>NW_019154128.1:1846191-1951136 GCF_002288905.1 Enhydra lutris kenyoni
TTTTGCATCTGTGTTCATCAAGGATATTGGTCTGTAATTCTCTTTTTTAGTGGGATCCTTGTCTGGTTTTGGGATCAAGGTGATGCTGGCCTCATAAAATGAGTTTGGAAGTTTTCCTTCCATTTCTGTATTTTGAAACAGTTTCAGGAGAATAGGAATTAATTCTTCTTTAAATGTTTGGCATAATTCCCATGGGAAGCCGTCTGGCCCTTGGCTTTTGTTTGTTGGGAGATTTTTTTTTTTAAAGGTTTTATTTATTTATTAGAGAGAGAGTGGGAGAGAGAGCACAGGCAGACAGAGTGGCAGGCAGAGGCAGAGAGACAAGCAGGCTCCCTGCTGAGCAAGAAGCCCGATGTGGGACTCGATCCCAGGACGCTGGGATCATGACCTCAGGCGAAGGCAGCTGCTTAACCAACTGAGCCACCTAGGCGTCCCTGTTGGGAGATTTTTGATGATTGTTTCAATCTCCTTACTGGTTATGGGTCTGTTTAGGTTTTCTATTTCTTCCTGGTTCAGTTGTGGTAGTTTATATGTCTCTAGGAATGCATCCATTTCTTCCAGATTGTCAAATTTGTTGGCGTAGAGTTGCTCATAGTATGTTCTTATAATTGTTTGTATTTCTTTCGTGTTGGTTGTGATCTCTCCTCTTTCATTCATGATTTTATTTATTTGGGTCCTTTCTCTTTTCTTTTTGGTATGTATGGCCATGGGTTTATCAATCTTATTAATTCTTTCAAGAACCAGCTCCTAGTTTCTTTGATCTGTTGTATTGTTTTTTTAAGTTTCTATTTCATTGATTTCTGCTCTGATCTTCATGATTTAGCTTCTCCTGCTGGGTTTAGGCTTTCTTTGTTTTTCTTTCTCCAGCTCCTTTAGGTGTAGAGTTAGGTTGTGTACCTGAGACCTTTCTTGTTTGAGAAAGGCTTGTATTGCTATATATTTTCCTCTCAGGACTGCCTTTGTTGTGTCCCACAGATTTTGAACCGTTGTGTTTTCATTACCATTTGTTTCCATGAATTTTTTCAATTCTTCTTTAATTTCCTGGTTGACCCATTCATTCTTTAGAAGGATGCTGTTTAGTCTCCATGTATTTGGGTTCTTTCCAAATTTCCTCTTGTGATTGAGTTCTAGCTTCAGAGCATTGTGGTCTGAAAATATACAGGGAATGATCCCAATCTTTTGATACCAGTTGAGACCTGATTTATGACCCAGGATGTGGTCTATTCTGGAGAATGTTCCATGTGCACTAGATAAGAATGTGTACTGTGTTGCCTTGGGATGTTATGTTCTGAATATATCTATGATGTCCATCTGGTTCAGTGTGTCATTCAAGGCCTTTATTTCCTTGTTGATCTTTTGCTTGGATGATCTGTCCATTTCAGTGAGGGGAGTGTTAAAGTTCCCTACTATTATTGTATTATTGTCAATATGTTTCTTTGATTTTGTTATTAATTGATTTATATAGTTGGCTGCACCGATGTTAGGGGTATAGATATTTAAAATTGTTAGGTCTTCTTGTTGGACAGATCCTTTGAGTATGATATAGTGTCCTTCCTCATCTCTTATTATAGTCTTTGGTTTAAAATCTAATTGTTCTGATACAAGGATTGCCACCCCAGCTTTTTCTGATGCCCATTAGCATGGTAAATTCTTTTCCACCCCCTCACTTTAAATCTGGAGGTTTCTTCGGGTCTAAAATGAGTTTCTTGTAGGCAGCATATTGATGGATTTTGTTTTTTTTATCCAATCTGACACTCTGTGTCTCTTGATTGGGACATTTAGCCCATTAACATTCAGGGTAACTATTGAGAGATATGAATTTAGTGCCATTGTATTGCCTGTAAGGTGACTGTTACTGTATATTGTCTCTTTTCCTTTCTGGTTTACTACTTTTAGGTTCTCTCTTTGTTTAGAGGACCCCTTTCAATATTTCCCATAGAGCTGGTTTCAAGTTTGCAAATTCTTTCAGTTTTTGTTTGTCCTCGAAGCTTTTTATCTCTCCTTTTATTTTCAATGATAGCCTAGCTGGATAGAGTATTCTTGGCTGCATGTTTTTCTCATTTAGTACTATGAATATATCATGCTAGTTCTTTCTAGCCTGCCAGGTCTCTGTGGATAAGTCTGCTGCCAATCTAATGTTTTTACCCTTGTATGTTACAGACATCTTTTCCCGGGCTGCTTTCAGGATTTTCTCTTTGTCGCTAAGACTTGTGAATTTTACTATCAGGTGATGGGGTGTGGACCTATTTTTATTGATTTTGAGGGGCGTTCTTTGCATCTCCTGGATTTTGATGTTTCTTCCCTTTGCCATATTCGGGAAATTCTCTACAATAATTCTCTCTAATATGTCTTCTGCTCCCCTCTCTCTTTCTTCTTCTTCTGGAATCCCAATTATTCTAATGTTGTGTCATCTTATGGTGTCACTTATCTCTCAAATTCTTTCCTCTTGGTCCAGTATTTGTTTGTCTCTCTTTTGCTCATCTTCTTTATTCTCTGTCATTTGGTCTTCTATGTCACTAATTCTTTATTCTGCCTCATTTATCTGAGCAGTAAGAGCTTCCATTTTTTATTGCACCTCATTGATAGCTTTTTTGATTTCAATTTGGTTAGATTTTAGTTCCTTTATTTCTCCAGAAAGGGCTTTTATCTCCCCGGAGAGGGTTTCTCTAATATCTTCAGGCCTTCTTCGAGCCTGTCTAGAACCTTGAGAATCGTCATTCTGAACTCTAGATCTGTCATATTACCAATGCCCATATTGATTAGGTCCCTAGCCTTTAGTACTGCTTCTTGTTCTTCTTTTTGTGGTGAGTTTTTCTGCCTTGTCATTTTGTCCATATAAGAATATATAAAGGAGCAAATAAAATGTTAAAAGGGTGGCAAAGACTCCAGGGAAATGTGCTTTAACCAAATCAGAAGAGACCCCATATCGTGGGAGGGAAAACGGTTATAAAGAAGAAAAAAAAAAAAAGAGGAAGAAAAGAAAAGAAATAAGGAAAAAAATATAAAAAACAGAAAATATATGTATATACAAAAAATATAGTTAGATACAATGGAGGATAAAATATGAATATAATAATGAAGGTTTAAAAAAGGATTATTATTATTATTATTCGGTAAGGTATTGTTAAGATAAACTAGTTAAAAAACATGTTAAAAGAGGAAAGGGTCAAAGTTTAAAAAAAATTTAGCAGAAGAAAAAGAAAAGGAAAAAAAATTAACTGCAAGACTAAAGAATCATGGGGAAAAAGCCATGAATTCCTTGCTTTGCTTTCTCCTCCTCTGGAATTCCACTGTTCTTCTTGATAAGTGAAGTTGGTCTTGGCTGGGTTTTTGGTTGATCTTCTGGGGGAGGGGCCTGTTGTAGTGATTCTCAAGTGTCTTTGCCAGAGGCAGAATTGCCCCACCCTTACCAGTGGCCAGGCTAAGTAATTCGCTGGGGTTCGCTTTTGGGAGCTTTTGTTCTCTGAGCGCTTTCCGTAGAGTTCCTGTGGACAGGAATGATAATGGTGGCCTCCCAGTCTCCGGCCTGGAGGAGCTGAGAGCTCGGGGTCCCGTTCTTCAGTGCGCCCTCAGAGAAAAGCACCCAATTGCTCCCATCTCCCTGGCCTCTGGTCGCGTTTGGAGAAAAGCGCTCAGTCACTTGTGCTTGGAGAAAAGCGCCCGGTCACTCAAGCTTGGAGAAAAGCCCTCTGTCGCTTCCATCTCCGTGGCCTCCGGCCACGCTCCGAGCTCACCCAGCCTGTGACTGGTTCAAGGTAACCCCAAGCTGGAGCTCACTCCTCAGCTTTGTCGCTGTAGCCAGCTTCCCTGCTCTAATACCTGTGAGCACTGGGACACTCAGACATGCCCGGTTCTTCTCTGATCCCGTGGACCTGGGGTTACACTGACCCCGCGTGAGCTTCACCCCGGTTTAGCCTCTGGAGTGATGTCCCTCCATGGAGCAGACTTTTAAAAGTCCTGATGTTGTGCTCCATTGCTCCGCCACTTGCTGGGAGCCAGCCCCTCCCCCCATGGTCTATCTTCCCGTCACTTTGGATTCATTTCTCCGCAGGTCCTACCTTTCAGAAAGTGATTGATTTTCTGTTTCTAGAATTATTGCTCTTTTCTTCAATTTCCCATTGGATTTGTAGGTGTTTGTAATGTTTAGATAAGCTATCTAGCTGATCTCCTGCTACCTGATGTGATCTCAGTCTGCTACTTCTCCGCCATCTTGACTCCTCCCTGAGTTCAGTCTTTAAAAAAAAAACAAAAACAAAAAAAAAAAACTTGATGTCAATGGAGATTTTGAGGTCTTGAATAAAAACTATTCAGTTACTCAGCAAAAAATCTATACAAATATTATGTGTGTGGGTGTGTGTATATGTGTATGTGTGTGTATGTGTGTGTGTAACACAGCAGTTGGCAAATATAGCTCATGGGACAAATTCAGCCAAATCCAGTATTTGTATGGCCCACCAACTAACAATGAATTTTATAGATGTTCATTAGCAATCAATATGATAATAAAGAATATTAACTTTTCTCATTTGTTTTAAAGATTTTATTAAAAAAATCAAAGATCTTCATGACACAACTTCTTCACAGCAAAGATATATTTTGTTATGCCAACTGCACAACTACCAATAAATCAGGCAGGGGAGGAAGGGCTACTGATTTTATACTTAAAAAAAAAAAAAAAAAAAAAAAAAAAAGGGACCACTTCAAAAAAAGTCAGAGGATAGTTAAAAAAACGTTTCAGAGTAATTGTCAATACAGCTGTTTTATATTGGCATCCCGTTTCCTGCCTCCTAATCCCTGCACACACAGGATAGAGCTTAGGAATAGTGTCCCAACACAAAGGATACCAAAGAGGTAATTTACAAGAATGCAGAAGTTCTTACTCTGTGAAAGACAAATACCATATGATTTCATTCATATGTGGAATTTAAGAAAGAAAACAGATGAACATCTGGGGCCAGAAAAAAGGTGGAGAGAGGAAAGCAAACCATAAGAGACTCTTTTTTTTTTTAAAGATTTTATTTATTTATTTGAGAGAGTGAGAGAGAGGATGAGGGAGAGAAGGTCAGAGGGAGAAGCTGATTCCTTACTGAGCAGGAAGCCCATTGTCGGACTTGATCCTGACTCCAGGATCATGACTCAAGCCAAAGGTGGTTGCTTAACCAACTGAGCCACACAGACACCCACCATAAGAGACTCTTAATGATAGAGAACAAACAGGATTGATAGAGGGATGGAATAGATGGGCGGTGGGTATTAAGGAGGGCACTCGTTATGATGAGTGCTGGGTGTTCTATGTAAGTGATGAATCACCGAATTCTACTCCAGAAACCAATATTGCAGGGTATGTTAACTGGCTAAAATTTTATTTAAAAAAAAGCTGGTACTCTATAAACCCTTGCCCCTCCCCCTCACCCAGTTGGGTCTTTTTTTATTTTTTCATGCTTCTGTAGTGACTTCTTAGGTAACATGGGAAAAAACCTCTCCATATGTGTTCTAAAAGGCTCTTGAGTGACATGTCAGAATCTTCTGTGTTCACCTTCAGTTTCTTGCAAGGTCTGATGTGTTTTAATATGTTCAGCTTCCCTTTATACCCTTTCTCCCCCTCTCAAAAGAAAAAATTCATTAGGCTTAAGTTTCCCATTCAAATTCCAATCCAGTGCACATGTGATTACAAATTGCATCTCTTGCACATCTTTTGCTTTTAGCTTCTTCACAAATTCAATATGGAACCCCCACTGTATTCTAGGGCATACACATATTAAGACCAGTAAATATCCAGCATAAGGGGCAGAAAGGAAGAAAGTCATCATCCGCACAGTCCAGATCTTTTCTTATGTTTAGGAACAATTTAAAATGTGGCTTTATCTTCCTCTAAAGTTTACCATTGTATTTATTCAGGCCATCACCTTGATAAAGTTGCTAGAGCCAAGAAGGGTTATGTGTACCCATGACACCAGGTGAAAAAGACTTGTGAATCTATAAAGGTAGGGGAATCAAATGAAGACTTCAGACCTTAAAATAAGTTGGAAGAATTTTTCCTAATTCCTATGAGCAGCTCTGTTAATCAAATAATGGCAGAAAATACAGAGCTTATGGTTTTGCTATGGTACTTGGAAAGCCAGGCTACACTCAGTAAAATACCTGATTGTAAGGGTCTATTTAGCTGAGCGATTCCATCTAGTTAAACAGTGATTTTGTTGTTTATGCAGTAAAACTTAAACTGACCCTGCCCGCCCCCTCCGGAACTTACTTAAAAGCAAGTCCGGGAAACCAGTCCCAAGTAACAAAGCCCAAATACAAGGGCGAGTCAGGCCAGGTGGAGACATCCAATCAGTGGGGGGGCATACTGTCTCCCTAGCTACCAAGGAGTGTGGGCCTCGCCTTTTGGGCACCAATTCTGACCATGGTGATAGGCTAGTTCAAATATCTACTATAGGGTAAATTGTAATTCAATTGGCCACCCATGTGTGACCTAGCATGACTATGCAGCTTTCTCTGTGTGTTGCAATCTCATTGGCCACCTGTGTGGGGCCAGGCCCAACCACTTGGCCTTTGCTCTATAAAAGTTAGTCTGTAAGGCAGGGAGGGGTCGCCCTCTCTGTAAGAGGCGGCCCCGACTGGTCGGTTTGATGGTCGGTTTGATTCTTGATGCTTGGCGCAAAATAAAGCTTTGCTTGACCTTCGCTTTGTATCAGTCTCACTCCTTTGATTACGGACCTAACACTGATAAACTTAGGTGGTTGAATTTCAGTGGAAAATCCACTGTAAATGCACAAAAGTTGGCAACTTTTCTATCCTCAATTCCTGGCACTGCTGAGACACAAAGGAAAATGGTGAAGGTTCCTTAATCCCTAGAGATACTTTAGTTGTGGTGTTTTTAAAGGCCTTTGACCCTTCCTAGTACCGTGGGTAGTACCAGGGGTGTATAAAAGTGGGAGCCACGAAGGGCTTCCACTAAACAGGGCTGCAGGCCCCTCAGATGTGAACATGAGACACTAACCCAGTGAGACTTTTACATGGGGATTTTACACCTCATCTTGTTAATAAAACCTAATCTGTTTTTACAACAAAGAATTCTAGCACTGAAATTTCACATATGAAGGACTTTCACACATGAAGGATAAGAGTAGTCTATACAGATGCACAGCAAGGTGAGGCCGGGCTGTAAGCAGAGAGTTTTCAGTTTTCCCACAGTGACAGGTCTACCATCTCAGACTACTGGATGCTGTAGGTCTGCTCCTACCTGTCAGATGTATTGATAGGACAGAGGGGCAGGTCTTCTCACTGGATGGCTGTGAGGAATGGAGAGGGTAGGAGGAAAAGAACATAGAAAGCTTAAAATGAACCTCTGTGTGGACACAGCTCCCATCAGGTCTTAAAGCATTATTAACTTGAAACTTACATAGAGAATGTTTCTTTTGTAATTTGTTGCTTTTGTAAAAAGAATTGTTTTGCCCAGTAATTAACAATTCAAAATAGCCAAATCAGATAACCCTGAAAAAGATTTTGCCTTCCCCTTCTTACCAGCCATATCTATCTATTTATCTATCTATCTATCTATCTATCTATCTATCTATCTATCTATCATCTATCTATCTATCTATCATCTATCTATATGGGAGATGAAAGTGGATAAGACCATGGTGAGGAGCCTGGGAGGGAAGGTATTAAATTTTTTTAAAAATTTAAATTCAATTAATTAACATATAGTATTATTTGTTTCAGGGGTATAGGTCTGTAACTCATCAGTCCTATATAATACCCAATACTCATTATAATGCATAACCTCACCAATGTCTATCACCCAGCTACCCTTCACCATCTTCCCCTCCAACAATTCATCTGTTGATGGACATCGGGGCTCTTTCCATACTTTGGCTCTTGTGGACATTGCTGCTATAAAAATTGGTGTGCATGTGCCCCTTTGAATCACTGTTTGTATCTTTTGGATAAATACCTAGTAGTATAATTGCTGGGTTGTAGGGTAGTTCTATTATTAAGTTTTTTGAGGAATCTACATATTGTCTTCCAGATTGGCTGTACCAGTTTGCATTCCCACCAAGAGTGTAAGAGTGTTTGCCTTTTTCTGCATCTTCCCCAACATCTGGTGTTTTCTCAGTTGTTCATTTAGCCATTCTGACAGGTGCAAGATGGTATTTCACACCTGTTAGGTGGTTTTGATTTATATTTTCCTGATGCTGAGTGATGTGGAGAACTTTTTTTCATGTGTCTATTGGTCGTTTGTATGTCTTCTTTGGAGAAATGTCTGTTCATGTCTTCTGCCCATTTATTGACTAGATTATTTGTTCTTTGGGTGTTGAGTTTGATAAGTTCCTTATAGATTTTGGATACTAGCTCCTTATCTGATATGTCATTTGCAAATATTTTTTTCCATTCTGTCGTTTGTCTTTAGGTTTTGTTGACTATTTCCTTTGCTGTACGAAAGCTTTTTATCTTGATGAAGTCCCAATGGTTCATTTTTGCCTTTGTTTCTCTTGACTTTGGAAAAGTGTCTAGTAGGCAATTGCTGTGGCTGAGTTCACAGAGGTTGTTGCCTGTGTTCTCCTCAAGGCTTTTGATGGATTCCTGTCTCAAATTAGGGTTTTCTACCCATTTTGAGTCTGTTTTAGTGTATGGTGTAAAGTAATGGTCCAGTTTCATTCTTCTGCATGTGGCTGTCCAATTTTCCCAACACCATTTGTTGAAGAGACTGTCTTTTTTCCATGGGACATTCTTTCTTGCTTTGTTAAAGATTAGTTGACAGAGTTGAGGGTCCACCTCTGAGCTCTCTATTCTGTTCCATTGATCTATGTGTCAGTTTTAGTGTCAGTACCATACTGTTGATGATTACATCTTTGTAATAGAGTTTGAAATCTGGAATTGTGATGCCACCAACTTTGGTTTTCTTTTTAACATTCCATTGGCTATTTGGGGTCCTTTCTGGTTCTATACAAATTTTAGGATTATTTGTTTCAGCTATATGAAAAAAATGTTGATGGTATTTTGACAGGGATTGCATTGAATGTTTATATTGCTCTGGGTGGCATAGACATTTTAACAATATTTGTTCTTCCAATACATGAGTATGGAATTTTTTTCCATTTCTTTATGTCTTCTCAATTTCTTTTATGAGTACTCTATAGTTTTCTGAGTACAGATTCTTTGCCCCTTTGGTTAGGTTTATCCCCAGGTATCTTATGGTTTTGTATACATTGTAAATGGGGTCAATTCCTTAATTTCTCTTTCTTCTGTCTCATTATTGGTGTATAGAAATGCAACTGATTTCTGTGCATTGATTTTATATCCTGCCACTTTATTGAATTCCTGTATGAGCTCTAGAAAATTTGGGGTGAAGTCTTTTTGGGTTTTCCACATAAAGTGTCATGTCATCTGCAAATAATGACAGGTTGACTTCTTCTTTACCAATTTGTATGAATTGGTATGAATTTTTGTCATCTGATTGCTGAGGTTAGGACTTATAGTACTATGTTGAACAACAGTGGTGATAGTGGACATCCCTGTAATTTCCTGACCTTAGGGGAAAAGCTCTCAGTTTTTCCTCATTGAGAATGATACTTGCTGTGGCTTTTTTGGAGATGGTTTTTATGATATTGAGGTATATACCCTCTCTCCCTACACTGTGAAGAGTTTTGACCAGGGAAGGATGTATTTTGTTAAATGCTTTTTCTATATCTATTGAGAGGATTATAGGGTTCTTGTCCTTTCTTTTATTTATGTAGTGTATCACATTGATTGATTTTCAGATGTTGAACCACCTGCGAAGCCCAGAAATAAATCCCACTTCATCATGGTGAATAATCCTTTTAGTGTACTGTTGGATCCTATTGGCTAATATTTTGGTGAGAATTTTGGCATCCATATTCATCAGAGATATTGGTCTGTAATTCTTTTTGGTGGGTCTTTGTCTGGTTTTGGAATTAAGGTAATGCTGACCTTATAGAAAGAGTTTGGAAGTTTTCCTTCTATTTCTGTTTTTTGAAACAGCTTCAGAAGATTAGGTCTTAGTTCTTCTTTACATATTTGGTAGAATTTCCCTTGGATGCCATCTGGTTGAGACCTGATTTGTGACCCAGGATGTGATCTATTCTGGAGAATGTTGCATGTGCTCTCAAGAAGAATGTGTATTTTGTTGCTTTAGGATGGAATGTCCTGAATATATCTGTGAAGTCCATCTGGTCCAGTGTATCATTCAAAGCCCTTATTTCCTTCTTGATCTTCTGCTTAGATGATCTGTCCATTTCAGTGAGGGTGGTGTTAAAGTCCCCTACTATTATTGTATTATTGTCAATGTGTTTCTTTGATTTTGTTATTAATGGGCTTATATAACTGGCTTATATAACTACCCCATGTTAGGAGCATAAAGATTTACAATGGTTAGATCTTCTTGTTGAATGGGACCTTTAATTGTGATATAGTGTCCTTCCTCATCTCTTATTACAGTCTTTGGTTTAAAATCTAAATTTTCTGATATAAGGATTGCCACCCCAGCTTCTTTCTGATGTCTATTAGCATGATAAATTGTTTACACCCCTCACTTTAAATCTATAAGTGTCTTTGGGTCTAAAATGAGTGTCTTGCAGACAACCTATCAATGGGTCTTGCTTTTTTATCCAACTTGATATGCTGTGTCTTTTGATTGGGGCATTTAGCCCATTTACATTCAGAGTACTATTGAAATACATGAATTTAGTGCCACTGTATTGTCTGTAAGGTGACTGTTACTGTATATTGTCTCTGTTCCTTTCTCATCTATGTTACTTTTGGGCTTTTTCTTCATTTACAGAATCTCCCTCAATAGCTCTTGTGGGGCTGGCTTAGTGATCACAAATTCTTTAAGTTTCTTTCTATCTTGGAAGCTATTTATCTCTCTTTCTATTTTGAATGACAGCCTTGCTGGATAAAGTATTCTTGGCTGCATATTTTTCTTATTTAACACCTGACTATATCATACCAGTTTTTTCTGGCCTCCCTGGTCTCTGTGGATAGGTCTTCTGCTAGTCTAATGTTTCTATTCTTATAGGTTACAGAGTCATACACTAGATTTGGGGTGTATTTTGGTCTGTTAGAAGAAACTTCATCCCAAAATTGTAAAGAAAGAAAAATTATATATATAAATAAGATTAAGTACAATGAAGGGATAGAATATGACTGTGAAAATGAAAATTAAAAAAAGATTTTTAAAAGGGAGTTGATAAAATAAGAAGTTGGTTGAAAAAAGCAAGAAGAAAAATTAAAAAAAAAAAAGAAAAAATAAAGAAAATTAAAATAAAAAGACTAAAGAATCATGGGATAAAAGCCCTGAATTCTATGTGTTATATTCCCTACCGCTGCAGTTTTGCAGTTCTCATTGATCAGTAAACTTCGTCCTGAATGGATGTTCTTGCTAATCTTCTGGGAGAAGGGCCTGTTGCATTGATTCTCAAATGTCTTTGCCCCAGGAAGATTTGCAGTGCCCTTGCCAGGGACCAGGCTAAGTAATCTGCTCCAGTTTACTATAGGTGGCTTTTGTTCCCTGAAGGCTTTCTGCACAGCCTTAGGGGATGAGAATGAAAATGGTAGCCTCCCAATCTCTGGCCCCAGAGCAGAAAGCTTGGAGTCCCATGCCTCAGTGTTCCCTCAGAACACTCCTGGGTTCCTGGTCTCTGACCACACTCCATGCTCACCAGCTGCTACTTCTCCTGGGGGAGGAGAGGGGGTTTCCCTGGTTTTGCCTTACCATTTATAGCAACCTGAGCTGAGAACCCATTCCTGGGCTCACTCTTTTCAGTGGCTTCCCTACTCCAATGCCTGGGAGCTCTGCTGCATTCAGGAACCCCCCATCTTCCTGTGACCTTGAGGTTCCTGATACCACACTGTCCCAGTGAGGGTTCCACCCCCCCCCAACCACTTAGTTGCCTAAGTGATGTTTCTGACCAGGGCAGACTTCTAAGAGTTCTGATTTTGTGCTCCACTGCTCTATCACTTGCCAGTAGCTGGCTTACAGAGGTTCCTTCCCCTCAAGGTCTATGTTCCTATATATTGCCTTGAATTCACTACTCTGTACCTCCTCCCTTGCAGAAAGTGGTCACTTTTCTATTTGTAGAGTTGCAGCTATTCTTTTCTTTGACTTCTGGTTGAATTTGCAGGTGTTCAGAATGGTTTGATAGCTATCTAGCTGAATTCCTTGGGACCAGAAAAAATTAAGGTCTCTTACTCCCCAGCTGTCTTGGACTCCCTGGTAATAATTTTTTAAGTAAACTGTAATTAAAATTGTAAGTGAGTTGGATTTAGGGTTAGGTCAATAAGATATGATTCCTACTACTGAAAAGATGTTTTCAGGTCTTGTCTACACTTTGTGTAGATTTTTAGCAGCACAGTGAAATGAAGATGTATTTTCAGTAGATTTGCCAAGACAGACAACCCCACTGAAGCATCTTTGGAGCACAGTGATATAAGTGGATAGAAGTACACTGGTCTTACAGGTTGGGTCCTCTTTTTCTCCTTCCTTCCCACCTCCCTTGAGGAATCTACATTTTTTGATCTTCAAGGGAAGAGCATGGGATACAAACCTCCCTATATATGGGATGGTGGGGGAGGCAATGGGGTACATGGGAAGAAATCTCCACCCAATCACAGCCACAGAGATGAGGCTTTATTCTTTAGTGAGGAGGAACTGAATTTGGAAGGGAAGAAAAAAATTGTCTGTGAAATATTCTACCTGTAAGTAATTTTTCAGGGGTTCCCTGAGTTATGAAAAGTTAGAGTTAAGAAAAATATCAGCCTATGTACTTTTTAAAAATGATTTGGTTCATATATATAATGCAGTATTACTCAGCCATCAGAAAGGATGAATACCTACCTTTTATATCAACATGGTTGGAACTGGAGGGTATTATGTTAAGTGAAATAAGTTAGTCAGAGAAAGACAATTATATGGTTTCACTCATATGTAGAATATAAGAAATAGTGCAAAGAATCATAAAAGAAGGGAGGGAAAACTGAATGGGAAGGGGTTAGAGACGGAGACAAACCATGAGAAACCCTTGACTCTGGGAAACAAACTGAGGGTTGCAGAAGGGGAAGTGGGTGGGGGATGGATTAACTGGGTGATGGGCATTAAGGAGGGCACGTGATGTGATGAGCACTGGGTGTTATATGCAACTGATGAATCATTGGCTAATTTAATTTAAATTAAAAACAATAAATATGCTTTCTTAAAAAAAATAAAAATACTTTCTCAACATAAAAAAAAGTGATTTGAACTACTATAAATCCACAAGCAATGGTTCAGACAAGGTGCTTCTGGGATGCCTGAGTGGCTCAATTGGTTAAGCAGCTGCCTTCTGCTCAGGTCATGATCCCAGGGTCCTGGGATCGAGTCCCACATCAGGTTTCTTGCTCAGCAGGGAGCCTGTTTCTCCTCTGCCTCCACCTGCCACTCTGCCTGCCTGTGCTCTCTCTCTCTCTCTGACAAATAAATAAATAAAATCTTAGAAATAAAAAAAATCTTAGAAAAAAAAAATCTGTGCTTCTGAACCATTTCACCCCTCTCTACCAGGTCTAAGCTGCATGGAGGAGAGAATGGACTCCCCCACCTCTGTTTAGGGATCAAGAGATGAAGGGGTCATCACTGTTGGGTGCGAGTGCCAGGAAGAAGCATCCCAAGGAGATCGACAGCCACTGGTAAGCCTGCCAGAGGTCCAAGGGGTGAAGCAAATGGCACTAAAGAAATCCCTGACATCATATTAGCACTACTAACAGATGTACTGCCACCTACCCACCCTTCCCACATGCTAGTCGAGGTCATTCAAGTCTGGTCCTTCACAACAGGGTGGAAATAGAGGTGCTCAATGGCCTTTCCTTTGGTGAGCCATGACCTGAAGTCAGATTGCCAAACCTTGTCCAGGAAATCCAAGACCTCAGGGCTGACGAGGTTCTGGTTTGTATTGTAGAAAACGTGTTCCCATCACGTACAGGAATAACTGCCTAAGATATCATTGAAAGGTGGATCTAATTCCATGTTATATTTGTCAGCATAGTCATACAACATACGTAATCTGGCTCTAGAACCTTGGCTATGTTCACTGGCTGATTATAATTATGTCCATGGAATAATGGCTACTTCAAGAAAACCATACTTGCCAGCATACAACCCAAGCTCCACATATTCAACCTATGTATAATTGTACGTCTGATAGTCCAAAGTAGCTCAAGACCCTTGAAATATCAGGAAGCAACTTGGACATTATATTCTTGACCAGGATGGTAAAACTCAGCCAAACCCCAGTCTATTCACTGTAGCTTTCTGTACTCATGACCGGTCATGACATTATGAACCTTCATTTCTCTGTGCATAATTCCCATGCTGTGACAATACTCCAGGGCCTTCGGAATCTCACACATGCAAAATCAAGTATCATAGTCTGTTAACTTCTAGTACAATTGCTTGAATACTGTCATTCACATGTTGAAAAACAGAAGTAGGTTTTCGTGACACAGGGTGTTTCACAATGTCTGCCAGTGCAATGACTTTGGGATCACCTCATAAATTCTCCAAAATTTTTATTTCACACTTGATTTTCTTTGTCTTTATTGGATTGAGAAAGTTTTTTAAAGATTTATTTATTTACTTATGAGAGACAGAGAGAGAACACAAGCAAGGAGAAGGGGCAGAGGGAGAGGGAGAAACAGACCCTTCACTGGGCAGGTAGCCCAGTGAGCTTGATCAAGGGCTTGATCCCAGGACCCTGGGGTCATGACCTGAGCCAAAGGCAGATGCATTTTTTTTTAAAGATTTTATTTATTTATTTGTTAGAATGAGAGAGATAGAGGACAAGCAGTGGGGGAGGAGCAAAAGGAGAAGCAGACTCCCTACCAGCAGGGACCCCAATGTGGGCCTCAGTCCCAGGACCCTGGGATCATCATCTGAGCTAAAGGCAGACTATTTAACCGAATGAGCCACCCAGGTGCCCTGGATTGAGAATTTTAACAACTTCTTCATTGTTTGCAATGTCAATGTTGGCACAGATCTGACACATTAGACAGGATGGCCAACAAAGCTGGACTTGACGTTTGGAGATCTGGTCATCCCCAGGTTCAGAAGCTTCTGCAGGCAAGACCTTGTTTCAGACCTGTTTTCTTCACACTTTGGTGGAAGCAGCAGCAGAGTTTCTGGAAACTTAGTTTTGAATCTCAGTTAAGTTAGTTTTCCTTCTATACCCAAATCATTTTTTTTTTTTTTATTAGTAGACCTGTTTTACAGAAACTAACTCCCATATCCACACCTACCTCATGATTGTTCACCTTCCATACTGACTTCCTCTTCCTGGTTCTTGTCTCAGTGAAAGGTCCCTTTAGTCCCTCCGTTGTGCAAATGACACACTTGGGAATTGCCCCCACAGCCAGTCAAGGCCCATCACCGATAGCTCAAATCAGTCTGTGCCATTTCCACTTACAGTTTTCTATTATCATGAGGTGTAGTGACCAGCCATCTTGGTGTGCCCAAGGCAGAGAGGGTTCCCAACAAGTGGCCTGTTAACCTTAAAATTGGGATGGTCTTGGGAAACGGGTCCCCATTTGCTTGAGAGAGAGGGGTTTCTGGAGATGTAGTACTCTCAGAGTGCAGTCTGGAAAAATCTAAAGCAAGCTGGGGCAAGTTGTTCACCCTAGTTTTAGGACTACATGGTTAATTTTCCTGAACACCCCACCCCTCTTTCCTCTGTTCTCAAAGTTCCATTCTATGAATGTGTCATCCTTCTTTGCCACCTCAGGGCCTTTATTTATGCTTTTTTTGGTTCTCTTCCTTTTCTTGCAGATTATCTCTTCCCAACCATCAGATTTTAGCTATATATTATTTCCTTAGAGAAATTCCCCTGATACCTAAGACTAGGGCAGATGTCCTTGTGATTGTCTTTCTTATTATTTGTTCACTTCTTTATGACACCTATTAGAATAGTAATTATGCTAGTCAATGTGTGTCTCTCTGGCTGAGGTATAAACACCTCAAGTGGGGACCACATGCACGCGGGATTCTTTAACATGGTCCCCAGTGCTTGGCACAGTGCCTGACACAGAGTAAGTGTGCATGAGTTACTTGTTGAATGAATGTCTCCTTTTTACCATCTTATGGTTATAGTGTCTGTTTCCACAGTCACAATAGTTCCACAGCAAAATGGTCAGATGGCCCTATTTTCTATAACATATATTTAATTAAATCATGTTTCAAGAACCTGGAATAATTGGCCCCTCCCTTTGTTTGCACTGTAATTCTTTCAGCAAATCAAACTGAATGATTCAATCCTCCTTCCCAAGAATTACATTCTAGGGAAAACTATGGGCACAGAAATGTCTGTAACCATATGAGCTGCTATCCATTTGATAACCTATTTTTTTAAACATTTTTTAAATTTATTTTCAGCATAACAGTATTCATTGTTTTTGTACCACACCCAGTGCTCCATGCAGTCCGTGCCCTCTCTAATACCCACGACCTGGTTGCCCCAACCTCCCACTCCCCCACCTCTTCAAACCCTTCAGATTGTTTTTCAGAGTCCATAGTCTCTCATTGTTCACCTCCCCTTCCAATTTCCCCAACTCCCTTCTCCTAACTCCCCATGTCCTCCATGCTATTTGTTATGCTCCACAAATAAGTGAAACCATATGATAATTGAGTCTCTCTGCTTGACTTATTTCACTCAGCATAATCTCTTCCAGTCCCATCCATGTTGCTACAAAAGTTGGGTATTCATCCTTTCTAATGGAGGCATAATACTCCATAGTGTAATATGGACCACATCTTCCTTATCCATTTGTCCGTTGAAAGGCATCTTGGTTCTTTCCACAGTTTGGCGACCGTGGCCATTGCTGCTATAAACATTGGGGTACAGATGGCCCTTCTTTTCACTACATCTGTATCTTTGGGGTAAATACCCAGTAGTGCAATTGCAGGGTCATAGGGAAGTTCTATTTTTAATTTATTGAGGAATCTCCACAGTGTTCTCCAAAGAGGCTGCACCAACTTGCATTCCCACCAACAGTTTATGAGGGTTCCCCTTTCTCCACATCCCCTCCAACACATGTTGTTTCCTGTCTTGCTAATTTTGGCCATTCTAACTGGTGTAAGGTGATATCTCAATGTGGTTTTAATCTGAATCTCCCTAATGGCTAGTGATGATGAACATTTTTTCATGTGTCTGATAGCCATTTGTATGTCTTCATTGGAGAAGTGTCTGTTCATATCTTCTGCCCATTTTCTGATATGATTATCTGTTTTGTGTGTGTTGAGTTTAAGGAGTTCTTTATAGATCCTGGATATCAATCTTTTGTCTGTACTGTCATTTGCAAATATCTTCTCCCATTCCGTGGGTTGCCTCTTTGTTTTCTTGACTGTTTCCTTTGCTGTGCAGAAGCTTTTGATTTTGATGAAGTCCCAAAAGTTTATTTTGGCTTTTGTTTCCTTTGCCTTTGGAGACATATCTTGAAAGAAGTTGCCGTGGCTGATATCAAAGAGATTACTGCCTATGTTCTCCTCTAGGATTCTGATGGATTCCTGTCTCACATTGAGGTCTTTTATCCATTTTGAGTTTATCTTTGTGTACGGTGTAAGAGAATGGTCGAGTTTCATTCTTCTACATATAGCTGTCCAGTTTTCCCAGCACCATTTATTGAAGAGACTGTCTTTTTTCCACTGTATATTTTTTCCTGTTTTGTCAAAGATTATTTGCCCATAGAGTTGAGGGTCCATATCTGGGCTCTCTACTCTGTTCCACTGGTCTATGTGTCTGTTTTTATGCCAGTACCGTGCTGTCTTGGTGATCATAGCTTTGTAGTAAAGCTTGAAATCAGGTAATGTGATGCCCCCAGTTTTATTTTTGTTTTTCAACATTTCCTTCGCGATTCGGGGTCTCTTCTGGTTCCATACAAATTTTTGGATTATTTGCTCCAGCTCTTTGAAGAATACCAGTGGAATTTTGATTGGAATGGCATTAAAAGTATAGATTGCTCTAGGCAGGATAGACATTTTAACAATGTTTATTCTTCCGATCCAAGAGCATGGAATGGTCTTCCATCTTTTTGTGTTTCTTCAATTTCTTTCATGAGTGTTCTGTAGTTCCTCGAGGATAGTTCCTTTACCTCTTTGGTTAGGTTTATTCCCAGGTATCTTATGGTTCTTGGTGCTATAGTAAATGGAATTGATTCTCTAATTTCCCTTTCTGTATTTTCATTGTTAGTGTATAAGAAAGCCACTGATTTCTGTACATTGACTTTGTATCCTGCCACGTTACTGAATTGCTGTATGAGTTCTAGTAGTTTGGGGGTGGAGTCTTTTGGGTTTTCCATATAAAGAATCATGTCATCTGCAAAGAGAGAGAGTTGGACTTCTTCATTGCCAATTTGGATACTTTTTATTTCTCTTTGTTGTCTGATTGCTGTTGCTAGGACTTCTAATACTATGTTGAACAAGAGTGGTGAGAGTGGGCATCCTTGTCGTGTTCCTGATCTCAACGGGAAGGCTGCAAGCTTTTTCCCATTGAGGATGATATTTGCTATGGGGTTTTCATAGATAGATTTGATGAAGTTCAGGAATGTTCCCTCTATCCCTATACTTTGAAGTGTTTTAATCAGGAACGGATCCTGGATTTTGTCAAATGCTTTTTCTGCATCAATTGAGAGGACCATGTGGTTCTTCTCTCTTTTCTTATTAATTTGTTCTATCACATTGATTGATTTGCGAATGTTGAACCATCCTTGTAGCCCAGGAATGAATCCCACCTGGTCATGGTGGATAATCTTTTTAATGTGCTGTTGGATCCTGTTTGCTAGGATCTTGTTGAGAATCTTAGCATCCATATTCATCAGGGATATTGGTCTGAAATCCTCCTTTTTGGTAGGGTCTTTGCCTGGTTTGGGGATCAGGGTAATGCTGGCTTCATAGAAAGAGTCTGGAAGTTTTCCTTCTGCTTCAGTATTTTGAAACAGCTTCAGGAGAATTGCTGTTATTTCTTCTTTGAAAGTTTGGTAGAATTCCCCAGGGAATCCGTCAGGTCCTGGGCTCTAGTTTTTTGGGAGGTTTTTGATCACTGCTTCAATCTCGTTACTAGATATCGGTCTATTTAGGTTGTTGATTTCTTCCTGGTTCAATTTTGGGAGTTTACAGTTTTCCAGGAATGCATTCATTTCATCTAGGTTGCTTAGCTTATTGGCATATAACTGTTGATAATAACTTCTGATGATTGTTTCTACTTCCTTGGTGTTAGTTGTGATCTCTCCCTTTTCATTCATAATTTTATTAATTTGGGCTTTCTCTCTTTTCTTTTTGATTAGTGTGGCCAATGATTTATTGATCTTATTGATTCTTTCAAAAAACCAGCTTCTAGTTTCATTGATACGTTCTACTGTATCTCTGGTTTCTACCTCATTGATCTCAGCTCTAATCTTGATTATTTCCCTTCTTATGTGTGGAGTTGGTTTGATTTGTTGTTGATTCTCCAGTTCTTTAAGGTGTAGAGACAGCTAGTGTGTTCTGGATTTTTCAATTTTTTTGAGGGAGGCTTGGATGGCTATGTATTTCCCCCTTAAGACCGCCTTTGCTGTATCCCATAGGTTTTGGACCGAAGTGTCTTCATTCTCATTGGTTTCCAAGAATTGTTTCAGTTCTTCTTTGATCTCCTGGTTGATCCAAGCATTCTTAAGCAAGGTGGTCTTTAGCTTCCAGGTGTTTGAGTTCCTTCTGAACTTTTCCTTGTGATTGAGCTCCAGTTTCAAAGCATTGTGATCTGAGAATATGCAGGGAATAATCTCAGTCTTTTGGTATCGGTTGAGTCCTGATTTGTGACCCAGTATGTGGTCTATTCTGGAGAAGGTTCCATGTGCACTTGAGAAGAATGAGTATTCTCATTCTCATGTTTTAGGGTGGAATGTTCTGTATATATCTATGAGGTCCATCTGGTCCAATGTGTCATTCAATGCTCTTGTTTCTTTATTGATTTTCTGCTTCGATGATCTGTCTATTTCTGAGAGAGGCGTGTTAAGGTCTCCTACTACTAATGTATTCATATCAATATGACTCTTTATCTTGATTAACAGTTTTCTTATGTAATTGGCTGCTCCCATATTGGGGGCATAGTTATTTACAATTGTTAGATCATCTTGGTGGATAGTCCCTTTAAGAATTATGTAGTGTCCTTCTGTATCTCTGATTACAGTCTTTAGTTTAAAATCTAATTTACCTGATATGAGAATCACTACCCCAGCCTTCTTTTGAGGCCCATTGGCATGAAAGATGCTTCTCCATCCCTTCACTTTAAGTCTGGGTGTATCTTTAGGTTCAGAATGGGTCTCTTGTAGACAACATATGGATGGGTCCTGTCGTTTTATCCAATCTGCAACCCTGTGTTGTTTTATGGGCGCATTTAGGCCATTCACATTGACAGTGATTATTGATATATACGTTTTTATTGTCATCGTGTGATCTTTGAGACCCTTCTTTCTGTAGGTTGTCTCCATAGTTCTGTTCAATGCTTTTCTTAGGATTTTTCCTCTTTTATAGAACTCCCCTTAATATTTCCTGCAGTGTTGGCTTAGTGGTTGTGTAGTCTTTTAAGCCTTGCCGGTCTTGGAAACTCTTTATCTCTCCATCCATTTTGAATGTCAGTCTTGCTGGATAAAGCATTCTTGGCTGCATGTTCTTCTCATTTAATGCCCTGAATATATCTTGCCAGCCCTTTCTGGCTTGCCAGGTCTCTGTGGAGAGGTCTGACATTATTCTGATGGGCTTTCCTCTGAAAGTAAGGAGCCTCTTTGTCCTAGCGGCTTTCAAGAGATTATACCTACAATTATGATTCCTCAATTTGACTATCAGGTGCCTTGATGTTTTTCTGGAATCTATCATCTTGGGTGGAGACCATTTGGCCTCTAGTACATGAAAGCTGGTTCTATCCATGAGATTGGATAAATTTTCATGAAGAACTTGTTCTACTTTATCTTCTAGACTTCTTTCTTTCTCCTCCCCTTCAGGGATTCCAATGATTCTGACGTTGGAACGTTTCATGGCATCATTTATTTCCCTGATTCTGTTTTCATGGTTTCTAAGCTGTTTGTTCCTGGCTCCCTCTTGATCCTTTCTCTCTATCTGTTTGTCCTCCAGATCACTAATTCTATCTTCTGTCTCAGTTACCCTAGCTTTGAGAGAATTTAGATTAGATTGGAACTCATTGAGAGCATTGTGAACCTCAGCCCTGGTAGCTTTTAGCTCTGCCCTAACATTGTGAACATCCTGTCTGGTCACTTTCAGCTCGGCCCTAATCAATTCCGTTTGGTCATCCATGGCTTTCTCCAACCTAGCTATTGCCTGGAAAATTGTTAGCCTGAATTCTCTTTCCGACATATTGTCTATGTTGATAGCCATTAGCTCTGTTGCAGAAGGTCCATCCTCTGTATTTTTCTTCTGTTGTGCATTCCTCCTCCTAGTCATTTTGCTGAGAGATGACTGAGCAGATGTAGCTGGTTGTATCAACCGTGGTGCTGTCTGGGTGCACTCTGGAACACTTCTGAACAATCAGGATTCCCCACCCAAATGAGAGAAAAAAGAAAAGAAAAATAAAGAGAAAGAGAGAGAGAGAGACAGGAAAGAAAGGGAAGATGAAAGAGAAGGTTCAGCCCAAATAGGCCCCAAGGTAAGATTTATGAAGTATACAAACAAAAACAGACAAACAAAAAGACTGATAAAGGTATATAACAAGAGGAAAAAATTATATATATGCAAATAAAGGAAGAACCTTGTCGAAAAGAACCCCAAGTGTAAGATTTATATACTATCAGGACAAACACAAATACACAGAAACACTGGTGGAAGAAAAATTGGGAGAGTGGTTATAAATTCTCAGTGTGCATGAGGAAGTTTGTTTTGATTCTTCCTGGATGTATCTTGATATATTTGTTAAAGGATTCAACTTTCCTAGGCTAAAGGGGGATTAAAAATTGGTTTACCTATAGGGGTAGTATTGATTGGGGAAAGGGGATTACTTTGAAGTTTAACTCTATATGAATATTAGATTATAAAAATAAAAAAGGAATAAACTAGGCTAAACTAAACTAAAATTTAAAAAAATTCAAAAAATAGAAATGCAAAAGAAAAACACAGGTGTATGTATCAAAAAGTTCAGGTTAGGGACGCCTGGGTGGCTCAGTTGGTTAAGCAGCTGCCTTCGGCTCAGGTCATGATCCCAGTGTCCTGGGATCGAGTCCCACATCGGGCTCCTTGCTCAGCAGGGAGCCTGCTTCTCCCTCTGCCTCTGCCTGCCATTCTTGCTCTGTCTGCCTGTGCTTGCTCTCTCTCCCTCTCTCTCTCTCTCTGACAAATAAATAAATAAAATCTTTAAAAAAAAAAAAGTTCAGGTTAGAAGGTTATTATGGAATTTGATGTACTGGACAGCTCGCTGTGATGGTAAATAGGTTAAAAAATTATCTATCTAAAAAAAATGAGACAGAATAGTGGGAACAAATTAAAAATAAAAGTTGTCCTATGAAGTAGTGGTGGTGGTTCTCTTGTAGTCTTTTTTTTTTTTTTTTCCTTTCCTGGTTGGTTTTTCTGGGGGAGGGGCCTGCCAAGTGGGTTTTCAGTCAATGATGTTCCCTGAGTTAAGTCCTCCAGTCCCCCTCAAGGGGGTGGGCTCCGAGGAAACCGGTTTTTTCAGGCTTTTGTTCTCTGGAGATTTTTATGTTTGTTCACCTTTTTTTTTTTTTTTCTCTCGCCTTGACCGCTTTTGATGGTTTTTGTAGGTTTAGAGGAAAGCAAACTGCACCCTGACCTCCCTCTCAGAGAGAAGCCTCAGTCTGTTCTTCTGTGGGTGTTGCAGAGCCCATGTAAATCCCCCCTTGGCTGCTGGCAGAGCAGGTTCCGAGTCTCTGTCCCTGGGGTCACAGAATCTTCTGCTTGTACCCAAAACCAAAGCAGCAGCAGCTGTTTGGGCAGCTCCAGACCACCAGAGGTTCCAAGCAGAGATCACACACTGAGATTTTCCCGCTGGCCTAGGCTGGGAGTGCCTGGTCTTTCTGGGTCTAAGAGCACCCGGCTTGCACGCACCTTTTTCAGGAGAGGCTGTGGGTCGCGCGCGCGTCTCAGGCTCTGAGAACGGGGTGCAGGTCCGAAAGCACCAGGCTGGGCCTTTGCACACCTCTCTCAGGGGAGAATTTGGGGCATGCGTCTTAGGCTCTGAAACAATGGCACGTGTCAAAGAGCTCTGGCTGGGCCTTTGTACCTCTCTCAGGGGAGGATGAGGGGTGCTTGCATCTCAGGCTCTGTACCAGGGCTCTCGAGTTCTGCCACCCGGCGTGGCTCCCATCCCCTCACAGGGGCCAGAACCCACGCAATCTCGGGCACGCTGGAGGCTCAGGGACCAAGACCTGGTTTCTCCACTGCACTCTCTCTGGCTCAGCACCAGGGGAGGCTGTCCAGGGACTGGGGACTTAAGCCCTTGTTCCTAGCAGCCCCGATTCCCACAATTTCCGCCCCCCCACGCTCTTTTGCTCTTTTGGAGTGCTTTCAACCAGTCTCCAAGTTAATGCTGGTCCCCAGATGCAGGGCACTCTCGCTCGTATTAGGGATATTACTTTCCAACCGGTCACCTCTGGTGGCTCCCTCCCCCTTTTGTTTATCTTCTGATATCAGTCCGCCTTTCGCACTTTACTTTACCTGCCCACTGGCATCTTCTGCCCCTGTAGAGATCCAGATGTGTATAATTATGATCTCAGGCTGATTTCATGGATGATCGGAGTTCTTTGGTAGGTAATCAGCTCTCTTTAGGGTACAGGTTGAAAAGGCGCCTCCTCCTACTTCCCCGCCATCTTGTCCCCCCTAGCCTATTTTTTTTTTAATCTTGTGTGCATTTTGAAGCAAGACTGTGCATTTCAAGAAGTCTGAAAAATACACCCACTCCATCACATATCACTAAATTAATATTTTACCAATGATACCATGGATTCATAAAGAAGAGGAATCACACTGCAAACCTCATAGCAGGTACTCAAGGAACTATTACAAGAGATGGCTCTATTGTTCTCCTCTAGGTGTCCCTCCCTCTCTCTCTTTTTTTTTCCCCCAAAATTTTATTTATTCATTTGACATAGAGAGAGAGATCACAAGCAGGCAGAGAGGTAGGCAGAGAGAGAGAGAGAGGGGAAAGAAGACTCCCCACCGAGCAGAAAGCCTGATACGGGACTTGATCCCAGGAATCTGAGATCCTGACCTGAGCTGAAAGCAGAGGCTAAACCCACTGAGCCATCCAGGCACCCCTAGGTGTCCCTCTCTTGATGTCATTTTCCCCACCCCTTTCACCTGTCAGTGTGGCCTCTAAAATCGTGTTGCTTCAGGATAATCTGGGGCCTGCCCATAGTCTGTATACCTCTCACAACAAAGCAAAAACTCCAATCTGGGCCTGTAAGTCAGTCTCTTGTGCCTTAAGCACAGCCTTGGGATGTCTCATTTCATTTCCTTCCCACACCCCTCCTTTTTGGGAAACTATACTTTTATACCCATATACATAAGCCCACAAGGAGTCTTAAGGCAGTAATTATATCATTAGAAAAGGCAACAAGTATCTATTGAGGAAAGACAGGTGGAAGACTTCGGTTATTATTTTAATCAGAATTGAAAAAAAAATCCAAGGGAAATTGTGCTAGAGTTTTGGTCAATAAGATGCTAGTAGCAATATCTCTGCCAAGGAGGCTCTTCCCTCATGAGCACAGAGTCCTTTACCACATGCTGCTTGATGGAACCCAGCTGTACCCCTGTGAAATGGGGCAGGCAGAGAGGTGGTTCTGTGGACGAATGGAGACCTTTTATCATCAGTTGTGCCTCAGAGGCTGCAGCTGGAGAAAACTGGCTGCAGGTTCTCAGGGCCCAACTGAGCTAATGGGGCAAAGAAAGGCAGAGGAGCCATCAAACATGCAAGAACTGCGAAAATATGAACAGAGCACAAGTCAGTTACAGCACATTTCAGAAAAGCCCTGTGCATGAGAAAACACATTGTCATGAATCGACTGACATCACAATGCTACAGTTCCTACTCTGGTTATCTTTGCTGCTTTCTCTGTTGACTAAAAATAACCAGTCTTGGAAGAATCCTAGAGCCCAACAATGTCAGGGTTGGCAGGGAAGTGGCAAATCATCTTGCTCCTCTCCTTCACTTGTAAAATAATGAAGTCCAAGTTTAGAGGGGTTTAGACCAGTTGCTGAAAGGGAAGTCATTTGGTTCCTTGCAGATAATGAAAACAACAGTCCTTCTGGTTGCTAGCTAATTGAAATCCAATCTTCAACACTACTCAATAAGGAATTTCCCCTAACATATATGGATTTATAGTCTAGAAAAGCAACACAATCAATGGTGTCCATTTTTTAAAACGAAAATCAGAGCTAAGAGAATTTTAAAATAAAGAGTTGATTAAAAATAGACAGCGGAAATAGTTGTAGTCATCACTCTCCTGTTAATGGCTTGGAAAATTAAAGTGATTTTTAATCATTTATTTCTCTCCCAAAGGTTTTTATATCCATCTTTAAATAAACAGCAGGATTTAATCAGTGGAGTTGGATGGGCAATTTCTCTCTTGAGAACTAGCCAGTATTGAAGCTCACTGGATTTCATAGTTTCCAAACACAGCCTGTTTCAGTGGCTCTTGTATTCCTAGATATTCCTCAAGTAATTGTGGATAGCCATATGTTTGATCACAAGTTGGACTACTAAAGTCAAATTTGAAATATGTTGACCTCCCTTTAAAAGTGTAAGGGAACATATTGACCCCAGGAGACGTGACATCACAGAGCTCTCGTCTTTTACGCAGCTGCTCTGCTGAAACCATTCCATATGGGGACAGCCATATAGAAGTCTGGGGGTACTGTAAATTCATTCAGCATGGGAAGACCGTTTATATTAAGCACCCATTTTAAGAAGCAACACATTCCTTTCTTCAAAGACTTCGAGGGTCTTTAACAGCTCCAATCCTTACTGTTGTCTCTCTTAACACTCTGCTGGGCACAGAGCAAGACCATAATACATATGAACTGTCTGATCAGAGATCTACAACTTAGTGTGCTGTAGACTTTTCCTACCTTCTCCTATTCCATCTACATAATAGTCCTGAGGTGAAACAGAAAATGTGTTGTCATCACCATGTTACAAATGAAGATGTGGATGCAGAGAGATTGGGCATCTATGCTGAGGTTCAAGGCTGCATACTTACAGGGGTCCTGATCTCTCTGTATTACCGTCATACCACAAGTCAAAAGGGAAGTGGTAGGGATATTACTTTGTATTAATTGGGTGAACAATTAGCAGGAAAATGGTTTGGTTATTGGCAGAAACTGAGAAAAAGAGTCTATACTGCTTCATACTTCCTTCCTCAGAGACAAGAGTCTCTGCAGACTGTAGTCTCACCAGTGATGCTGGGCCACAGGTCTCCTGGCTATTCTAGAAGCATCTGTCTTAAATAGGCTCCAGAGCTTGGGCTGTCAGGGTTCTAGGTTCCCTGGTATGATGTCAGGAAATGAAGATGGATATTCCAAACAAACAACTGGACCTCACATCTCTAAGGATTTCTTCAGTTTCAACATCTTATGCCCTCTAATACTTTTCTTCCTTTGCACATGGCCCCAGACACCAGGGTGTCTCCTGTTTGTCTCCAGGGCTAGGAGCAAGGTCTTTTGGCTTCAAGGTCAGTGCCATTTCAAAATTCTACAATTAGTGTGCTGGAATATAGTTTAGTATAAATTTTGAACCTAGACTTGAAGTATGCTCTGTCACTTACCAGCTGTGTGAATAGAGGAAATTACTTCTCTTCCCTAAAGCTTCCATTTTTTCATACTTAAAATGCCAAATGAAGCTTGTTGAGAGAATTAAGTGAGAAATGTGAAAAACAGTGTGCACATACAGAAAATTTATAAGTGGTAGCCTTGGAAGCTAATAGAGCAATTGCTAATATTGCCTTCCCTGGCTTGTGTTCAGCAGAAGAGGGAGCACCTGCCTAAAATTCCCTGAAATTTTGCTGGACATAAAGCTGATGGAAAGCAGGAAGTGCACCCTCCTTAACAGAGATGGGCAGAAATCAATTCATCAACAGTGTTCTCCCTCAATCCTGCTCTGTGCTGCCACAAAGGTGAAATCAATTACAGATGGAACACACCATAGAGAGAAAGAGAGATCCTAAAATCCAGTGTGTGTCCTGCACAGCCTCCCCCTCCAAATGAAATCTGCACACTTTTCCACATTGTGTGTGCATGGAGGCTGACCTCTTTGGGTTACATCAACTTTGCTTCCTTACTCATTTCAAACAAGTGAATGACAGCACTCACATCAGACATTCATTGGGGAAAACTCAGGGAAATGACATTGGTAGGACCAGTGTGCGTGCCTCATTTTCCATTCATTCTCAAGCAATATACAGAAGTCTAATATGGTTAGATGTTGTTATACAACCTTAGGTTGTGGCATTTTAGCTGCATGATTAGGGAAGCACAGATCTCTTCACTGTGATTAGGGGCTGCACAATGTGGCAAACACTTTGACTCTAGTGTTTTCCTTTCAGCTGAGTGTGTGAGAAGAGCACCAGCTTTTGGGGTCAAATCCGTGACGTTGTCCAGGATATGTGGCCTGAAACACGGACTATAGCAGCTTTCCATGGAAGTTAGAAGGAAACCTATTATTTTGCTTGGATATAAGTCTGCAGGGATCACTCTTGGACAAATTAACTTTACCTCTTGTTAATTTCTGGTTGCGTTTGTAGCAGTGAGAGGCTACAAAGGGGACAGACAGAAAGGAAGGGGCTTATTTTCCCATCTCCCTGGGGCATCTTGAGTCTGGCCATGGCCCTCCTTCTTCTCCCTGGCCCTCCTACGGTGATAACCTGTGGCATCTCAGCCCTTTCTCTTGCCCCTAAGAATGTAGAATGATGTTAGTTCTGGTGACTTTCACCACCCTCTTGGGCTTCCCACACTGTTGGGATTAGTCCTGCCATTGAACTTCTTGTATTCGCTCATGTGAATGACCATCTGTTTCCTGCTACAACATTTCCTGGTACAACATGGAAAAATGTCTAACTTATTTAAGATGTGAACATTGTTTGTTTTAGTCACTTGGATCTATATGAGTCTCTCTATACCATCAAAATTTCTCAATATTTTTAGATACATCTTTTACTCTAAAGAGAAAAATATAAGAAGGAATTTGAACTTATGTTACAAAGACAAATGACTAAAAATGCTCTCCTTTGTCCTATTTCACTATCTTAAGAGTGATTAAAAAAAATGTTATTGGAATTCCATAGCTTGCTGTGTAATCAAGGCAAATGTAGAAATAGGAAAGTTCCATTATTAGAGCAAAATCTCTCAAGTGGTTCCATTGCCCAAAATGACTCATTTAGACCTGTTACAGTTCTTTGTTTTTGTACCATACTCTCTAAGCAAGTACAAATAAAAATAGCCAAGGAGGAAGCTTATGTATAAGCTCTGGTACTAGGGTTTTTCCACGGGAAATTGATTTATTCTTCACAAGTCTATAAATTTAATTTATCCCAATGACTTCCTGTATTGATACAAATGCCATGGATTCAGGGAAGGCTTAAGCAGACATGTCTGGAAAAACATTTCCCATTTTTCTTTCTCAATTAGATGAGCTAAAATTGCATTACAGACTACTCTGCTCTGAAAGACCATAAATACATCTAATACCCACCGTCTGGAGAAATATAAAATTGTGCAGGCAGCTGACCTCCCGACCTGGCTTGTAATTTTTTCACATCTTCCACTGAAGCCAGTTTTCCCCATAGTTATTGTTAGCCGAGATCTGAAGAGACTGCCTCTGGCTGTCTATTTTTATTTTACATGGCTGAAGAAGGGGTTGATTTCCTTTTGTCCACTCATATATGAATAATAAAGTTTTAACTTGGTTCACCAAACTTATGGAAACTGGCTTTTAAAGCTGATTGGAAAAATCATTCATTTGGTTATCATTCATTCATTCACTGTCAGGAACTCTCCGTGAACACACTAGCTTCTCTTAATATGATTGCAAAGGAAATAAAAGAAGACAAAGTGAAAATGGATAATCCATCTCTAAACATTTGAGAATGTGCCAAATACTATGCTTTGTGTTGTGTTGGGAAATGAGTGGCACAAAAAAGAATTAAAAACTATATCTGCATCTGCAGGGGTGTGGCATCCCATGGGAGAATGTAGCGGTAGAATCAATAAAATGCCACTAATCAAAATTGTGGCTTTATTCCAGTAAAAATATGAAATACTTCTCAGTGAATTTTTTATTTAAAATTTTGTTACTTTTCCACTGTCAAATGGAACAATTGCTTGAATTCCTGGTCTTGCTAGTGGGCACCCTGGATAGAGGGCTAGTTTTACTAAGTATTTTTATGTCTTGGTCATCTTTGGACCATCAGAAGACTCTATCTGTCCTAAAAGGAGCTTGTCCTCAGTAAAAGTGCTCACAGATTTTGATGAGTACATCAGGTACTCATTGGTGTTTATTGGGGGTACCAGTTTACAAGGGTCTTTGAAAGGAGACAGGAGAACACAACATCCAAGAGCACAGATTCTAGAAGCAGATATCCTGAGTGTGAAAGTTTCTTCTACCACATGGCAATTGTGTGGACTTTGGCAAGTGACTTAACTTTTCTGGGATTCAGTTTCTGTGCATGAAAAGTGTAAATAATAACAGGACCTATGCTAAGCTTGTAAGGCATTTAATATGACCTCAGATAATAGTCACTGAATATCAGCTGTTACTATTGTTACCAGAATTTTCTGAGGCGGTGGGACACTAAAAACTGGTCTATGTCTAAACAGGTGTTTGGTAAGCTGACAAAGTGCCTGAAAAATCACATGGTGCTGTTAAATTTTTTGTTTTACATACACTGAAATATTTCTAGAAAGTACTTCGAACACTTAGTCTTTTTTTTTAAAAAAAGATTTTATTTATTTATTTTTGCAAGAGAGAGAGAGTAAACAAGCAAGGAGAGGGGTAGAGTGAGAAGCAGTTTCCCCACTGCAGGACTCGATCCCAGGACCCTGGGATCATGACCTGATCTAAAGGCAGACGCTTAACGACTGAGCCACCCAGGTGCCCCAAGAACACTTAGTATTATTTAAGATAAGAATATACTTATCTTTATATATGAAGAAGAAAATTATAATATTTCTGCTCAGTGAGTCAGTACAGAAAAAAATAAATAAATAGAGAGACATTCTAGAGAAGGAATCTCTAAAGAAATGCTCATGGGATCTGACATAAAGTGGCTTAGGCAGGGGGATGATGAGGGCTGTAGGCAGGCCCTTTAACATGATGTCCATGAGGGAATGACAAATAAAAATTGAGAAAAATCAATACTGTAACCCCAGTAGTTAGTCCTGAAATACATTATTTTCAATAAATTCTTGTTTGATTAAAGATTGATAGTTTTAAGTAGGTATTTTCAATAAAATAAAATGCCAGTGCTTCCCATTCACTCATCCAAAAGCCCATGCATGAGGCACAGTGGATGCAAAAATTAATAAGCTGTGTTCTCCATGACCTCGCAATGCAGGAAGGAGAGACATCACATGGACATGTAGGTCAGGTTGGTCTCCAAAGTGAGGATTTTTAGAAGAATGTGCAATATATTAATGTATAACTAGAAAACAAAAGTAAATTAAATAAATTATGTAAAATATTCAGAATACATTTGACACTGCTTTTTCATTTGGTTCTTATGTCCAGCTGTTGCATATTATGTGATATATCACACAGCCTCTGTACTATGTATCAATGTATTGTAGTATGTATGCCTTGTGATATGTATGTGTCGAATAAAGCACTTTTATGCATTATGTTTCCTACTTTTAACTAAATTAACCTTCACAACATGGATGAGGCTTATGGTAGATTCCTCCAAGAAAGCTGCCGACTGGGGATAGTACCAGCACTTCCAGTAAAGCCACAAAAACAAAAAGGAAGTGGCAGCACCACCCCTCCCCCACTCCTAGTAGGACACTTCATCAGCCTCATTATGGATAAAAACTGTAACAATGTAGCAATGTCTGCAAGAATTGGATCAAAAGGAATTTTAAATAACCAAAAAACCTGTTTGATATGTATACTTACATCCAATATTATTATCCAAGAATCTCACCTCAAGTGTGTTTTAGGTCTTGAGATTTTGATTAATGATAACTGTGTAGATTTACAATTTATAAGCTCATAACTTTGAGAATGTGTGTTTCCAATTACTTAATGATAGAGGCATGTGATTAGGTTTGGAGACCACTGGATTTACATGTTACAATTCCAGGGGAGCAGCAAAGGGAGACAGGCTTTATTTTCAACATTCTTTTAATCTGCCTTCATTTTTCAAAAAAAGTATTTTCTCCATTTTTTATGTTTTTATTTTTAATTGAAGTATAGTTGACATATAATGTTATATCAGTTTCAGATGTAAAATATGATTTGACAGTTCTATGCATTACCTAGTGCTCACCATGATGAATATAGATACCATCAGTCACCATACATTATTACAATATTATCAACCATATTCCCTATGCTGTACTTTTCATTCTTATGACTTACTAGTTTTATAATTGCAAGTTTGTATTTCTTAATCTTCTTCACCTATTTTGCCCATCCCTCCATCCCCTGAAGAGACCTTTTCCCAAAGAACACATACAGATGGCCGACAGATACATGAAAATATGCTCAACATCACTCATCATCAGGGAAATGCAAATCAAAACCACAGTGACATATCACCTCACACCCAGTAGAATGGCTAGTATCAAAAAGACAGAGAATGCTGGAGAGGATGTGGAGAAAAAGAAACTCTTGTTCTCTGTTGGTAGAAATCAAACTGGTGCAGCCCCTATGGAAAGCAATATAGAGGTTCCTCAAAACATTAAAAATGGAACTACCATACGCCCCAATAATTCCACTTGGGTATTTATCCCAAGAAATGAAAACACTAATTCTAAAACTTGTGTGCACCCCTATGCTTATTGCAGTATTATTTATAATAGCCAAGATACGGAAACATCTATCAGTAGATGAATGGATAAAAAAGAAGATGCATATACCTATATTAATAATATATTATTATTTATTATTCAGTCTTTGTTTAAGTTACTTTAAAACAACTTTATCCTCTTTACATACCTCATTCCATTTGCGCATTGAGAATTTTTCTTTGTGGTAAGTGTGGAGGGACTATTCCAAAGCATCCCATCCAGGTTTGAAGATTTTACTTCTTAGAGATGATATATTACTCTTAATGGTGGTGCATTGCTCATGGTACAGTTGACACTGCTATTGTCAAAAGATTTAAAAGGTACTGCCCTTGCAAAATAGAAATTTTCAGATTTTCTATTTTAGCTTTTGTGTTTAGGCCTTACTGCTAATGTAGAAATATACTGTAATGTGCTGTTAATGTTAATATAGACATTCTAAGGAGACCTGGAAAATACATCTTGAAATTTCTGAATAAAATTATCTCTTTAAATATAAATGATTTGATTAAATTTTGGTACACTTGTTTTTGAGAGCTGTGTCTCTTTTTTTGGTCTGGCAATAGCACGGGGACATTCCTGTCCTTTTATTTTGATAGTACTTATAATTCTCAAAGCATCTTATGCACAGCATCTTGCTTGGCCTCATAACTGTGCAGAGGAAGGCACAGGGCTCTGAAGTGAGGTTGACCCACTTGCAGTTCTGGTTCTTGCCAGCAGGAGCCCGGTCTGTGAACAGCAACCAACCCCCAGGGTCACTATCCTCATCCCTCAACAGTGATGACAGTCCTACTCCATCCAGGAAGGCTTCAAGGATAAATTTTTCTCATATCTATGAATTACCACTCATTAGAAATTATTTAAGGACAGTTATCTCTTCTCCATGCAACCGGGCAGGGTTGGTCTGCATGCAGAGGACCTATGTGCCTGGACAAAGTAGAAGCTAAGCCACAAGGAGTGTAAAAATGACTTAGGAATAAGAGAAGCTCAAGACACTGAAAATATTTGCATGAGGTATTCATTTTAATCTTTCCCTCCTCATTTTGAAGAGAATGCATATTCACTGTATAAAATATGGAAATTAGAGAAAATGTAAAAAGGCGAAAGTCACCCAGTACCCAAAAGCTTTCACTATTAACATTGTAGTGTTTGATCACACTGTACAAAAAAATTGTGTTCTGCCATTTTGCTGAATATTATAATATAAAAAGTAGTCATTTTTGAACAGCCTTGATAAATATAAATTTTCCAACTGCATTAATTATCCAATCATACTTATTATGCAGATAAACCTTTTAAATACTGGTAGAATGTCCTTTTTGTGTCTTAAGTTTTCCACCTTATTCTCTTAAAATGGTTTCTCAGAAATGGAATTACTGGGTCACAGGATGTGGACATTAGCCACAGAATTTCAAACTCACTTATGATAATTTGGAGGTGACCTCTTTGGTTTCAAATACCAATATTTCAAGGAAGATATGAATCTATAATTTAGTACTTTCACTGGGTTTATCATGTGCACAAATAATTTTAATTTTATTTCTCGCTAGGGAAAACATTTTTTTCTATTCATTTTAAGTAACTTAAAAAAATTAAAACAAAATATACAAATAATTATCATCAGGGAACAAAATTATTTTACTCAGATTTTCAATAGCTGAATGTGTATCCTATATAGTCAGAAGGAAAACATGTTAGCTGAAACTTAGTAAGTGTTATCGATAAGGCTATAGTAATTATTTCATTATATTAAATACTTCTTGGAACGCCTGCCTGGCTCAGTTGGTAGGACGTGCAACTCTTGACCTTGGGGTTATATGTTCACCCAATACAAATGCTCTCTGTAGGAACTCTGCTTATTCTGTTTCTGATACACTTCAGGTTCATAGATCTCATTGAGTAGCTTCTAACATTTCCTAGCAAGTCCTGAAGGGAAACGAATCGCCCTCCACCTCCCCAAAATGTTGGCCTGCAAAATCCTTGATAACTAACACAACACTCACAATGGCTGGCCTCTAAATGCTTTGGCATGGTGATCTGCAGAGCGACAGGTGCCCTATCTGATCCAGCAGCAAGCACTCAGGTGCCATCCTGGCTCCCTGGCAGCCTTAGTTAATTTCCCTGGTGTCAATAGCTTATTGTCAGGGATGTGGTTCCTCCTGAAGCTTTGGAGCTAGACACCCAAAGCATACAGAGAGGAACATCAGCAACCTGTGAGGGTAGGTCCCCAACATTGTAGAGAAGAGAGGATAGACTTACAAGATCACTGAATGTAAAAGGAATAAAATAGTAAGAACATTTTGCAATCTCTTTCTATTTGGTCAGCCCTCCTCAAAGTCAGCATGAAATAACTCTTTTCACGAATTGACCCCAGCTAGGTGATTTCCTTCAGATTCCAAGGAGAAGGCACTAACATTGGGATTGCTAAGTCAGCTTGGAAGGGAGGGAAGAAGGACACACATATTTTTCTCACATCCCAAAGGTTAAAAAGAGAAAGGCAGAGAAGACAAGATAGAACCTTGAATACATGGGGTGCCTGGGTGGCTCAGCCATTAAGAGTCTCCCTTTGGCTAGGGTAATGATCCCAGGGTCCTGGGATCGAGCCCCCATCGAGCCCTGTATCCGGCTCCCTGCTCAGCGAGAAGCCTGCTTCTCCCTCTCACAATCCCCCTGCTTGTGTTTCCTCTCTCCCTGTCTCTCTCTCTGTCAAATAAATAAATAAAATATTAAAAAACAAAAACAAAAGCGAACTGTGAAAAGCACATGACATTTTCTGGAAAATTTGTTTACTGCTAAGTTGTAGTTCAATTTGATTTTTGACAGACTTATTTTTTTTTTTTACACTATCACAAAAATGCATTAAGATAGAAAGTAAACATCAGCAACAGCCACCACACAGTATGTACAGTTTGGGGTAACTCAGCCAGACCTTACGTTGCAGTCATTAGCCTCCAAAGACTTTCTCACCTCGTGTGAGAACATGTCAACTTTTGATTATGTCTGGCTTGCAAAGCATGACTTTCCTCCACGTATATGTTTCTAAATTTCCTTTGATCTTTTAATGCATCTGCTGTGGTTGATTGTGGCTTCTTTCTTGGTAGTTTTACATTTGAAAATATGTTAAAAAGCCCAATCTCTTTTCCCCTTTCCAGGCTCTCTCACTTGGCCCTATTCCTCCAACATTACTTCTCTTATCTCTCTTTCTCCCACTTGTGCTTGTACGTCATCTGGGTTAGAATTCCAGGTGAGGGTTTGGATGGAGTAGCCCTGTCCTAGGGCACAGTGAATAGAAGTCAAATAGAAGTACCTTACCCTCACACCCACCCCAGTGGTCCTTACCCCAGAGCTTCTACCCATACAGTGGTCATGTCCTAAGCACAAAGTTTCCTGCAGGGATGGTGGGGGAGGGAGTATCTGTACTCATGCTCAGGCCTGAAGGATTCGGCCTTTTTGATGCTTATAAACCCTGTTAAAGGCTACACAAATTGCCACAAGGATTTAAGACCTAGTGGTTCAAGTCCAAAAAGTTTGGCTGAGGGTCTGCTACATGTCTACAGCCATTCCCAGGTCCTGGAGACTCAGAGATTTGGGGGCCTTTCACAAAGTTATGGGGTAAGACTAGTTAGAGATTAAGCTGCACCATAGGTCTGCTAAAGTATGATTGGTAAAGCCTTACTGGGCTTTTCCTTATCTGGTAGCCTAGAAAAAGGATATTTTGATGCCTTAAAATGACATAGAAAATTCTGGCCAGTACAAATTCAGAGCTGACCCTTTCTTCCAACTGCCTACCCATGCCGTTCTCTCTAGAGGCAATGTCTAGGTGATCCCTTAGGTTCTCCTTCCACCTTCTGAGACTTCTGTACCATCCCAGGGCCTACTGGGAAACACCTTATGAATACCTGTCACCTGCCGTGTCCCAAAGGACAAGAAGACACCAAGAGACAGGCAAACATCTCTCCTGGCTGCCTTGCATCCCATGACCTGGTATATTTAGGGTAGTCAAAGGAGAAGAGGCTGAGTACTTCCCTGGAGTATAGATAAGCTGATTGGTCTGATTAGGGAAGATTCATAGACAGTGACTAACCCTTAGGTCTGGGCTTCCCTTGCTCTCTGCTCTCATCCCTCTAGATCTAAAAACCTGGCCTTCCCTCCTGGTGCCAGGTACCAAGCCCTTTAGACTACCCTGTGGTTGGACTTGGGGCCTGACTCTGGGTTTCCTTCTCAGGAGTTTTCTTCTGGAATCACACTCATATATTTAACCCACAGCCAGTCCCTTCATGGGCTTTCACCTACTTTTGACTGCTGCCCTGGATTCTGAGATTTTTGATGTATATGTATATTGGGGCAGTCTGGTCACTCCACTGGTTGCCTTGCCCCACGTGAAGAGTCCTGAAAACACTTTATGTCACTGAGGTTCCATTTTATAAACCCTGTAACTGAATGGGTATCCCCTCTACCAGCTCTGGGTGACCATTTTGGTTACAGGTGGTTTGTCTACTCTCTGTGTGGGCCTGAGATACTTTAAATAGTGCTTGAAGCTTCTGAGAGAAGTCATTTCCCAGCTGTTTAATTCAATTCTACTTGAAATTCCAAATTTAGTGGAAAAACATTTAATTTTCACCAATAAGTATGATGTAGGTTTTTTAAAGTTCCCTTTGAATGTTGTCAAATGCTTTTTCTGCATCTATATGATCTGAAAAAGGTCATATGATTTTCTTCTATTCTCTTTACCTGATAAACTTGGTCACTACATCACATTAATTTTTTTTTCAAAGATTTCTTTTTTTTTTAATTTGAGAGAGAGAGAGAGAGAGAGAGGGAGAGGGTGCATAAGCGGGGGGAAGAGCAGAGGGAGAGGGACAAGGAGACCCCCCTCCCCCGCCAATTAAAGGCTCAATCCCAGAACCCCCAGACCATGACCTGAGCTGAAGTCAGAAGCTTAACTGACTGAGCCACCAGGCACCCCATACATTGATTATTTTTTGATTTTCCAATACTTTGTTGAATATTTTTGTGTCTGTATTTATGAGGGGGGTTGATCATAATTTTCTCTTTTGTAATGACATCGTGTTATTTTGGTTTTAGGTTGTGGCTTCAGAATATATGTTGGGTAGTGACACCTCTTCCTCCATGATCTGAAAGTCTTTGTGTAAGACTGGTAGTATTTTTCCCTTCAATGCTTGATAAAATCTAGCAGTGACACCATCTCAGCCTGGAGGCTTCTCCACTGGACTACTGTTGGTTAGTTGCTCAGTAGATTTCTTTGACAGATAGTGCTGTTAAGGGTGTCTATTTCCTTTTCTGTCAATTTTGGTTCATTTTGTCTTTCAAGAAATTCATAAATCTTATCTAAGTTTTCAAATTTATTGTCATAAGTGTTCATAATATCCCCTTATTTTCTCTTTAATATCTTTGGGATCTCTGTGATGTCTCTCTTTCTTAATTATGATAGTAATTATTTATGTCTCTTTTTCTCTTTTTCTTGGTCAGTTTTTCTAGAAGTTTACCAACTTTACTGATCTTTTTGAAGCGCCGAAACAGCAAATATTTTTATTTCATTTATTTTCCCTATTGTTTATCCACATTCTATTGGACTGATTTTTACTCACTTTAAGTATTGCTTGTCTTTTGCTTGTTTGGTGCTTAATTTCTCTTCTTTCCCTAATTTATTAAGGTAAACTCACAGACTGATTTAAAATTTTTCTTCTTTTTTATTATATTAATTTAAAGCTATAAATTTATATTTAAACACTTCTTTTGCTATATCCCACAAATATTAATATATTACATTTCCGTTTTCATTCAGTTCAAAATACTTTCTAATTTATATATAATTTGTTCTTTGACCTGTGGATTATTTAAAAATCTTCGATTTGATTTCTGTTTGGGACTTTTGAGATCTCTCTTTTTAATGTAATTCATCTGTGGTCACAGAACAGACTCTGTACCATTTTAGTCCTATGAGATTTATTGGCACTTTGTTTAAAAATAGACATTGCTATTTTTTAAAAGATTCCAGATGATTCTTATTTACGAAAGGTGTTGAGAACAACTGGGCTAGATCATTTTGGGGGGTCTTTATTCAGAATCTAGGATTCCATGCTTTCTTTTGTTAGAAAGAGGTTTTTAAATAATGGTTTTTCAGATGAGAAATGGTTTGAGAAACATGACCCTGACCCATTTGAGAAACTTTGCCCCTTTGATACCTGTTTTGCCAGGAGCCCACCGACAGTGCATCGGCTGTTCCTCAGAGGAGGCATGGAGTCATTTTTTTCCCAGCTTGCGTGACAGGCTCCAGTTATCTTGATTCATATCCTTTTCCATGCTGACTTATTTATGTATAAGGTATGTTCAAACAAGAGGCAGAAAGAGGCCTCACTAATAGCTTTTCTACATTGCAGACATGTGACTTGTGCTTTTAATAAAAGAGGAGCACTTAATGAGCTTGATTCATTTAGCAGCCTCACAGGTGACAGATCATCTGCAGAAAACATTAATTGGGTGTATCGAAGAGCGAAGGAATGAATACCGATGTTACTGCCAAGTCATAAAAATACGGCATTGGAGGGAGATGATATGTATATAGATCAAATCCATCTCAGGTGCTTGTAATGTGTGTTTCCTCTTTGCCTGCATTATTTTGAAGTTAACTCTGCCAAAACATCTATTTTGGCAGGAAAGCCATCGACAGCCCCAGTGTAGCCTTTTTTGACAGAGAATTTGGGGAGAAAAATCTCACCAGAGTTTCTAAATTAGTATGAGATGACCTCTTAGGTCCTGTTCAATGGGAGGCTTTGTGATTCTTAAAGTGATCCATGAGTTATTTTCATGATTCTGCTTTGTTTGTGCAGAATTCTCAATAGTTGGGCTCTTTGTCTTTCCCTTATTTGTCCTGATTCTCCAATTAATCCATTTCATTACCAGCCATAGGAACCTAACTGTACAAGTTACAGAAGGTAGAAAAGTTGATAGCTAACAGATTTGTTGGTTGAAAGAAACTGTTTTTCTTTTCTTGTTCTAGTCACAGTTCAACATTTTTCTTTTTAATTTGGACACAAACACTGTGAAGTAGATATTATGATATATACTTTTACAGATAAGGTAACCAAAGCTTAAAAAATTAAAGATCATACTGCAAAGTTTATCTGATGCTAAGGTCAGTATTTTTTCCACATTGCTCTTAAAATAATACATATGTAGGAATCTATCAAAGTCTTAGAGGAGAACAAAGGCAGTAACCTCTTTGACATCAGCCACAGCAACTTCTTTCAAGACATGTCTCCAAAGGCAAAGGAAACAAATGTGAAAATGAACTTTTGGGGCTTCACCAAGATCAAAAGCTTCTGCACAGCAAAGGAAACAGTCAATAAAACAAAGAAGAACCCACGGAATGGGAGAAGATATTCTCAAATGACACTACAGACAAAGGGCTGATATCTATAAAGAACTCCTCAAACTCAACACACACAAAACAGATAATCACATCAAAAAATGGGCAGAAGACATGAACAGACACTTCTGCAAAGAAGACACACAAATGGCTAACAGACACATGAAAAAATGTTCATCATCACTAGCCATCAGAGAGATTCAGATCAAAACCACATTGAGATACCTTACACCAGTTGGAATGGCCAAAATTAACAAGACAGTAAACAACAAGTATTGGGGAAGATGTGGAGGAAGGGGAATCCTCTTACACTATTGGTGGGAATGCAAGTTGGTGTAGCCACTTTGGAAAAGAGTGTGGAGATTCCTTAAAAAATTAAAAATAGAGCTTCTCTATGACCCTGCCATTGCACTACTGGGTATTTCCCCCAAAGATACAGATGTAGTGAAAAGAAGGGCCATCTGTACCCCAATGTTCAGAGCAGCAATAGCCACAGTCACCAAACTGGAAAGAGTCAAGATGCCCTTCAATGGACGAATGGATAAAGAAGATATGGTCCATATATACAATGGAGTATTATGCCTCCATCAGAAAGGATGAATACCCAACTTTTGTATCAACATGGGTGGGACTGGAGGAGATTATGCTGAGTGAAATCAGTCAAGCAGAGAGTTAATTATCACATGGTTTCACTTCCTTGTGGAGTGTAAGGAATAACACGGAGGACATTGGGAGTTGGAGAGAAGAAGTGACTTGTGGGAAATCAGAGGGGCAGACACACCATAAGAGACTGTGGACCTGAGAAACAAACTGAGGGTTTTGGAGGGACAGGGGTGGGAGGTTGTGTGAGCCTAGTGGTGGGTATTAAGGAGGGCACATATTGCATGGAGCACTGGATGTGGTGCATAAACAATGAATCTTGGAATGCTGAAAAAAAAAAACTAAATAAAAAAAATAAAAAGTTAAATCTCAAAAAAAATAATACATATGACTCTCAGGAACTTTCTATCTCTTAGTGGCTATGGAGTACTAGTCACCTGAAGATTCTCTCTAGCAGTCTTTTAGAATTTTAAATTCTAAATTTAAAATTTTAGAATTTTAAATTCTAGGCTGGGGACTGCTTCCAGAGAAAATATTGTCTAAAGTTCCATTCTCTCCAGGTACTAACTGGACTGTTACCTAATAATTTCATCTGAGTTGAGATTTTAGTGGCTACTTTTCAAAAATACAATAATACACAATTGCAGAGAATTCATAGAGGAATTCTATTATTATTAAAATTATTATTATTATTATTATTAGAGATTGAGAGGTAATAAAGTTGCACACACATACATAATATAGTTAAGATATAATATATAACATATGTTTTGCTATTTGTTGTTATGTATGATTTATATATGTTATATATATGTTTATATATAAAAATTATATATAACATGTATTAAGTATATTATGTTAATATATCAAGTGATGAGAGGAGGATTTATATGATCTAATAACCATATTCTTAGAGGAAGAAATACAATTTTTAAAGATTGAATTTTTAATAATGCTTTTTAAAATTTTACCTGGGGCAACTTTAAATGGTTTGTTCTAGAAATATCTGTTGATTCAGGAATGGTAGAAATGGTAGAAGTATCTCTGTTGATTCAGGGATGATATTTCAAAAAACGAATGGTGTCTCTATTTACTCTCAAATAAAATACAATGAAAACCAAAACAAAGAAAAAGATTTTAGAGGCTGAAAATTGTTTGGTGGGTTATAGTCCTTGATAACATTTTCAGGAGAACAGGGAATTTCAGTAACTCTAAATAAAGTTAGTAATATAGAAATTTCAGATGACCAGAGAAGGCTTGCAAGGGAGATATATTTGGACAAAGATAGTCTTGGGCACAAGAAACTTGGAAATGCCTATGTTATGGGCAGACTGAGAAGGAGAGCAAACCAAGCTGAGATAGGCCAGGGCCTGGGGACCTGAACAGGCCTGCAACTACATAGAATAAAGTGTGGTTCAGGCTCAAGTCTACTTCAGATCATAAATGATGTAGTGGTGGTGGGGAGAAGTGTATTTCAGGGTAAGAAAGACCCAACCATATCACATGATGGAGACACTAGTGCTTCCCTATAGCAGAAAATAGTTTCAGGACATCAGACAGACTAGGAGAACCTGTTTCCAGTCTCAGACATTGGACTGAAGCTGAGCCTGATAATACTTCCTGTGATGGTCAAGAGTGGCCAAGAGGTGAGATGAGCTTGGGCATACAGGTCAGCCATGACAGCCCCTCAGTGGACTGATTCACAAACCCAGATCACCTTCCCCTTGGATACAGAAACTGACTACTAAACGAGGCTGCTCTGTAGCTACCCAGCATGCCTAAATGTGCCTAAATGAATAAAGATGAAGATGAATCCCCATATCTCTCATAACTCCTTGAATTTTGTGTGCAACTACCCCAAGTGGATACTTTGGTTCCTCCTAAAGATTTCTTTGTTTACTGGCTCTAAATTGTTTATTTATTTAGACAGATTTGGGTAGTGACTAATGGGTTTATTGTCCTCTACAGTCATTTCTCATGTAATTTTTCTAAGTGCAAGGATTTGTTAGAATAGTCCTTATTTCTTTTATATATAATAATAAATGGGTGCTTAAAAATGGCTTTTGAATAATAGGTCATCTTCCTTCAGAGTGGGACATAGGATAATCTTGGAGGGAATCTGCCATAACAGTGTCTATAAACAGCTTCCTGTGATCATTTACAGTGTCTGATGTGGTTAATGCATGTTTTTAGGTATCACCTTGCTCTAGGACAGTGGTCTTCAAGTTTAGTGTATGTACAATTACCTAGAGATATTAAGATTCACATTTCTAGACCAACTCCCAGAGTTTCTGGTTCAGTTTCTGGGGTAGGACATATCTAATAGATTCCCCGGAGGTGCTGATACTGCTGGTTAGGGGACCACACTTTAAGAACCACTGTTTTAGGGAGTAAGCTCAGCATATGAGATAATAGGAACTTGAGGTTGGCTAGCAAGTGGTTTAAAAACAGACATGGAAGCTTCTTGGGTTCCTCTCTTCAGAAGTTATGTATTCATTATTAGGTTCTTATAATCAAGGTATGTAATTATTGTTTCATATTAAATAGATGGCTTGCCCTTTAGAAAATGATAAGGATGGATGATTAATTGTTAATTCACTCTGAAACATGTAATGCTATTAGCAAGAACCTGCCCCCGTCTTCACTAACCTACATTTAGGACAGTCTCTTCTAGATACAGGTAATCACAAATAATATATGGCCAATATTAATGAAAGATGTGACTATAATTCAGGATGGGCAGTAGTGCATCCAACCAGAAGTAATTATTTCTATCAATTCCACTGAGTAGCGTCAGCTGAGGTAGAGGAGTCCAGCTACAAAGAACACCCCTGGATTCCCTCCAGCCTCTTTGTTTCTCTATGTCACTATTTACTCATTTGTATTAGTCTGCTTGGCAACTATAACAAAATATTAAGGAGTGGGTGGCTTAGGCAACAGACACTTATTTCTTATAGTTCAGGAGTCTGGGAAGTCCAAGACAAAGTGTGGCAAAGCAGGTTTCATTCTAAATCCTCTTTTCTTGACTTATAGGTGCTACTCTCTTACTGTGGGCTTACATGGCAGAGAGAGAGAGATTGTTCTCTATGGTGTCTCTTCTGAAGACACAAATCCCATCACCAGTTGCCACCATTGCTTAATAACCTTCCAAAGGCCCCATATCCAAGTATCATCACACTAGAAACTAGGGCTACAACATAAGGATTGAGGGGTGGAGCACAGTCATTTGTTCCATGGCAGAGTGACCTGAATTATTACCAACACCAAAGGATTGTGCATTTGGACTAGGAGGGGTAAAGGGTTTCCCTAAGTTAATGTAAAGTCCAAGTTATAGAAATTTTTTTAAAATATTATTTATTTATTTATTTGACAGACAGAGATCACAAGTAGACAGAGCAGCAGGCAGAGAGAGAGGGAGGAGCAGACTCCCTGCTGAGCAGAGATCCCCCCCCGCCCCGCCCCGATGCGGGGCTCAATCCCAGGACCCTGAGATCATGACCTGAGCCAAAGGCAGAGGCTTTAGCCCACTGAGCCACCCAGGCACCCCTAAGTTATAGAAATTTTGAGGTATGCAGTTCAATATACAATAACAAATGTTACGTCAATCCAAAAAATACATCAGGTGGTTTGAAGCATGTCAGTGTGCTTAGCAATAGCTTCAAAATCACCTTCTTTCTTAAATAAGTGAAACATTTTTCACTCATCTCAATTACATTATTGATCTGTTTATTGTCTCTGGTCATTCCTAGATGTAATTATTACTTACTCCCAAACTATGAAGTAAGAAAAATTATATTTTATTGGTTTCTTGTATTTCTAATTTCTGAGTTTACTTCCTCTTCTGGGACATTTATCTTGCCTTCATGCTGTAGATTATAAATATCAAGTAACAAAATAAAAACCAGATAGTGGGTGATGAAATGTTTTGTGGCTTCTCAAGTTAGACACATAAGTGCTTGTTAGTAGTTGGCCAGGGAATAATTCAAAATTTGACTTTGGCCTTGAAGTTCCATTTGACTTCAGTCTGGTTATTTTAAGCCTTATATGTTTTGTGACAGGTTTTTGTAGGATGAGGACTTTCTGTACATTTCTGGAACTTTTCCAAAATGATACTTAGCCTTGAATTTAAATATGCTATCAATAAAAGTAGTTTCAAAAGCTCATAAGTGTTAGTGCTTAAGCACTAGATATACTGTTGTCTACTGGGAAAATCACACTCTAAGTTAGTTGTTTAGGGGGCATTTCTAGTAGTCCATCATATGTGAGCATAGTATGTGCAAAAGTTTCTTTTCTTCATTTCTAGAAAACTCCAAGTCTTGTTGCTCGGAAAACATAAACAGATATGATTATCTTCGATTATGTGACATAGGCATCATGTTTCTAATATTGTGATTCTCAGAGAAATGCGGATTCAAATGTTAGGTAGGACAGGGGAGGAAACCTATTATTTATTGAAAAGTTATTATTTGACCATTAGTGTGCTGGTCTCATTCACATACTCTCTTTCATGCAATTCTTTCATTAACCTTGTGAGACAAGAACAATTTTAAATTTTTATGGATAAGAAAATTGTGGTTCAGAGAAATTAGTAAATTACCCTAATTTATACCACAGGTAAGTAGCCAAATGTTTTTGAATTAAAAGCTGGAGAACTTGCTACTGCATAGTGGTTCTCAAACATGGTTGTATATTACAAATAACTGGGGAGTCTTTACCAAAAAAATGACCAGTGCCTGGCTCCACCCTCAACAATTTGGATTTATTTGGCTTCAAAGCGGGAGACACTGGCACTTGGCTTGGAACTGGGCACATTTTAACACAATGCCTCATGTCCTAGTGGGTCTAATGAGCATGTGGTTGAGATGTACTGCCCTCCACTCTATTAGTTCTGGAAGAATAGTATTATTAAACATTATTAGTTGGTGAGAATTTCAAAATAAAAGCTTTTTTTTTTTTTTTGGAAATTTGAAAATGGGCCTGTGATAAGGATGTCCTTATCATCTGATACACCTGATATCACCTGATACCTCCTTATCACCTGATACATACCTGGTATCCAGTTAGTAATCCAAAACTGCCCTACAGCCTTCTATATAACAGATGAGAGAGGACAAAGGTGGAACCACTCCTTGTTGTAACAATTGTGGAAAGCAGGTCACATGAAAGACACTTGTACTCAGAATCTCCATTATGAAGTGAAAATTCAATGTTCATGTTTTAGACAAAATTAACCAGAACACACATATGGATTACTAAAGACTTTCTTATGGTTATTCTGAAGATAAATGATGTACCTGAATGGGCATTGTAAACTACAAGACACTCTGAAGACAAATATAAGATACAGTAAATATTAATTTTATAAATCACAAAATATTAGTGAAAATAACAATAAAAATAAGTGCCCCCCCCATTCACTGAGTTGTCTCAATCCTCCCATTACTAACCATTTTTTTTTTAAAGGAATCAAGCACTTAGGAAGGCAGCATTATTGAATCTGTGAAGGTGAAAATGAGGAAATGCAAGGACACTGTTCCTGTTGAAGCCTGTTGGCCAACACTTGTTGAGCTTGGTCTAAGTGTTCCAGATTCAACTTAAAATGAGGATATTGAGTAAGGGATTTTAAGGAGGCAACTTTTAACATTAACAATTTTTGTCGTATTTCAGACATGGAAAGAAAATTTTTTTAATCAACTAATTATCAAATCAACTAAACAACCCAAGAATACTAGATAGTGAGGCCAAAGAAAAAGCAAACTATTAAAGCAGAAATCTGGAAAATAAGGGCAAATAATGCTAACTTATTAGAATTAGCTCACTTTTTACTTTAGTTATGTAGATAGTAAAGTCCTAGACTTAAATATCATTGAAATGAGATATTCAAGAGCAAGAAAGAGATCCCATAAGCTGACTAAAGTAGTGAGCATGATATATGCCTTCAAAGGGTGAAATGAAGCGAGGTAAAGGTCAAAATAGAATGGAAGAAAATCATCTTATTAAATGGAGTTTGGGCTCCCATCTGATTCAGCAGTAAGTCAAAACGTTCCCTTTCCTAGAGCTAATTATTCTCCTCACACCCCCTCCTCCCCCCACCCTGGCCACTTAATCCAGAGAATAAAGAATTGAGGGTAAAGCTATGGCTCTTAGGCTGAATATGCTGATATCATAGTGTGTTTAAGAAGGGAGTATAAGGGAAGACTTTCAAATTAAATTTATAAAATAGCTCAGATTATTTTATATAATCTCCAATACCTTTTTCTCCCCTCAAAATTCTCTGAAATAAAATTCTATTCATGGTTGCCTTCAAAGAAACTGTCCATATGGTCACCCCTCATGCAATAGACTCAAAGCCTTTTATCGCCACAGGCACTCATGGGGAGTTTGCCTCTCTGATGACTGGAATATGCTCAAACAAAACAAAATAAAGCAAAAAAAGCTTCCTGTCTTGGTACCTGCAAGAGATGTTTGCATTTTAGAAAGTTTTGCAATCAGAGTGCATGGCCATTTGTTTACTCTGTCAGCTGGCAAGCTCCTTGCAACCTGGAGAACAGTTGCAGGAGGTGGTACCAAGTACAAAGCAAAGCAGCTGTGTAATGAGCTAGCAGCACCCTGCTGTCAGAGAAAGCCTCATTTCAGGGAGAACCAGCCATCACAGCAGACTTTATTGCAGTTATCATCATCCCTGATTTGGTTCAGAATGATCAGAAAGGAAGGGTGGGGGGGGAAAGAATCTTCATAAAAGTTTTCAAAAATCTGGTGGTTGAGAATTACACTAGCAAGTGTTCTTGGGGGCAAATGGGTCAGAAATCAAAATGATATGTGTGTTTCTTGATAACGTAAACCATGATCATCTTTCACTGCAGATCTAAGGTAAACAAGTTGAAAGCTTTGTTCTTGTGCAGGGAAAGGAAACAACTCTAGGGTTATAGACCTATTTTTCTTTTTTAAAGATTTTGTTTATTTATTTGACAGAGGGAGAGAGATCACAAGTAGGCAGAGAGGCAGGTGGGGGACGGGGAGCAGGCTCTCTGCTGAGCAGAGAACCTGATGCAGAGCTCCATGCCAAGACCCTGAGATCATGACCTGAGCCAAAGGCAGAGGCTTAACCCACTGAACCACCCAGATGCTCCTATAGACCTATTTCTTTTTGAAGTAGGGTTGAGCAAGCAAAATTGTTTGAAGGAGAGACAATTCCGAGGGTAACGATGGAGGGGAGAGAAATGGAAATGTCTCAGCAACTTCTTAGCAGACAATGGGAAGCCCTGAATGTGGAGACTCTATGGGGCTGCAGCATAACCAATTCTAAGCTGGACTAGAAGAATGAGTGGAGTCAGAGATTTCTGGGCTGGAGCCTGGGATCTGACCCCAGCCAAGTTGCTTAACTTCTGGTAAGTTTTATTTCTCTCATTTACACAACATGGATAAATAGTATCAGAGGGTTGTAAAGAATAGGTAACACAGAAAAGGGTTTAACATAGTGTCAGTCACAGAGAAAGCATGAACAATGTTATAAATCATGAAAATTACAGAAAGGAGTGCTTCTGGATTATATATAATGCAGATGTACTTGGGGACGGTTGAATCTTCTGAGGGAACCACAGCTCCCAGAATTGCCTACTCTCTCTGTAGCTTCAGCATCTGCTGTCTTGTACCCTCTACCTGAATCTCCCTCATTCATACATCATTGACTAGATCACTGCTTCTCAAATCAATGGTGGGGAAAGGACCAAACTTCCAATTCATGGCAAAATAATACTTTTTTATAAAGTACAATAAAAAATTATTAGAAAATAACAAATAAAAAAGATAAAACATAAGCCTGCTGATCACATGCTTGGATGTCACGGTAATGTAAATTGCTATAGAAGCTTCTCAGTGCCTACTTTCAAGTTTGCACTTATCTTGCCTTGACAACACACAGTGAGTGGCACCAATGGGTAATCCCTATTTTGAGGATCACTAACATAACTTCCCTATAACACCTATTCTTTCTTTAGGTCTCAATTGAGATGTTCCTTCCTTGGAAAGCTTTCTTTGATCTCCCCAGGATTCGACTAGTTACCTCCTGTGTGCTTCCTTTGCTACCTGTGCTTCTCCCAAGCTTACAGGAATTTGTCTTATTCACCTTCTTGTTTTCACTGCTACCAAAATCTGATGCACAGTTGATTCTCAATAATAAATACTGAAAAGACATATTTCTCTCAAGTAAGGTAGGAATTGAGGTGCCCCTTATTCAACTCCATGATTACTTGAACTTAGGATAGGATCATTCCTGGCATTAATTAGATTCATTGCCCCTTTGGAAAAAGTGCTTCCTTTGTAAGAAAATGAAATTAATAAACCACAGTATATTTAGACCCTGTGCAAGTCTCAGTGATAGAATTTACTCATGGAGTGAATTTTATTCATGAGCTTCAGAAAAGAAATTGAAGATTTAATTTGTATCTCTTCCTTAAAGGTGGATGTATAAACCTTTGGAAGCTTTTCCTATCTTTAAAATATATTGCTTTAGAAGATTTGTCTTTGAAAAGTCATAATTCTGATGACTCACAGAAGACTTACTAAGAGAGTAAACTGATGTATGCAATAGTTTCTCCAAAATTAGCAAGGGGTAAGGAATTACCAGTGACGGCCTCATCGAGGGAATAGATAAGGTTTTAATTAGAACTTCCTTTTTTTCCCCTTAGGGATAAAGGGGAAATGTGAAAATATGGTTTCTGTTTTATAAATGGAATTTTTACATTTCATCACAGAGAGAAGAAAATTCTGATCCTCACTTAATAAGAATATGACATTGTTCGGATGGTCAAAGGAAAGCACTGTTCATTTGAAAGATGACCAAATTGCTTTCCTCCCCATGGGGGAGGATCAGTTATTCCTTAACAATTGAGACTAAATAAATGTGCAAGATGCAATTTGGGTTTGCAATTTGGGTGCAATTTGGGTTTGCTCTGAGGAGAAAGGTGGCTTTCCTCCTCTTCTCTGGAGACTGACCTCATCCTTGCCCACTGTTCTCATCTGGGACATGAATCCAAAACTGGCCACATGAACCTCTTGTCACTTCCCAAAAATCCTGTTTCCAGCAGGGGAAAGAGGACTAAGACTGTCTTCCTGATGGTAAACATCTTGGGATAAACCAAAAAGTTCATATTACCAATGGGAAATCTGTCCACAGTCTAAGCACATAGACCCAGTGAGGCAGACACTTGTAGGACTGTGGGATCAAAACCAGGCATCTGGACCCCCAAATATGTGCCATGCATGATCAGCAGATTGAACACATAACTTTACTTGGCCATATGTAGGGTTATTTCTAAATATGTGTGGATCGTTATGCTTAATTCAACATTAACAAAAAAAATTATTGAATAATCTCATAATTTTTGACCATTATGCTTTTCCTCAATCAACAGATAATAAAAGTATCATGGCTATAATCATGTGTGAATCTGAAAAAATGTTGAAAGAAAGGAGGACTCCTGAGTCTCTGTAAAGATTGGAAACTGTGATGTTTGCCGCCTTGGTTTCTCACTCTGCATCTGCATAGGCACGTGTAGGGCAGAGAGCTTCCTGAGGCTCCAAGGTGGATCTGGCTGCTTCTGCTTAACAGAGAAAGCAGGTTGAGGACAGAACGCTGGAAGGAATCTTCAGAGAAGAGGAATCTCAGGGTATAGGGCAGTAACCCTGGTTCTGTCTTACTGGAGGTCTTTATGTTCACAAACATCTCTCGCACCCGATCCTCAATGCTCTATGTTCCTATAATGAAGAGAGCTTGCCTTTCACTATGGAGAATTCTGGTTTAAAATGAGCCAGATTGGCTTAATGCCATTTGGAAGTAACACATCTATTGTCTTCTCTTTTTGAAGAAACATCTTGATCAGGGGAGAAATTGACAAGGTATGAAGTACAGGGAATCTGAAACATGAAGAGAGCACCAGGGAGGAAAGTTATAGGAAGGGAGGAAAGTCATTTGCATAGGAGGTTTGATTGCTCTATGTCAACATAGAATGGAGGGGAGGAGGCAGGAGCTTGTCTGTAAGATGTTACCACTGAGGAAATTAATAAAGGGGAACTAACTAAACTGGAATCCTGATGCTGGAAGGGGAGACTGGAACAGGTAACCCTGCCTCTCAATACCAGTTATAGGCACAATTGTCAGCTACAGACCCAACAGAAGAATCCTCAGTGGGAAAGAATCATCAATTACAAGCTCCAGCAGGGACAGGTGTACATTGTATCTTTTATAAGAAATTGACTATTCCTATAAGTCAGTCCATGAGAAACTGTCATCACCCCGAAATCTTGCTTTTTTCAATGGACTTTCATTCAAAAGAATCCCTCCCAACTTCCTCCTTCTCTATAAAATTGGACTTGTCTATGGATTTGCCATAGCTTGCTTATCTTTAATTACAATTCTCAAATAAACACATATTTTCTGGTAAAATAACTCACCCTTCCATTTTTTAGGTGAACACCACCCAGCATAACAGGAAAGTGAGGAATGGTGGATGGATGTGAAGGCAGGCATTCAGCAACACAGGGAAATCTTGATTGCCCAAACGTGAATGTTTGAAGCAGTGGTTGGCTCTGGAGCTCCAATGTGACTGTAACATTTAATGCAGAAGTAGAGAGGCATGAAGATATGTGAAATTATCTGTGGGCTTCAGATCATGATCCAGGAAATCCCTTTTTGGAGATCAATGGTATTTGTCACCAAGTAGCCTCTTAAGGACTGGGCTCCAAACACTATGAGAGGTGGATACAAGACTACAGTATCACAGAAATGACAACCAAGTGATGTCACAGATCCAAGTGGTTACAGGTGGGAAATGCAGCAGAAAAGGCCCCCTAAGGTCTATTATGGGAACCCATACTACTCATTACTGCAATATTAAGGTCTCGGATCAAAGATCAGAACTAAGGCTTGGAAGGCTACTGAGAAGTGTACAGAACGTAGACAGATGCAGCTTAAATATAATCAGTTACTTCCCAACTTGCATCTGAGTACGTTTACAATGCTCACTCGACCTTAGGAAAATTAACTAAGGAGGGCTTTAGGCAGAGTGGTCGGTAGTGATGCCTTCAAGAGAAGGAAGTCCTCTGAACCTCCACCCAACCTACAGGGAGATGACCAGATGTGGTCTGCATCCTTCAGTGTCCTTAACCTAGAAAATGGAGCCAGCATGTGTCCCTCTATAAGTTGCAGGAGTTTTGCAATGAATCTAGGGACCAATATCACGACTGCACATAAAATGTTTCTTTGCTGTGGTTGCTTTCCTTGGTGCATAATGGCTCTCAGAAAGCTCATGGAAAGGAGGGCGCAGTCAGATCACACTAGGATTTAGGCATTCCTGATTCTTTTCAACAAAATGTCATCACCAGACTGCTTCTGATTACTATCTCAACTGTAAAATTTGCTACAGATGAGGAATGAGGGGAGCAGGATCATCTGCAGCACTTCCTGACATGAGAGAAAAAGAAGTGAGAGGGGCAGACAGCAGGATGGATCTTGTTTTCCTCCCGTGTTTGGAATGGCCCCAAGGTAAGAGCTACATCCATCCTGGCAGAACAAAAAGCATAAGAAGTAGAAAGAGAAGTAGAAGAGGACTTTCAAGGTTAAACCCTAGAACACTGAGATTGAAAACTCACCCTAACGGGTCACTCTCCCTCCTTCCTGTGGGTGGATTCCTACAGAGAGGTAGAGCAGAGTGACAAATATGGAAGATTGGAGTTGCATGGAGAAGAGACTTGTCCAATCTTGTTCAATTGTTCTATCGTAAAAGCCAAACCCAGAGCCTGACACGTTAGAGGCCCATAATGAGTATTCGGTTACATTTTGAATGAATGATCTCTTTCTTCTAAAGGCTGACAGGAACCTGTGTAGACAGATTTACTTACTTGAGTTTTACCAAAATGGCTTTTCTTCCACCCTTACTGACTCCATCTGTTATCAGCATAAGGTTATCCTTTGCAGTAGACCCAATAAAAAAGCATAGCTTAAGATCATTATCTATCTCTGGAGAGATTCTAAAAGAAGCCAGTGAGAAATACTCTCCCCTTTTATACATAAGCAGATTGGTCACCACACTTCCTCAGGAAGCTAACAGGCATCAATACCCACATCTTTTCCATGCAAGGTGTGTTTATCCAGTAATGCCTGCAGGCACATGTTGGAAGCATTTTCATTGTATGGTATGAAATGTGCACCTTCTATTCATCATTCTGTTTGCGTGTGTGTGAGGAATGAATGAGACTCACATTGTGTACCTCACGGAGCTGATGGATGGAGTTATCTCTGGCACCAGTCCAAGGGGCTCTGTCACTGCTCATTTACCGGAGATTGCTTCCCCCTGGACTTTCTTCTCATTTTATTCTTCTCGTTTTTTCCTCTCATTTTCATGCTCTCCCTCTTTGTTTTAATTTTTCTTCTTCTTTATTCTATTTTTCTTTCCTTTTAAATTCAGGTCTGTTTTGGAATACCCCAACTTTTGCTCCCCACCTCCAAAAACACCCATGCGGAGTTCAGCCATAGAGGAGGATGCTCCGCTTAACAGTGAGTATGCACCTGTTAAAGAAATCCTCTTTCCATGAAGGCAGGGGATTTTCTCCGTGAGGTTATGCTAGCGCAACGTTATGTGTTTAATTATCTGATTCTTACCACTAGACTTACAGGCTACACGAGAGCAGTTCCTGGAACTGTGCCTAGTAAATACATCCACTGAAAGAGTATTTGTGGAATAAATGAATAGATACTGAATGGCCACACAGATAGGCGTGGGGAGTTTTACAGCTTGATGTAAACAGACGTGGCCTATCTGCGTTTGTGCCATCTGTATATGATGATCACCAGCAGCTTTGCAAAGACTCCATTGACTTTCAAGAAAGCAAACCCTTCACATTCTTTTCTTCTCCATCCCTAAGGGCTTGCTCAGATTTCTCCAAATCCACCATTTGTGTTGTGCCAGGCCATGACTGTTTATCTCTGGGATGAATACTTAATGCAAAGGGCAAGCCATCCTGAGAGAGGCTGGCATCCGTGCCCACTGAGAAGGCCAGCGAGCAGTGTGTGAAGCACTGATGTCAAAGGCCATTAACACAAATGAAAATTAACATTTTTCATCAAGGTTTAAGAGTGTGCCACCAAACAGGCCAACCACTGTGCCACCTGTTTATAGAAACACAGTACTAATCAGTCAGTAAAATCCTGTAATATCCGTGCTTCTGCATATTTGCTTTTCAGCCTTTTGAGAGCATTAGATTAGTCTCAATTAGTAAAGCTAATGCGTGCAGAAATATTGAACATTTTAATTTAATGGAAAACACCCTGCTGGGTGAGAAGTATAATTTCTATCTGCAGCTGTGGGCTCTAGGTCTTGAAAGGTTAATCACAGGTTTATTGCAATCCAAGACACTGATGTTGACATTTTTTTTTGCATTTCTTACAAATCATTAAAAATCTTGATATTTATTTCTCCAATGATGAAACACTATCAAGAAGGTAATGATCTAATGTGTGCATTTGAATTTTATCTTATCTCCTGTTGAAGCAACAAAAGGGAAGTTGCTGCATCTTGAGTGTTCTCTATCATGTAAATAGTTTCCATACAAATAAGATAGTAAAATATAACCAAGCAGCAATAATGAAACAGTCTCTCCTTTTCCTCTTGATAGCCTGTACATTCTTGGCTCTTTCATTGCTACTGTTAGCTCTGTTTTATTACTGTGCCTGAGGCCTGATTTCCAATGGGAGACCTTGTGTAATGGAATGCCAGCAGAATTCTAGCTCCCTGTGATTTACATGCTGGCTTTACTCTTGATAATAGAGAGAACTAGACACACGTAATGAGAAAATACATTTTATTTACCGGCTGGTGTTTATATGTGGAGTATTGGAGGGGTTTAGATTTTTAGCCATAATTAACCTTTCCGGAGTTGATGATGGACAATTTCTAACCTTTTGTGACAACAAGAGGTAGGCAGGTGGGATGTGGCAGGTAGAAATGCATAAAAAGCATACAAGTCAAGAGATAGTACCTCAGTAATCAAATACAAGAGAAATTAAATGTTGTAAAATGAAAGTAATCATTTATTCTCACCCATATGATTGTGAAGTTCACAATAACACTTTGTTGTGTCTATGAAAAAAAGATATCAAATAAAAATAAGGAAAAGATCTGATGCTGGGGCTCAGGGGGAGTGAAGGATAGAGAGGAAAGGAACTGGACCGTGCGACTGTGACCTGTGGGAATTCCTCATCTAAAAATAAGGAAGTCTGAATGTCTTAACACTCATCTCTGGTGAGGGTTGGACAATGGGGAGCAGCAGCAGGAAACAACAGCAGGAAGAAGGATGACCAGCAAGCCAACAGCACAGACAACACTGAAATCCCTTCCTACACCATTCCTCAGAGGAACCACCCGGCCATATGGTGGCCACTGGGCATATAGAACCCACCCTTTTGTGGATGGACACACACATCAATTTTGGAATTGACTTCCCTACCATAGGTCTCCTGTTAGAAACACTATTCTCACATTATAAGGAATCCTTATTCATTGTCATGCTACATTACTTCTGACCAAGGGATGCACTTTATGACAAAGAAAGTGTAACATGGGCTCCCGACCATGGGATTCACTGGTTCTTACCAGGATCCTTGCTGTGGTCCGAATGTCAGATTCCCCTGTCTCCCAAATTCAAATGTTGAAACTACAATCCCCAAGTAACAGCACTGGGAAGTGGGATCTTTGGGAGTAATTCAATCATGAGGGTAGAGCCATTATGATGGGATTAATGCCTTAGAAGGAAGACACAGGAGAGAGCTTGTTTTCTGTCTCTGGTCTCTGCCATGTGAGGACAGTGAGAAGAACACCATGGACAAGCCAGGAAGAGAGCTCTCCCCAGGAACTGAACTGGCCAACACCTAGACAGATCTATGAGAAATAAATTTTTGTTGTTTAAGTCACTGACGATATGGCATTTGTACAGCAATCTTAGTTGACTCTTAGGCTCCAAGAAATCTTTGGCTATTTAGGCTCATTTGTGGCTCCACATGAATTTTAAGAGTGTTTTTTCTACATCTATAAAAAATGCCATTGGTATCTTGACAGGGATTACCCTCAATCTGTAGATGACTTTCAGCAGTATTGACATTTTAACAATATTAATTCTTCCAATTCATGATCTCAGTAGACTTTCCATTTATTTGTGTTCCTTGATTTTCATCAAGCTCTTATAGTTTTTAGAATGGAGATCTTTTACATCCTTGATTAAATTTATTCCTAAGCATCCTATTGTTTTTGATGCTGTTGTAAAGACCAATTTCTTTATTGTTTTTTTCAAAAATTTCATTGTTAATGTATAGAAATGCTATTGATTTTTGTATATTAATTTTGTAATCTCTGACTCCACTGATTTCACTGACTAGATATAACAGCTTTTGGGTTGAGTCTTTAGGATTTTCCCCATATAAAATTATGTCATAGAGATAACTTCACTCCTTCCTTTCCTGTTCTGATGCCTTTAATTAATTTTTTTCTCATCTGATTGAATATGTTGTTAATATACAATTTCTGCAATGGTTTAAAATTCCCCAGAGTATATTTTTCTGTGCAGAGGAATGTAAAAATTATAAAGACAACACTTTAATTAATCCACAGGAAGAAACTTATTAGTGCTAGCCATAATCTACAACTTTGAGAAACTCAGTGTACAATTTTTCTGTAAATGTATCTAATACTGATATTGTTCATGAGAAATTTATAGACCAGTATAGGATACAGACAGGTAAGCAGATAAACTGTGTTCATACACAAACAAAATTACATTAAAAATAAATCATAAATATAAATGAGAAATTAATTATGCCTGTGAGATTGAGGTAATGTTTTAGCAAAGTTTAAGGTAAGAGTACATTCTCTGGCAAAGAGCAGCGAAGGACAAGACACCCCTGGACAAGGAAATAGCATATGAAAGACACAGAGGCACAGAAGAGCAGGCTGTTTGGGGAATTACCAATTCTTTAGGTTTTCTGCTTAGTAAAGTTTGAGGAAGGAAATGATGAGGAGGGCATGAAGTGGCAGAATTTCTGGAATAAGCAGAAAACTTGGGTGTTTATTCTCAAGATTTGGAGCTTTTGGACAGATTGATCAGACTAGTGACATAATCAGATATGAATTTTTGAAAGCTGTCTCTTGAGGGGCCTAATGTATGGGTCTGAGAAAGTTGAAACGGGAAAAAATGACCCAGGTGTGTGATGGTAAGAAATGGAATTAAATCAGTGGCAGGGGGACTGGAGAAGCAAGGACAGCTGAGGAACTTAGGACAGAAAGGATATCCAAGAAGAGTATGTTTGAGTAGGAGAAGTTACACGATATCTTCTGCTTTGAATAGGAAATATTTGAGATGCTGTGGGAATTATCAGTGAAATGGAACTACCAAGGAGACAGCTGTATTAAAAATAAGGATTTGAGGAATATTGTAGTGTAGCTGGTTGTTAAAACCAAAAAAGTGAATACAGTGACCTAGTGAGGCTATGTACAAGGGAAAAGGCCAATGACAGAATCCCGTGTTTAAGAGTGGGAGACAAAGGGACTCAAGCAAATACAGGATGTACACAAAACTAGAAAGAGAGCCAGAAAACAGTGCTGTCATGGAGTGCAAAGGAGGAGGCCACTCTGAGAACTGGTTTCGGGTGCCACAAAAAGATATCCCTGAAAAAGACCAAAGAAGGCAAAGATTGGAATTATGATGAGATCTGGTTGAAAGGAGCTATGGGTGGCCTTCCTAAGAGGTGTTTTCAGGGCATGACATTGCATGGCAGTTTCAGGCATGAAGAGTTAATGAAGCAGAGCCAGGATGAGCTAGTATTTTGGGAAGCTTTGATGAGGAGGCCAGGAGAGAATAGTCCCCTATTCCCAAGAACACCACCAGACACAGTGCCAGTTACCTCCACAAAGACCACGGTACTTGTAGGGGCCTGGCTGGCCAGAGGGAGCCGTTTCCTCGTAAGCTTGGATTGATCCTGCCCCTCCCCGAGGAACTTACTTGCAAACCCCGGATATAGGGGCGGGCCAGCCGGATGGAGACATCCAATCAGTGGGGCGCGCATATATTTGCTATGGTGAATTAGAATTTAATTGGCCACCCGTATTGCTGACCGATCGTGACTGTGCAGTTTTCCCTGTGTGTTGCAGTCTCATTGGCCACCTGTGTGTGGGCCAGGCTCAACCGCCTCTGTAAAGGTTAGTCTGTGAGGCGTGGGGGTAGTTGTCGGGAGCAGTTCCGTGGGGGAAGAGTAGTCATTGGAACGTCGGGGTCGTGGGGTCGTGGGGTCGTGGGGTCGTGGGGTCGTGGGGTCGTGGGGTCGAGGTTTAGAGGAAAGCAAACTGCACCCTGACCTCCCTCTCAGAGAGAAGCCTCAGTCTGTTCTTCTGTGGGTGTTGCAGAGCCCATGTAAATCCCCCCTTGGCTGCTGGCAGAGCAGGTTCCGAGTCTCTGTCCCTGGGGTCACAGAATCTTCTGCTTGTACCCAAAACCAAAGCAGCAGCAGCTGTTTGGGCAGCTCCAGACCACCAGAGGTTCCAAGCAGAGATCACACACTGAGATTTTCCCGCTGGCCTAGGCTGGGAGTGCCTGGTCTTTCTGGGTCTAAGAGCACCCGGCTTGCACGCACCTTTTTCAGGAGAGGCTGTGGGTCGCGCGCGCGTCTCAGGCTCTGAGAACGGGGTGCAGGTCCGAAAGCACCAGGCTGGGCCTTTGCACACCTCTCTCAGGGGAGAATTTGGGGCATGCGTCTTAGGCTCTGAAACAATGGCACGTGTCAAAGAGCTCTGGCTGGGCCTTTGTACCTCTCTCAGGGGAGGATGAGGGGTGCTTGCATCTCAGGCTCTGTACCAGGGCTCTCGAGTTCTGCCACCCGGCGTGGCTCCCATCCCCTCACAGGGGCCAGAACCCACGCAATCTCGGGCACGCTGGAGGCTCAGGGACCAAGACCTGGTTTCTCCACTGCACTCTCTCTGGCTCAGCACCAGGGGAGGCTGTCCAGGGACTGGGGACTTAAGCCCTTGTTCCTAGCAGCCCCGATTCCCACAATTTCCGCCCCCCCACGCTCTTTTGCTCTTTTGGAGTGCTTTCAACCAGTCTCCAAGTTAATGCTGGTCCCCAGATGCAGGGCACTCTCGCTCGTATTAGGGATATTACTTTCCAACCGGTCACCTCTGGTGGCTCCCTCCCCCTTTTGTTTATCTTCTGATATCAGTCCGCCTTTCGCACTTTACTTTACCTGCCCACTGGCATCTTCTGCCCCTGTAGAGATCCAGATGTGTATAATTATGATCTCAGGCTGATTTCATGGATGATCGGAGTTCTTTGGTAGGTAATCAGCTCTCTTTAGGGTACAGGTTGAAAAGGCGCCTCCTCCTACTTCCCCGCCATCTTGTCCCCCCTAGCCTATTTTTTTTTTAATCTTGTGTGCATTTTGAAGCAAGACTGTGCATTTCAAGAAGTCTGAAAAATACACCCACTCCATCACATATCACTAAATTAATATTTTACCAATGATACCATGGATTCATAAAGAAGAGGAATCACACTGCAAACCTCATAGCAGGTACTCAAGGAACTATTACAAGAGATGGCTCTATTGTTCTCCTCTAGGTGTCCCTCCCTCTCTCTCTTTTTTTTTCCCCCAAAATTTTATTTATTCATTTGACATAGAGAGAGAGATCACAAGCAGGCAGAGAGGTAGGCAGAGAGAGAGAGAGAGGGGAAAGAAGACTCCCCACCGAGCAGAAAGCCTGATACGGGACTTGATCCCAGGAATCTGAGATCCTGACCTGAGCTGAAAGCAGAGGCTAAACCCACTGAGCCATCCAGGCACCCCTAGGTGTCCCTCTCTTGATGTCATTTTCCCCACCCCTTTCACCTGTCAGTGTGGCCTCTAAAATCGTGTTGCTTCAGGATAATCTGGGGCCTGCCCATAGTCTGTATACCTCTCACAACAAAGCAAAAACTCCAATCTGGGCCTGTAAGTCAGTCTCTTGTGCCTTAAGCACAGCCTTGGGATGTCTCATTTCATTTCCTTCCCACACCCCTCCTTTTTGGGAAACTATACTTTTATACCCATATACATAAGCCCACAAGGAGTCTTAAGGCAGTAATTATATCATTAGAAAAGGCAACAAGTATCTATTGAGGAAAGACAGGTGGAAGACTTCGGTTATTATTTTAATCAGAATTGAAAAAAAAATCCAAGGGAAATTGTGCTAGAGTTTTGGTCAATAAGATGCTAGTAGCAATATCTCTGCCAAGGAGGCTCTTCCCTCATGAGCACAGAGTCCTTTACCACATGCTGCTTGATGGAACCCAGCTGTACCCCTGTGAAATGGGGCAGGCAGAGAGGTGGTTCTGTGGACGAATGGAGACCTTTTATCATCAGTTGTGCCTCAGAGGCTGCAGCTGGAGAAAACTGGCTGCAGGTTCTCAGGGCCCAACTGAGCTAATGGGGCAAAGAAAGGCAGAGGAGCCATCAAACATGCAAGAACTGCGAAAATATGAACAGAGCACAAGTCAGTTACAGCACATTTCAGAAAAGCCCTGTGCATGAGAAAACACATTGTCATGAATCGACTGACATCACAATGCTACAGTTCCTACTCTGGTTATCTTTGCTGCTTTCTCTGTTGACTAAAAATAACCAGTCTTGGAAGAATCCTAGAGCCCAACAATGTCAGGGTTGGCAGGGAAGTGGCAAATCATCTTGCTCCTCTCCTTCACTTGTAAAATAATGAAGTCCAAGTTTAGAGGGGTTTAGACCAGTTGCTGAAAGGGAAGTCATTTGGTTCCTTGCAGATAATGAAAACAACAGTCCTTCTGGTTGCTAGCTAATTGAAATCCAATCTTCAACACTACTCAATAAGGAATTTCCCCTAACATATATGGATTTATAGTCTAGAAAAGCAACACAATCAATGGTGTCCATTTTTTAAAACGAAAATCAGAGCTAAGAGAATTTTAAAATAAAGAGTTGATTAAAAATAGACAGCGGAAATAGTTGTAGTCATCACTCTCCTGTTAATGGCTTGGAAAATTAAAGTGATTTTTAATCATTTATTTCTCTCCCAAAGGTTTTTATATCCATCTTTAAATAAACAGCAGGATTTAATCAGTGGAGTTGGATGGGCAATTTCTCTCTTGAGAACTAGCCAGTATTGAAGCTCACTGGATTTCATAGTTTCCAAACACAGCCTGTTTCAGTGGCTCTTGTATTCCTAGATATTCCTCAAGTAATTGTGGATAGCCATATGTTTGATCACAAGTTGGACTACTAAAGTCAAATTTGAAATATGTTGACCTCCCTTTAAAAGTGTAAGGGAACATATTGACCCCAGGAGACGTGACATCACAGAGCTCTCGTCTTTTACGCAGCTGCTCTGCTGAAACCATTCCATATGGGGACAGCCATATAGAAGTCTGGGGGTACTGTAAATTCATTCAGCATGGGAAGACCGTTTATATTAAGCACCCATTTTAAGAAGCAACACATTCCTTTCTTCAAAGACTTCGAGGGTCTTTAACAGCTCCAATCCTTACTGTTGTCTCTCTTAACACTCTGCTGGGCACAGAGCAAGACCATAATACATATGAACTGTCTGATCAGAGATCTACAACTTAGTGTGCTGTAGACTTTTCCTACCTTCTCCTATTCCATCTACATAATAGTCCTGAGGTGAAACAGAAAATGTGTTGTCATCACCATGTTACAAATGAAGATGTGGATGCAGAGAGATTGGGCATCTATGCTGAGGTTCAAGGCTGCATACTTACAGGGGTCCTGATCTCTCTGTATTACCGTCATACCACAAGTCAAAAGGGAAGTGGTAGGGATATTACTTTGTATTAATTGGGTGAACAATTAGCAGGAAAATGGTTTGGTTATTGGCAGAAACTGAGAAAAAGAGTCTATACTGCTTCATACTTCCTTCCTCAGAGACAAGAGTCTCTGCAGACTGTAGTCTCACCAGTGATGCTGGGCCACAGGTCTCCTGGCTATTCTAGAAGCATCTGTCTTAAATAGGCTCCAGAGCTTGGGCTGTCAGGGTTCTAGGTTCCCTGGTATGATGTCAGGAAATGAAGATGGATATTCCAAACAAACAACTGGACCTCACATCTCTAAGGATTTCTTCAGTTTCAACATCTTATGCCCTCTAATACTTTTCTTCCTTTGCACATGGCCCCAGACACCAGGGTGTCTCCTGTTTGTCTCCAGGGCTAGGAGCAAGGTCTTTTGGCTTCAAGGTCAGTGCCATTTCAAAATTCTACAATTAGTGTGCTGGAATATAGTTTAGTATAAATTTTGAACCTAGACTTGAAGTATGCTCTGTCACTTACCAGCTGTGTGAATAGAGGAAATTACTTCTCTTCCCTAAAGCTTCCATTTTTTCATACTTAAAATGCCAAATGAAGCTTGTTGAGAGAATTAAGTGAGAAATGTGAAAAACAGTGTGCACATACAGAAAATTTATAAGTGGTAGCCTTGGAAGCTAATAGAGCAATTGCTAATATTGCCTTCCCTGGCTTGTGTTCAGCAGAAGAGGGAGCACCTGCCTAAAATTCCCTGAAATTTTGCTGGACATAAAGCTGATGGAAAGCAGGAAGTGCACCCTCCTTAACAGAGATGGGCAGAAATCAATTCATCAACAGTGTTCTCCCTCAATCCTGCTCTGTGCTGCCACAAAGGTGAAATCAATTACAGATGGAACACACCATAGAGAGAAAGAGAGATCCTAAAATCCAGTGTGTGTCCTGCACAGCCTCCCCCTCCAAATGAAATCTGCACACTTTTCCACATTGTGTGTGCATGGAGGCTGACCTCTTTGGGTTACATCAACTTTGCTTCCTTACTCATTTCAAACAAGTGAATGACAGCACTCACATCAGACATTCATTGGGGAAAACTCAGGGAAATGACATTGGTAGGACCAGTGTGCGTGCCTCATTTTCCATTCATTCTCAAGCAATATACAGAAGTCTAATATGGTTAGATGTTGTTATACAACCTTAGGTTGTGGCATTTTAGCTGCATGATTAGGGAAGCACAGATCTCTTCACTGTGATTAGGGGCTGCACAATGTGGCAAACACTTTGACTCTAGTGTTTTCCTTTCAGCTGAGTGTGTGAGAAGAGCACCAGCTTTTGGGGTCAAATCCGTGACGTTGTCCAGGATATGTGGCCTGAAACACGGACTATAGCAGCTTTCCATGGAAGTTAGAAGGAAACCTATTATTTTGCTTGGATATAAGTCTGCAGGGATCACTCTTGGACAAATTAACTTTACCTCTTGTTAATTTCTGGTTGCGTTTGTAGCAGTGAGAGGCTACAAAGGGGACAGACAGAAAGGAAGGGGCTTATTTTCCCATCTCCCTGGGGCATCTTGAGTCTGGCCATGGCCCTCCTTCTTCTCCCTGGCCCTCCTACGGTGATAACCTGTGGCATCTCAGCCCTTTCTCTTGCCCCTAAGAATGTAGAATGATGTTAGTTCTGGTGACTTTCACCACCCTCTTGGGCTTCCCACACTGTTGGGATTAGTCCTGCCATTGAACTTCTTGTATTCGCTCATGTGAATGACCATCTGTTTCCTGCTACAACATTTCCTGGTACAACATGGAAAAATGTCTAACTTATTTAAGATGTGAACATTGTTTGTTTTAGTCACTTGGATCTATATGAGTCTCTCTATACCATCAAAATTTCTCAATATTTTTAGATACATCTTTTACTCTAAAGAGAAAAATATAAGAAGGAATTTGAACTTATGTTACAAAGACAAATGACTAAAAATGCTCTCCTTTGTCCTATTTCACTATCTTAAGAGTGATTAAAAAAAATGTTATTGGAATTCCATAGCTTGCTGTGTAATCAAGGCAAATGTAGAAATAGGAAAGTTCCATTATTAGAGCAAAATCTCTCAAGTGGTTCCATTGCCCAAAATGACTCATTTAGACCTGTTACAGTTCTTTGTTTTTGTACCATACTCTCTAAGCAAGTACAAATAAAAATAGCCAAGGAGGAAGCTTATGTATAAGCTCTGGTACTAGGGTTTTTCCACGGGAAATTGATTTATTCTTCACAAGTCTATAAATTTAATTTATCCCAATGACTTCCTGTATTGATACAAATGCCATGGATTCAGGGAAGGCTTAAGCAGACATGTCTGGAAAAACATTTCCCATTTTTCTTTCTCAATTAGATGAGCTAAAATTGCATTACAGACTACTCTGCTCTGAAAGACCATAAATACATCTAATACCCACCGTCTGGAGAAATATAAAATTGTGCAGGCAGCTGACCTCCCGACCTGGCTTGTAATTTTTTCACATCTTCCACTGAAGCCAGTTTTCCCCATAGTTATTGTTAGCCGAGATCTGAAGAGACTGCCTCTGGCTGTCTATTTTTATTTTACATGGCTGAAGAAGGGGTTGATTTCCTTTTGTCCACTCATATATGAATAATAAAGTTTTAACTTGGTTCACCAAACTTATGGAAACTGGCTTTTAAAGCTGATTGGAAAAATCATTCATTTGGTTATCATTCATTCATTCACTGTCAGGAACTCTCCGTGAACACACTAGCTTCTCTTAATATGATTGCAAAGGAAATAAAAGAAGACAAAGTGAAAATGGATAATCCATCTCTAAACATTTGAGAATGTGCCAAATACTATGCTTTGTGTTGTGTTGGGAAATGAGTGGCACAAAAAAGAATTAAAAACTATATCTGCATCTGCAGGGGTGTGGCATCCCATGGGAGAATGTAGCGGTAGAATCAATAAAATGCCACTAATCAAAATTGTGGCTTTATTCCAGTAAAAATATGAAATACTTCTCAGTGAATTTTTTATTTAAAATTTTGTTACTTTTCCACTGTCAAATGGAACAATTGCTTGAATTCCTGGTCTTGCTAGTGGGCACCCTGGATAGAGGGCTAGTTTTACTAAGTATTTTTATGTCTTGGTCATCTTTGGACCATCAGAAGACTCTATCTGTCCTAAAAGGAGCTTGTCCTCAGTAAAAGTGCTCACAGATTTTGATGAGTACATCAGGTACTCATTGGTGTTTATTGGGGGTACCAGTTTACAAGGGTCTTTGAAAGGAGACAGGAGAACACAACATCCAAGAGCACAGATTCTAGAAGCAGATATCCTGAGTGTGAAAGTTTCTTCTACCACATGGCAATTGTGTGGACTTTGGCAAGTGACTTAACTTTTCTGGGATTCAGTTTCTGTGCATGAAAAGTGTAAATAATAACAGGACCTATGCTAAGCTTGTAAGGCATTTAATATGACCTCAGATAATAGTCACTGAATATCAGCTGTTACTATTGTTACCAGAATTTTCTGAGGCGGTGGGACACTAAAAACTGGTCTATGTCTAAACAGGTGTTTGGTAAGCTGACAAAGTGCCTGAAAAATCACATGGTGCTGTTAAATTTTTTGTTTTACATACACTGAAATATTTCTAGAAAGTACTTCGAACACTTAGTCTTTTTTTTTAAAAAAAGATTTTATTTATTTATTTTTGCAAGAGAGAGAGAGTAAACAAGCAAGGAGAGGGGTAGAGTGAGAAGCAGTTTCCCCACTGCAGGACTCGATCCCAGGACCCTGGGATCATGACCTGATCTAAAGGCAGACGCTTAACGACTGAGCCACCCAGGTGCCCCAAGAACACTTAGTATTATTTAAGATAAGAATATACTTATCTTTATATATGAAGAAGAAAATTATAATATTTCTGCTCAGTGAGTCAGTACAGAAAAAAATAAATAAATAGAGAGACATTCTAGAGAAGGAATCTCTAAAGAAATGCTCATGGGATCTGACATAAAGTGGCTTAGGCAGGGGGATGATGAGGGCTGTAGGCAGGCCCTTTAACATGATGTCCATGAGGGAATGACAAATAAAAATTGAGAAAAATCAATACTGTAACCCCAGTAGTTAGTCCTGAAATACATTATTTTCAATAAATTCTTGTTTGATTAAAGATTGATAGTTTTAAGTAGGTATTTTCAATAAAATAAAATGCCAGTGCTTCCCATTCACTCATCCAAAAGCCCATGCATGAGGCACAGTGGATGCAAAAATTAATAAGCTGTGTTCTCCATGACCTCGCAATGCAGGAAGGAGAGACATCACATGGACATGTAGGTCAGGTTGGTCTCCAAAGTGAGGATTTTTAGAAGAATGTGCAATATATTAATGTATAACTAGAAAACAAAAGTAAATTAAATAAATTATGTAAAATATTCAGAATACATTTGACACTGCTTTTTCATTTGGTTCTTATGTCCAGCTGTTGCATATTATGTGATATATCACACAGCCTCTGTACTATGTATCAATGTATTGTAGTATGTATGCCTTGTGATATGTATGTGTCGAATAAAGCACTTTTATGCATTATGTTTCCTACTTTTAACTAAATTAACCTTCACAACATGGATGAGGCTTATGGTAGATTCCTCCAAGAAAGCTGCCGACTGGGGATAGTACCAGCACTTCCAGTAAAGCCACAAAAACAAAAAGGAAGTGGCAGCACCACCCCTCCCCCACTCCTAGTAGGACACTTCATCAGCCTCATTATGGATAAAAACTGTAACAATGTAGCAATGTCTGCAAGAATTGGATCAAAAGGAATTTTAAATAACCAAAAAACCTGTTTGATATGTATACTTACATCCAATATTATTATCCAAGAATCTCACCTCAAGTGTGTTTTAGGTCTTGAGATTTTGATTAATGATAACTGTGTAGATTTACAATTTATAAGCTCATAACTTTGAGAATGTGTGTTTCCAATTACTTAATGATAGAGGCATGTGATTAGGTTTGGAGACCACTGGATTTACATGTTACAATTCCAGGGGAGCAGCAAAGGGAGACAGGCTTTATTTTCAACATTCTTTTAATCTGCCTTCATTTTTCAAAAAAAGTATTTTCTCCATTTTTTATGTTTTTATTTTTAATTGAAGTATAGTTGACATATAATGTTATATCAGTTTCAGATGTAAAATATGATTTGACAGTTCTATGCATTACCTAGTGCTCACCATGATGAATATAGATACCATCAGTCACCATACATTATTACAATATTATCAACCATATTCCCTATGCTGTACTTTTCATTCTTATGACTTACTAGTTTTATAATTGCAAGTTTGTATTTCTTAATCTTCTTCACCTATTTTGCCCATCCCTCCATCCCCTGAAGAGACCTTTTCCCAAAGAACACATACAGATGGCCGACAGATACATGAAAATATGCTCAACATCACTCATCATCAGGGAAATGCAAATCAAAACCACAGTGACATATCACCTCACACCCAGTAGAATGGCTAGTATCAAAAAGACAGAGAATGCTGGAGAGGATGTGGAGAAAAAGAAACTCTTGTTCTCTGTTGGTAGAAATCAAACTGGTGCAGCCCCTATGGAAAGCAATATAGAGGTTCCTCAAAACATTAAAAATGGAACTACCATACGCCCCAATAATTCCACTTGGGTATTTATCCCAAGAAATGAAAACACTAATTCTAAAACTTGTGTGCACCCCTATGCTTATTGCAGTATTATTTATAATAGCCAAGATACGGAAACATCTATCAGTAGATGAATGGATAAAAAAGAAGATGCATATACCTATATTAATAATATATTATTATTTATTATTCAGTCTTTGTTTAAGTTACTTTAAAACAACTTTATCCTCTTTACATACCTCATTCCATTTGCGCATTGAGAATTTTTCTTTGTGGTAAGTGTGGAGGGACTATTCCAAAGCATCCCATCCAGGTTTGAAGATTTTACTTCTTAGAGATGATATATTACTCTTAATGGTGGTGCATTGCTCATGGTACAGTTGACACTGCTATTGTCAAAAGATTTAAAAGGTACTGCCCTTGCAAAATAGAAATTTTCAGATTTTCTATTTTAGCTTTTGTGTTTAGGCCTTACTGCTAATGTAGAAATATACTGTAATGTGCTGTTAATGTTAATATAGACATTCTAAGGAGACCTGGAAAATACATCTTGAAATTTCTGAATAAAATTATCTCTTTAAATATAAATGATTTGATTAAATTTTGGTACACTTGTTTTTGAGAGCTGTGTCTCTTTTTTTGGTCTGGCAATAGCACGGGGACATTCCTGTCCTTTTATTTTGATAGTACTTATAATTCTCAAAGCATCTTATGCACAGCATCTTGCTTGGCCTCATAACTGTGCAGAGGAAGGCACAGGGCTCTGAAGTGAGGTTGACCCACTTGCAGTTCTGGTTCTTGCCAGCAGGAGCCCGGTCTGTGAACAGCAACCAACCCCCAGGGTCACTATCCTCATCCCTCAACAGTGATGACAGTCCTACTCCATCCAGGAAGGCTTCAAGGATAAATTTTTCTCATATCTATGAATTACCACTCATTAGAAATTATTTAAGGACAGTTATCTCTTCTCCATGCAACCGGGCAGGGTTGGTCTGCATGCAGAGGACCTATGTGCCTGGACAAAGTAGAAGCTAAGCCACAAGGAGTGTAAAAATGACTTAGGAATAAGAGAAGCTCAAGACACTGAAAATATTTGCATGAGGTATTCATTTTAATCTTTCCCTCCTCATTTTGAAGAGAATGCATATTCACTGTATAAAATATGGAAATTAGAGAAAATGTAAAAAGGCGAAAGTCACCCAGTACCCAAAAGCTTTCACTATTAACATTGTAGTGTTTGATCACACTGTACAAAAAAATTGTGTTCTGCCATTTTGCTGAATATTATAATATAAAAAGTAGTCATTTTTGAACAGCCTTGATAAATATAAATTTTCCAACTGCATTAATTATCCAATCATACTTATTATGCAGATAAACCTTTTAAATACTGGTAGAATGTCCTTTTTGTGTCTTAAGTTTTCCACCTTATTCTCTTAAAATGGTTTCTCAGAAATGGAATTACTGGGTCACAGGATGTGGACATTAGCCACAGAATTTCAAACTCACTTATGATAATTTGGAGGTGACCTCTTTGGTTTCAAATACCAATATTTCAAGGAAGATATGAATCTATAATTTAGTACTTTCACTGGGTTTATCATGTGCACAAATAATTTTAATTTTATTTCTCGCTAGGGAAAACATTTTTTTCTATTCATTTTAAGTAACTTAAAAAAATTAAAACAAAATATACAAATAATTATCATCAGGGAACAAAATTATTTTACTCAGATTTTCAATAGCTGAATGTGTATCCTATATAGTCAGAAGGAAAACATGTTAGCTGAAACTTAGTAAGTGTTATCGATAAGGCTATAGTAATTATTTCATTATATTAAATACTTCTTGGAACGCCTGCCTGGCTCAGTTGGTAGGACGTGCAACTCTTGACCTTGGGGTTATATGTTCACCCAATACAAATGCTCTCTGTAGGAACTCTGCTTATTCTGTTTCTGATACACTTCAGGTTCATAGATCTCATTGAGTAGCTTCTAACATTTCCTAGCAAGTCCTGAAGGGAAACGAATCGCCCTCCACCTCCCCAAAATGTTGGCCTGCAAAATCCTTGATAACTAACACAACACTCACAATGGCTGGCCTCTAAATGCTTTGGCATGGTGATCTGCAGAGCGACAGGTGCCCTATCTGATCCAGCAGCAAGCACTCAGGTGCCATCCTGGCTCCCTGGCAGCCTTAGTTAATTTCCCTGGTGTCAATAGCTTATTGTCAGGGATGTGGTTCCTCCTGAAGCTTTGGAGCTAGACACCCAAAGCATACAGAGAGGAACATCAGCAACCTGTGAGGGTAGGTCCCCAACATTGTAGAGAAGAGAGGATAGACTTACAAGATCACTGAATGTAAAAGGAATAAAATAGTAAGAACATTTTGCAATCTCTTTCTATTTGGTCAGCCCTCCTCAAAGTCAGCATGAAATAACTCTTTTCACGAATTGACCCCAGCTAGGTGATTTCCTTCAGATTCCAAGGAGAAGGCACTAACATTGGGATTGCTAAGTCAGCTTGGAAGGGAGGGAAGAAGGACACACATATTTTTCTCACATCCCAAAGGTTAAAAAGAGAAAGGCAGAGAAGACAAGATAGAACCTTGAATACATGGGGTGCCTGGGTGGCTCAGCCATTAAGAGTCTCCCTTTGGCTAGGGTAATGATCCCAGGGTCCTGGGATCGAGCCCCCATCGAGCCCTGTATCCGGCTCCCTGCTCAGCGAGAAGCCTGCTTCTCCCTCTCACAATCCCCCTGCTTGTGTTTCCTCTCTCCCTGTCTCTCTCTCTGTCAAATAAATAAATAAAATATTAAAAAACAAAAACAAAAGCGAACTGTGAAAAGCACATGACATTTTCTGGAAAATTTGTTTACTGCTAAGTTGTAGTTCAATTTGATTTTTGACAGACTTATTTTTTTTTTTTACACTATCACAAAAATGCATTAAGATAGAAAGTAAACATCAGCAACAGCCACCACACAGTATGTACAGTTTGGGGTAACTCAGCCAGACCTTACGTTGCAGTCATTAGCCTCCAAAGACTTTCTCACCTCGTGTGAGAACATGTCAACTTTTGATTATGTCTGGCTTGCAAAGCATGACTTTCCTCCACGTATATGTTTCTAAATTTCCTTTGATCTTTTAATGCATCTGCTGTGGTTGATTGTGGCTTCTTTCTTGGTAGTTTTACATTTGAAAATATGTTAAAAAGCCCAATCTCTTTTCCCCTTTCCAGGCTCTCTCACTTGGCCCTATTCCTCCAACATTACTTCTCTTATCTCTCTTTCTCCCACTTGTGCTTGTACGTCATCTGGGTTAGAATTCCAGGTGAGGGTTTGGATGGAGTAGCCCTGTCCTAGGGCACAGTGAATAGAAGTCAAATAGAAGTACCTTACCCTCACACCCACCCCAGTGGTCCTTACCCCAGAGCTTCTACCCATACAGTGGTCATGTCCTAAGCACAAAGTTTCCTGCAGGGATGGTGGGGGAGGGAGTATCTGTACTCATGCTCAGGCCTGAAGGATTCGGCCTTTTTGATGCTTATAAACCCTGTTAAAGGCTACACAAATTGCCACAAGGATTTAAGACCTAGTGGTTCAAGTCCAAAAAGTTTGGCTGAGGGTCTGCTACATGTCTACAGCCATTCCCAGGTCCTGGAGACTCAGAGATTTGGGGGCCTTTCACAAAGTTATGGGGTAAGACTAGTTAGAGATTAAGCTGCACCATAGGTCTGCTAAAGTATGATTGGTAAAGCCTTACTGGGCTTTTCCTTATCTGGTAGCCTAGAAAAAGGATATTTTGATGCCTTAAAATGACATAGAAAATTCTGGCCAGTACAAATTCAGAGCTGACCCTTTCTTCCAACTGCCTACCCATGCCGTTCTCTCTAGAGGCAATGTCTAGGTGATCCCTTAGGTTCTCCTTCCACCTTCTGAGACTTCTGTACCATCCCAGGGCCTACTGGGAAACACCTTATGAATACCTGTCACCTGCCGTGTCCCAAAGGACAAGAAGACACCAAGAGACAGGCAAACATCTCTCCTGGCTGCCTTGCATCCCATGACCTGGTATATTTAGGGTAGTCAAAGGAGAAGAGGCTGAGTACTTCCCTGGAGTATAGATAAGCTGATTGGTCTGATTAGGGAAGATTCATAGACAGTGACTAACCCTTAGGTCTGGGCTTCCCTTGCTCTCTGCTCTCATCCCTCTAGATCTAAAAACCTGGCCTTCCCTCCTGGTGCCAGGTACCAAGCCCTTTAGACTACCCTGTGGTTGGACTTGGGGCCTGACTCTGGGTTTCCTTCTCAGGAGTTTTCTTCTGGAATCACACTCATATATTTAACCCACAGCCAGTCCCTTCATGGGCTTTCACCTACTTTTGACTGCTGCCCTGGATTCTGAGATTTTTGATGTATATGTATATTGGGGCAGTCTGGTCACTCCACTGGTTGCCTTGCCCCACGTGAAGAGTCCTGAAAACACTTTATGTCACTGAGGTTCCATTTTATAAACCCTGTAACTGAATGGGTATCCCCTCTACCAGCTCTGGGTGACCATTTTGGTTACAGGTGGTTTGTCTACTCTCTGTGTGGGCCTGAGATACTTTAAATAGTGCTTGAAGCTTCTGAGAGAAGTCATTTCCCAGCTGTTTAATTCAATTCTACTTGAAATTCCAAATTTAGTGGAAAAACATTTAATTTTCACCAATAAGTATGATGTAGGTTTTTTAAAGTTCCCTTTGAATGTTGTCAAATGCTTTTTCTGCATCTATATGATCTGAAAAAGGTCATATGATTTTCTTCTATTCTCTTTACCTGATAAACTTGGTCACTACATCACATTAATTTTTTTTTCAAAGATTTCTTTTTTTTTTAATTTGAGAGAGAGAGAGAGAGAGAGAGGGAGAGGGTGCATAAGCGGGGGGAAGAGCAGAGGGAGAGGGACAAGGAGACCCCCCTCCCCCGCCAATTAAAGGCTCAATCCCAGAACCCCCAGACCATGACCTGAGCTGAAGTCAGAAGCTTAACTGACTGAGCCACCAGGCACCCCATACATTGATTATTTTTTGATTTTCCAATACTTTGTTGAATATTTTTGTGTCTGTATTTATGAGGGGGGTTGATCATAATTTTCTCTTTTGTAATGACATCGTGTTATTTTGGTTTTAGGTTGTGGCTTCAGAATATATGTTGGGTAGTGACACCTCTTCCTCCATGATCTGAAAGTCTTTGTGTAAGACTGGTAGTATTTTTCCCTTCAATGCTTGATAAAATCTAGCAGTGACACCATCTCAGCCTGGAGGCTTCTCCACTGGACTACTGTTGGTTAGTTGCTCAGTAGATTTCTTTGACAGATAGTGCTGTTAAGGGTGTCTATTTCCTTTTCTGTCAATTTTGGTTCATTTTGTCTTTCAAGAAATTCATAAATCTTATCTAAGTTTTCAAATTTATTGTCATAAGTGTTCATAATATCCCCTTATTTTCTCTTTAATATCTTTGGGATCTCTGTGATGTCTCTCTTTCTTAATTATGATAGTAATTATTTATGTCTCTTTTTCTCTTTTTCTTGGTCAGTTTTTCTAGAAGTTTACCAACTTTACTGATCTTTTTGAAGCGCCGAAACAGCAAATATTTTTATTTCATTTATTTTCCCTATTGTTTATCCACATTCTATTGGACTGATTTTTACTCACTTTAAGTATTGCTTGTCTTTTGCTTGTTTGGTGCTTAATTTCTCTTCTTTCCCTAATTTATTAAGGTAAACTCACAGACTGATTTAAAATTTTTCTTCTTTTTTATTATATTAATTTAAAGCTATAAATTTATATTTAAACACTTCTTTTGCTATATCCCACAAATATTAATATATTACATTTCCGTTTTCATTCAGTTCAAAATACTTTCTAATTTATATATAATTTGTTCTTTGACCTGTGGATTATTTAAAAATCTTCGATTTGATTTCTGTTTGGGACTTTTGAGATCTCTCTTTTTAATGTAATTCATCTGTGGTCACAGAACAGACTCTGTACCATTTTAGTCCTATGAGATTTATTGGCACTTTGTTTAAAAATAGACATTGCTATTTTTTAAAAGATTCCAGATGATTCTTATTTACGAAAGGTGTTGAGAACAACTGGGCTAGATCATTTTGGGGGGTCTTTATTCAGAATCTAGGATTCCATGCTTTCTTTTGTTAGAAAGAGGTTTTTAAATAATGGTTTTTCAGATGAGAAATGGTTTGAGAAACATGACCCTGACCCATTTGAGAAACTTTGCCCCTTTGATACCTGTTTTGCCAGGAGCCCACCGACAGTGCATCGGCTGTTCCTCAGAGGAGGCATGGAGTCATTTTTTTCCCAGCTTGCGTGACAGGCTCCAGTTATCTTGATTCATATCCTTTTCCATGCTGACTTATTTATGTATAAGGTATGTTCAAACAAGAGGCAGAAAGAGGCCTCACTAATAGCTTTTCTACATTGCAGACATGTGACTTGTGCTTTTAATAAAAGAGGAGCACTTAATGAGCTTGATTCATTTAGCAGCCTCACAGGTGACAGATCATCTGCAGAAAACATTAATTGGGTGTATCGAAGAGCGAAGGAATGAATACCGATGTTACTGCCAAGTCATAAAAATACGGCATTGGAGGGAGATGATATGTATATAGATCAAATCCATCTCAGGTGCTTGTAATGTGTGTTTCCTCTTTGCCTGCATTATTTTGAAGTTAACTCTGCCAAAACATCTATTTTGGCAGGAAAGCCATCGACAGCCCCAGTGTAGCCTTTTTTGACAGAGAATTTGGGGAGAAAAATCTCACCAGAGTTTCTAAATTAGTATGAGATGACCTCTTAGGTCCTGTTCAATGGGAGGCTTTGTGATTCTTAAAGTGATCCATGAGTTATTTTCATGATTCTGCTTTGTTTGTGCAGAATTCTCAATAGTTGGGCTCTTTGTCTTTCCCTTATTTGTCCTGATTCTCCAATTAATCCATTTCATTACCAGCCATAGGAACCTAACTGTACAAGTTACAGAAGGTAGAAAAGTTGATAGCTAACAGATTTGTTGGTTGAAAGAAACTGTTTTTCTTTTCTTGTTCTAGTCACAGTTCAACATTTTTCTTTTTAATTTGGACACAAACACTGTGAAGTAGATATTATGATATATACTTTTACAGATAAGGTAACCAAAGCTTAAAAAATTAAAGATCATACTGCAAAGTTTATCTGATGCTAAGGTCAGTATTTTTTCCACATTGCTCTTAAAATAATACATATGTAGGAATCTATCAAAGTCTTAGAGGAGAACAAAGGCAGTAACCTCTTTGACATCAGCCACAGCAACTTCTTTCAAGACATGTCTCCAAAGGCAAAGGAAACAAATGTGAAAATGAACTTTTGGGGCTTCACCAAGATCAAAAGCTTCTGCACAGCAAAGGAAACAGTCAATAAAACAAAGAAGAACCCACGGAATGGGAGAAGATATTCTCAAATGACACTACAGACAAAGGGCTGATATCTATAAAGAACTCCTCAAACTCAACACACACAAAACAGATAATCACATCAAAAAATGGGCAGAAGACATGAACAGACACTTCTGCAAAGAAGACACACAAATGGCTAACAGACACATGAAAAAATGTTCATCATCACTAGCCATCAGAGAGATTCAGATCAAAACCACATTGAGATACCTTACACCAGTTGGAATGGCCAAAATTAACAAGACAGTAAACAACAAGTATTGGGGAAGATGTGGAGGAAGGGGAATCCTCTTACACTATTGGTGGGAATGCAAGTTGGTGTAGCCACTTTGGAAAAGAGTGTGGAGATTCCTTAAAAAATTAAAAATAGAGCTTCTCTATGACCCTGCCATTGCACTACTGGGTATTTCCCCCAAAGATACAGATGTAGTGAAAAGAAGGGCCATCTGTACCCCAATGTTCAGAGCAGCAATAGCCACAGTCACCAAACTGGAAAGAGTCAAGATGCCCTTCAATGGACGAATGGATAAAGAAGATATGGTCCATATATACAATGGAGTATTATGCCTCCATCAGAAAGGATGAATACCCAACTTTTGTATCAACATGGGTGGGACTGGAGGAGATTATGCTGAGTGAAATCAGTCAAGCAGAGAGTTAATTATCACATGGTTTCACTTCCTTGTGGAGTGTAAGGAATAACACGGAGGACATTGGGAGTTGGAGAGAAGAAGTGACTTGTGGGAAATCAGAGGGGCAGACACACCATAAGAGACTGTGGACCTGAGAAACAAACTGAGGGTTTTGGAGGGACAGGGGTGGGAGGTTGTGTGAGCCTAGTGGTGGGTATTAAGGAGGGCACATATTGCATGGAGCACTGGATGTGGTGCATAAACAATGAATCTTGGAATGCTGAAAAAAAAAAACTAAATAAAAAAAATAAAAAGTTAAATCTCAAAAAAAATAATACATATGACTCTCAGGAACTTTCTATCTCTTAGTGGCTATGGAGTACTAGTCACCTGAAGATTCTCTCTAGCAGTCTTTTAGAATTTTAAATTCTAAATTTAAAATTTTAGAATTTTAAATTCTAGGCTGGGGACTGCTTCCAGAGAAAATATTGTCTAAAGTTCCATTCTCTCCAGGTACTAACTGGACTGTTACCTAATAATTTCATCTGAGTTGAGATTTTAGTGGCTACTTTTCAAAAATACAATAATACACAATTGCAGAGAATTCATAGAGGAATTCTATTATTATTAAAATTATTATTATTATTATTATTAGAGATTGAGAGGTAATAAAGTTGCACACACATACATAATATAGTTAAGATATAATATATAACATATGTTTTGCTATTTGTTGTTATGTATGATTTATATATGTTATATATATGTTTATATATAAAAATTATATATAACATGTATTAAGTATATTATGTTAATATATCAAGTGATGAGAGGAGGATTTATATGATCTAATAACCATATTCTTAGAGGAAGAAATACAATTTTTAAAGATTGAATTTTTAATAATGCTTTTTAAAATTTTACCTGGGGCAACTTTAAATGGTTTGTTCTAGAAATATCTGTTGATTCAGGAATGGTAGAAATGGTAGAAGTATCTCTGTTGATTCAGGGATGATATTTCAAAAAACGAATGGTGTCTCTATTTACTCTCAAATAAAATACAATGAAAACCAAAACAAAGAAAAAGATTTTAGAGGCTGAAAATTGTTTGGTGGGTTATAGTCCTTGATAACATTTTCAGGAGAACAGGGAATTTCAGTAACTCTAAATAAAGTTAGTAATATAGAAATTTCAGATGACCAGAGAAGGCTTGCAAGGGAGATATATTTGGACAAAGATAGTCTTGGGCACAAGAAACTTGGAAATGCCTATGTTATGGGCAGACTGAGAAGGAGAGCAAACCAAGCTGAGATAGGCCAGGGCCTGGGGACCTGAACAGGCCTGCAACTACATAGAATAAAGTGTGGTTCAGGCTCAAGTCTACTTCAGATCATAAATGATGTAGTGGTGGTGGGGAGAAGTGTATTTCAGGGTAAGAAAGACCCAACCATATCACATGATGGAGACACTAGTGCTTCCCTATAGCAGAAAATAGTTTCAGGACATCAGACAGACTAGGAGAACCTGTTTCCAGTCTCAGACATTGGACTGAAGCTGAGCCTGATAATACTTCCTGTGATGGTCAAGAGTGGCCAAGAGGTGAGATGAGCTTGGGCATACAGGTCAGCCATGACAGCCCCTCAGTGGACTGATTCACAAACCCAGATCACCTTCCCCTTGGATACAGAAACTGACTACTAAACGAGGCTGCTCTGTAGCTACCCAGCATGCCTAAATGTGCCTAAATGAATAAAGATGAAGATGAATCCCCATATCTCTCATAACTCCTTGAATTTTGTGTGCAACTACCCCAAGTGGATACTTTGGTTCCTCCTAAAGATTTCTTTGTTTACTGGCTCTAAATTGTTTATTTATTTAGACAGATTTGGGTAGTGACTAATGGGTTTATTGTCCTCTACAGTCATTTCTCATGTAATTTTTCTAAGTGCAAGGATTTGTTAGAATAGTCCTTATTTCTTTTATATATAATAATAAATGGGTGCTTAAAAATGGCTTTTGAATAATAGGTCATCTTCCTTCAGAGTGGGACATAGGATAATCTTGGAGGGAATCTGCCATAACAGTGTCTATAAACAGCTTCCTGTGATCATTTACAGTGTCTGATGTGGTTAATGCATGTTTTTAGGTATCACCTTGCTCTAGGACAGTGGTCTTCAAGTTTAGTGTATGTACAATTACCTAGAGATATTAAGATTCACATTTCTAGACCAACTCCCAGAGTTTCTGGTTCAGTTTCTGGGGTAGGACATATCTAATAGATTCCCCGGAGGTGCTGATACTGCTGGTTAGGGGACCACACTTTAAGAACCACTGTTTTAGGGAGTAAGCTCAGCATATGAGATAATAGGAACTTGAGGTTGGCTAGCAAGTGGTTTAAAAACAGACATGGAAGCTTCTTGGGTTCCTCTCTTCAGAAGTTATGTATTCATTATTAGGTTCTTATAATCAAGGTATGTAATTATTGTTTCATATTAAATAGATGGCTTGCCCTTTAGAAAATGATAAGGATGGATGATTAATTGTTAATTCACTCTGAAACATGTAATGCTATTAGCAAGAACCTGCCCCCGTCTTCACTAACCTACATTTAGGACAGTCTCTTCTAGATACAGGTAATCACAAATAATATATGGCCAATATTAATGAAAGATGTGACTATAATTCAGGATGGGCAGTAGTGCATCCAACCAGAAGTAATTATTTCTATCAATTCCACTGAGTAGCGTCAGCTGAGGTAGAGGAGTCCAGCTACAAAGAACACCCCTGGATTCCCTCCAGCCTCTTTGTTTCTCTATGTCACTATTTACTCATTTGTATTAGTCTGCTTGGCAACTATAACAAAATATTAAGGAGTGGGTGGCTTAGGCAACAGACACTTATTTCTTATAGTTCAGGAGTCTGGGAAGTCCAAGACAAAGTGTGGCAAAGCAGGTTTCATTCTAAATCCTCTTTTCTTGACTTATAGGTGCTACTCTCTTACTGTGGGCTTACATGGCAGAGAGAGAGAGATTGTTCTCTATGGTGTCTCTTCTGAAGACACAAATCCCATCACCAGTTGCCACCATTGCTTAATAACCTTCCAAAGGCCCCATATCCAAGTATCATCACACTAGAAACTAGGGCTACAACATAAGGATTGAGGGGTGGAGCACAGTCATTTGTTCCATGGCAGAGTGACCTGAATTATTACCAACACCAAAGGATTGTGCATTTGGACTAGGAGGGGTAAAGGGTTTCCCTAAGTTAATGTAAAGTCCAAGTTATAGAAATTTTTTTAAAATATTATTTATTTATTTATTTGACAGACAGAGATCACAAGTAGACAGAGCAGCAGGCAGAGAGAGAGGGAGGAGCAGACTCCCTGCTGAGCAGAGATCCCCCCCCGCCCCGCCCCGATGCGGGGCTCAATCCCAGGACCCTGAGATCATGACCTGAGCCAAAGGCAGAGGCTTTAGCCCACTGAGCCACCCAGGCACCCCTAAGTTATAGAAATTTTGAGGTATGCAGTTCAATATACAATAACAAATGTTACGTCAATCCAAAAAATACATCAGGTGGTTTGAAGCATGTCAGTGTGCTTAGCAATAGCTTCAAAATCACCTTCTTTCTTAAATAAGTGAAACATTTTTCACTCATCTCAATTACATTATTGATCTGTTTATTGTCTCTGGTCATTCCTAGATGTAATTATTACTTACTCCCAAACTATGAAGTAAGAAAAATTATATTTTATTGGTTTCTTGTATTTCTAATTTCTGAGTTTACTTCCTCTTCTGGGACATTTATCTTGCCTTCATGCTGTAGATTATAAATATCAAGTAACAAAATAAAAACCAGATAGTGGGTGATGAAATGTTTTGTGGCTTCTCAAGTTAGACACATAAGTGCTTGTTAGTAGTTGGCCAGGGAATAATTCAAAATTTGACTTTGGCCTTGAAGTTCCATTTGACTTCAGTCTGGTTATTTTAAGCCTTATATGTTTTGTGACAGGTTTTTGTAGGATGAGGACTTTCTGTACATTTCTGGAACTTTTCCAAAATGATACTTAGCCTTGAATTTAAATATGCTATCAATAAAAGTAGTTTCAAAAGCTCATAAGTGTTAGTGCTTAAGCACTAGATATACTGTTGTCTACTGGGAAAATCACACTCTAAGTTAGTTGTTTAGGGGGCATTTCTAGTAGTCCATCATATGTGAGCATAGTATGTGCAAAAGTTTCTTTTCTTCATTTCTAGAAAACTCCAAGTCTTGTTGCTCGGAAAACATAAACAGATATGATTATCTTCGATTATGTGACATAGGCATCATGTTTCTAATATTGTGATTCTCAGAGAAATGCGGATTCAAATGTTAGGTAGGACAGGGGAGGAAACCTATTATTTATTGAAAAGTTATTATTTGACCATTAGTGTGCTGGTCTCATTCACATACTCTCTTTCATGCAATTCTTTCATTAACCTTGTGAGACAAGAACAATTTTAAATTTTTATGGATAAGAAAATTGTGGTTCAGAGAAATTAGTAAATTACCCTAATTTATACCACAGGTAAGTAGCCAAATGTTTTTGAATTAAAAGCTGGAGAACTTGCTACTGCATAGTGGTTCTCAAACATGGTTGTATATTACAAATAACTGGGGAGTCTTTACCAAAAAAATGACCAGTGCCTGGCTCCACCCTCAACAATTTGGATTTATTTGGCTTCAAAGCGGGAGACACTGGCACTTGGCTTGGAACTGGGCACATTTTAACACAATGCCTCATGTCCTAGTGGGTCTAATGAGCATGTGGTTGAGATGTACTGCCCTCCACTCTATTAGTTCTGGAAGAATAGTATTATTAAACATTATTAGTTGGTGAGAATTTCAAAATAAAAGCTTTTTTTTTTTTTTTGGAAATTTGAAAATGGGCCTGTGATAAGGATGTCCTTATCATCTGATACACCTGATATCACCTGATACCTCCTTATCACCTGATACATACCTGGTATCCAGTTAGTAATCCAAAACTGCCCTACAGCCTTCTATATAACAGATGAGAGAGGACAAAGGTGGAACCACTCCTTGTTGTAACAATTGTGGAAAGCAGGTCACATGAAAGACACTTGTACTCAGAATCTCCATTATGAAGTGAAAATTCAATGTTCATGTTTTAGACAAAATTAACCAGAACACACATATGGATTACTAAAGACTTTCTTATGGTTATTCTGAAGATAAATGATGTACCTGAATGGGCATTGTAAACTACAAGACACTCTGAAGACAAATATAAGATACAGTAAATATTAATTTTATAAATCACAAAATATTAGTGAAAATAACAATAAAAATAAGTGCCCCCCCCATTCACTGAGTTGTCTCAATCCTCCCATTACTAACCATTTTTTTTTTAAAGGAATCAAGCACTTAGGAAGGCAGCATTATTGAATCTGTGAAGGTGAAAATGAGGAAATGCAAGGACACTGTTCCTGTTGAAGCCTGTTGGCCAACACTTGTTGAGCTTGGTCTAAGTGTTCCAGATTCAACTTAAAATGAGGATATTGAGTAAGGGATTTTAAGGAGGCAACTTTTAACATTAACAATTTTTGTCGTATTTCAGACATGGAAAGAAAATTTTTTTAATCAACTAATTATCAAATCAACTAAACAACCCAAGAATACTAGATAGTGAGGCCAAAGAAAAAGCAAACTATTAAAGCAGAAATCTGGAAAATAAGGGCAAATAATGCTAACTTATTAGAATTAGCTCACTTTTTACTTTAGTTATGTAGATAGTAAAGTCCTAGACTTAAATATCATTGAAATGAGATATTCAAGAGCAAGAAAGAGATCCCATAAGCTGACTAAAGTAGTGAGCATGATATATGCCTTCAAAGGGTGAAATGAAGCGAGGTAAAGGTCAAAATAGAATGGAAGAAAATCATCTTATTAAATGGAGTTTGGGCTCCCATCTGATTCAGCAGTAAGTCAAAACGTTCCCTTTCCTAGAGCTAATTATTCTCCTCACACCCCCTCCTCCCCCCACCCTGGCCACTTAATCCAGAGAATAAAGAATTGAGGGTAAAGCTATGGCTCTTAGGCTGAATATGCTGATATCATAGTGTGTTTAAGAAGGGAGTATAAGGGAAGACTTTCAAATTAAATTTATAAAATAGCTCAGATTATTTTATATAATCTCCAATACCTTTTTCTCCCCTCAAAATTCTCTGAAATAAAATTCTATTCATGGTTGCCTTCAAAGAAACTGTCCATATGGTCACCCCTCATGCAATAGACTCAAAGCCTTTTATCGCCACAGGCACTCATGGGGAGTTTGCCTCTCTGATGACTGGAATATGCTCAAACAAAACAAAATAAAGCAAAAAAAGCTTCCTGTCTTGGTACCTGCAAGAGATGTTTGCATTTTAGAAAGTTTTGCAATCAGAGTGCATGGCCATTTGTTTACTCTGTCAGCTGGCAAGCTCCTTGCAACCTGGAGAACAGTTGCAGGAGGTGGTACCAAGTACAAAGCAAAGCAGCTGTGTAATGAGCTAGCAGCACCCTGCTGTCAGAGAAAGCCTCATTTCAGGGAGAACCAGCCATCACAGCAGACTTTATTGCAGTTATCATCATCCCTGATTTGGTTCAGAATGATCAGAAAGGAAGGGTGGGGGGGGGAAAGAATCTTCATAAAAGTTTTCAAAAATCTGGTGGTTGAGAATTACACTAGCAAGTGTTCTTGGGGGCAAATGGGTCAGAAATCAAAATGATATGTGTGTTTCTTGATAACGTAAACCATGATCATCTTTCACTGCAGATCTAAGGTAAACAAGTTGAAAGCTTTGTTCTTGTGCAGGGAAAGGAAACAACTCTAGGGTTATAGACCTATTTTTCTTTTTTAAAGATTTTGTTTATTTATTTGACAGAGGGAGAGAGATCACAAGTAGGCAGAGAGGCAGGTGGGGGACGGGGAGCAGGCTCTCTGCTGAGCAGAGAACCTGATGCAGAGCTCCATGCCAAGACCCTGAGATCATGACCTGAGCCAAAGGCAGAGGCTTAACCCACTGAACCACCCAGATGCTCCTATAGACCTATTTCTTTTTGAAGTAGGGTTGAGCAAGCAAAATTGTTTGAAGGAGAGACAATTCCGAGGGTAACGATGGAGGGGAGAGAAATGGAAATGTCTCAGCAACTTCTTAGCAGACAATGGGAAGCCCTGAATGTGGAGACTCTATGGGGCTGCAGCATAACCAATTCTAAGCTGGACTAGAAGAATGAGTGGAGTCAGAGATTTCTGGGCTGGAGCCTGGGATCTGACCCCAGCCAAGTTGCTTAACTTCTGGTAAGTTTTATTTCTCTCATTTACACAACATGGATAAATAGTATCAGAGGGTTGTAAAGAATAGGTAACACAGAAAAGGGTTTAACATAGTGTCAGTCACAGAGAAAGCATGAACAATGTTATAAATCATGAAAATTACAGAAAGGAGTGCTTCTGGATTATATATAATGCAGATGTACTTGGGGACGGTTGAATCTTCTGAGGGAACCACAGCTCCCAGAATTGCCTACTCTCTCTGTAGCTTCAGCATCTGCTGTCTTGTACCCTCTACCTGAATCTCCCTCATTCATACATCATTGACTAGATCACTGCTTCTCAAATCAATGGTGGGGAAAGGACCAAACTTCCAATTCATGGCAAAATAATACTTTTTTATAAAGTACAATAAAAAATTATTAGAAAATAACAAATAAAAAAGATAAAACATAAGCCTGCTGATCACATGCTTGGATGTCACGGTAATGTAAATTGCTATAGAAGCTTCTCAGTGCCTACTTTCAAGTTTGCACTTATCTTGCCTTGACAACACACAGTGAGTGGCACCAATGGGTAATCCCTATTTTGAGGATCACTAACATAACTTCCCTATAACACCTATTCTTTCTTTAGGTCTCAATTGAGATGTTCCTTCCTTGGAAAGCTTTCTTTGATCTCCCCAGGATTCGACTAGTTACCTCCTGTGTGCTTCCTTTGCTACCTGTGCTTCTCCCAAGCTTACAGGAATTTGTCTTATTCACCTTCTTGTTTTCACTGCTACCAAAATCTGATGCACAGTTGATTCTCAATAATAAATACTGAAAAGACATATTTCTCTCAAGTAAGGTAGGAATTGAGGTGCCCCTTATTCAACTCCATGATTACTTGAACTTAGGATAGGATCATTCCTGGCATTAATTAGATTCATTGCCCCTTTGGAAAAAGTGCTTCCTTTGTAAGAAAATGAAATTAATAAACCACAGTATATTTAGACCCTGTGCAAGTCTCAGTGATAGAATTTACTCATGGAGTGAATTTTATTCATGAGCTTCAGAAAAGAAATTGAAGATTTAATTTGTATCTCTTCCTTAAAGGTGGATGTATAAACCTTTGGAAGCTTTTCCTATCTTTAAAATATATTGCTTTAGAAGATTTGTCTTTGAAAAGTCATAATTCTGATGACTCACAGAAGACTTACTAAGAGAGTAAACTGATGTATGCAATAGTTTCTCCAAAATTAGCAAGGGGTAAGGAATTACCAGTGACGGCCTCATCGAGGGAATAGATAAGGTTTTAATTAGAACTTCCTTTTTTTCCCCTTAGGGATAAAGGGGAAATGTGAAAATATGGTTTCTGTTTTATAAATGGAATTTTTACATTTCATCACAGAGAGAAGAAAATTCTGATCCTCACTTAATAAGAATATGACATTGTTCGGATGGTCAAAGGAAAGCACTGTTCATTTGAAAGATGACCAAATTGCTTTCCTCCCCATGGGGGAGGATCAGTTATTCCTTAACAATTGAGACTAAATAAATGTGCAAGATGCAATTTGGGTTTGCAATTTGGGTGCAATTTGGGTTTGCTCTGAGGAGAAAGGTGGCTTTCCTCCTCTTCTCTGGAGACTGACCTCATCCTTGCCCACTGTTCTCATCTGGGACATGAATCCAAAACTGGCCACATGAACCTCTTGTCACTTCCCAAAAATCCTGTTTCCAGCAGGGGAAAGAGGACTAAGACTGTCTTCCTGATGGTAAACATCTTGGGATAAACCAAAAAGTTCATATTACCAATGGGAAATCTGTCCACAGTCTAAGCACATAGACCCAGTGAGGCAGACACTTGTAGGACTGTGGGATCAAAACCAGGCATCTGGACCCCCAAATATGTGCCATGCATGATCAGCAGATTGAACACATAACTTTACTTGGCCATATGTAGGGTTATTTCTAAATATGTGTGGATCGTTATGCTTAATTCAACATTAACAAAAAAAATTATTGAATAATCTCATAATTTTTGACCATTATGCTTTTCCTCAATCAACAGATAATAAAAGTATCATGGCTATAATCATGTGTGAATCTGAAAAAATGTTGAAAGAAAGGAGGACTCCTGAGTCTCTGTAAAGATTGGAAACTGTGATGTTTGCCGCCTTGGTTTCTCACTCTGCATCTGCATAGGCACGTGTAGGGCAGAGAGCTTCCTGAGGCTCCAAGGTGGATCTGGCTGCTTCTGCTTAACAGAGAAAGCAGGTTGAGGACAGAACGCTGGAAGGAATCTTCAGAGAAGAGGAATCTCAGGGTATAGGGCAGTAACCCTGGTTCTGTCTTACTGGAGGTCTTTATGTTCACAAACATCTCTCGCACCCGATCCTCAATGCTCTATGTTCCTATAATGAAGAGAGCTTGCCTTTCACTATGGAGAATTCTGGTTTAAAATGAGCCAGATTGGCTTAATGCCATTTGGAAGTAACACATCTATTGTCTTCTCTTTTTGAAGAAACATCTTGATCAGGGGAGAAATTGACAAGGTATGAAGTACAGGGAATCTGAAACATGAAGAGAGCACCAGGGAGGAAAGTTATAGGAAGGGAGGAAAGTCATTTGCATAGGAGGTTTGATTGCTCTATGTCAACATAGAATGGAGGGGAGGAGGCAGGAGCTTGTCTGTAAGATGTTACCACTGAGGAAATTAATAAAGGGGAACTAACTAAACTGGAATCCTGATGCTGGAAGGGGAGACTGGAACAGGTAACCCTGCCTCTCAATACCAGTTATAGGCACAATTGTCAGCTACAGACCCAACAGAAGAATCCTCAGTGGGAAAGAATCATCAATTACAAGCTCCAGCAGGGACAGGTGTACATTGTATCTTTTATAAGAAATTGACTATTCCTATAAGTCAGTCCATGAGAAACTGTCATCACCCCGAAATCTTGCTTTTTTCAATGGACTTTCATTCAAAAGAATCCCTCCCAACTTCCTCCTTCTCTATAAAATTGGACTTGTCTATGGATTTGCCATAGCTTGCTTATCTTTAATTACAATTCTCAAATAAACACATATTTTCTGGTAAAATAACTCACCCTTCCATTTTTTAGGTGAACACCACCCAGCATAACAGGAAAGTGAGGAATGGTGGATGGATGTGAAGGCAGGCATTCAGCAACACAGGGAAATCTTGATTGCCCAAACGTGAATGTTTGAAGCAGTGGTTGGCTCTGGAGCTCCAATGTGACTGTAACATTTAATGCAGAAGTAGAGAGGCATGAAGATATGTGAAATTATCTGTGGGCTTCAGATCATGATCCAGGAAATCCCTTTTTGGAGATCAATGGTATTTGTCACCAAGTAGCCTCTTAAGGACTGGGCTCCAAACACTATGAGAGGTGGATACAAGACTACAGTATCACAGAAATGACAACCAAGTGATGTCACAGATCCAAGTGGTTACAGGTGGGAAATGCAGCAGAAAAGGCCCCCTAAGGTCTATTATGGGAACCCATACTACTCATTACTGCAATATTAAGGTCTCGGATCAAAGATCAGAACTAAGGCTTGGAAGGCTACTGAGAAGTGTACAGAACGTAGACAGATGCAGCTTAAATATAATCAGTTACTTCCCAACTTGCATCTGAGTACGTTTACAATGCTCACTCGACCTTAGGAAAATTAACTAAGGAGGGCTTTAGGCAGAGTGGTCGGTAGTGATGCCTTCAAGAGAAGGAAGTCCTCTGAACCTCCACCCAACCTACAGGGAGATGACCAGATGTGGTCTGCATCCTTCAGTGTCCTTAACCTAGAAAATGGAGCCAGCATGTGTCCCTCTATAAGTTGCAGGAGTTTTGCAATGAATCTAGGGACCAATATCACGACTGCACATAAAATGTTTCTTTGCTGTGGTTGCTTTCCTTGGTGCATAATGGCTCTCAGAAAGCTCATGGAAAGGAGGGCGCAGTCAGATCACACTAGGATTTAGGCATTCCTGATTCTTTTCAACAAAATGTCATCACCAGACTGCTTCTGATTACTATCTCAACTGTAAAATTTGCTACAGATGAGGAATGAGGGGAGCAGGATCATCTGCAGCACTTCCTGACATGAGAGAAAAAGAAGTGAGAGGGGCAGACAGCAGGATGGATCTTGTTTTCCTCCCGTGTTTGGAATGGCCCCAAGGTAAGAGCTACATCCATCCTGGCAGAACAAAAAGCATAAGAAGTAGAAAGAGAAGTAGAAGAGGACTTTCAAGGTTAAACCCTAGAACACTGAGATTGAAAACTCACCCTAACGGGTCACTCTCCCTCCTTCCTGTGGGTGGATTCCTACAGAGAGGTAGAGCAGAGTGACAAATATGGAAGATTGGAGTTGCATGGAGAAGAGACTTGTCCAATCTTGTTCAATTGTTCTATCGTAAAAGCCAAACCCAGAGCCTGACACGTTAGAGGCCCATAATGAGTATTCGGTTACATTTTGAATGAATGATCTCTTTCTTCTAAAGGCTGACAGGAACCTGTGTAGACAGATTTACTTACTTGAGTTTTACCAAAATGGCTTTTCTTCCACCCTTACTGACTCCATCTGTTATCAGCATAAGGTTATCCTTTGCAGTAGACCCAATAAAAAAGCATAGCTTAAGATCATTATCTATCTCTGGAGAGATTCTAAAAGAAGCCAGTGAGAAATACTCTCCCCTTTTATACATAAGCAGATTGGTCACCACACTTCCTCAGGAAGCTAACAGGCATCAATACCCACATCTTTTCCATGCAAGGTGTGTTTATCCAGTAATGCCTGCAGGCACATGTTGGAAGCATTTTCATTGTATGGTATGAAATGTGCACCTTCTATTCATCATTCTGTTTGCGTGTGTGTGAGGAATGAATGAGACTCACATTGTGTACCTCACGGAGCTGATGGATGGAGTTATCTCTGGCACCAGTCCAAGGGGCTCTGTCACTGCTCATTTACCGGAGATTGCTTCCCCCTGGACTTTCTTCTCATTTTATTCTTCTCGTTTTTTCCTCTCATTTTCATGCTCTCCCTCTTTGTTTTAATTTTTCTTCTTCTTTATTCTATTTTTCTTTCCTTTTAAATTCAGGTCTGTTTTGGAATACCCCAACTTTTGCTCCCCACCTCCAAAAACACCCATGCGGAGTTCAGCCATAGAGGAGGATGCTCCGCTTAACAGTGAGTATGCACCTGTTAAAGAAATCCTCTTTCCATGAAGGCAGGGGATTTTCTCCGTGAGGTTATGCTAGCGCAACGTTATGTGTTTAATTATCTGATTCTTACCACTAGACTTACAGGCTACACGAGAGCAGTTCCTGGAACTGTGCCTAGTAAATACATCCACTGAAAGAGTATTTGTGGAATAAATGAATAGATACTGAATGGCCACACAGATAGGCGTGGGGAGTTTTACAGCTTGATGTAAACAGACGTGGCCTATCTGCGTTTGTGCCATCTGTATATGATGATCACCAGCAGCTTTGCAAAGACTCCATTGACTTTCAAGAAAGCAAACCCTTCACATTCTTTTCTTCTCCATCCCTAAGGGCTTGCTCAGATTTCTCCAAATCCACCATTTGTGTTGTGCCAGGCCATGACTGTTTATCTCTGGGATGAATACTTAATGCAAAGGGCAAGCCATCCTGAGAGAGGCTGGCATCCGTGCCCACTGAGAAGGCCAGCGAGCAGTGTGTGAAGCACTGATGTCAAAGGCCATTAACACAAATGAAAATTAACATTTTTCATCAAGGTTTAAGAGTGTGCCACCAAACAGGCCAACCACTGTGCCACCTGTTTATAGAAACACAGTACTAATCAGTCAGTAAAATCCTGTAATATCCGTGCTTCTGCATATTTGCTTTTCAGCCTTTTGAGAGCATTAGATTAGTCTCAATTAGTAAAGCTAATGCGTGCAGAAATATTGAACATTTTAATTTAATGGAAAACACCCTGCTGGGTGAGAAGTATAATTTCTATCTGCAGCTGTGGGCTCTAGGTCTTGAAAGGTTAATCACAGGTTTATTGCAATCCAAGACACTGATGTTGACATTTTTTTTTGCATTTCTTACAAATCATTAAAAATCTTGATATTTATTTCTCCAATGATGAAACACTATCAAGAAGGTAATGATCTAATGTGTGCATTTGAATTTTATCTTATCTCCTGTTGAAGCAACAAAAGGGAAGTTGCTGCATCTTGAGTGTTCTCTATCATGTAAATAGTTTCCATACAAATAAGATAGTAAAATATAACCAAGCAGCAATAATGAAACAGTCTCTCCTTTTCCTCTTGATAGCCTGTACATTCTTGGCTCTTTCATTGCTACTGTTAGCTCTGTTTTATTACTGTGCCTGAGGCCTGATTTCCAATGGGAGACCTTGTGTAATGGAATGCCAGCAGAATTCTAGCTCCCTGTGATTTACATGCTGGCTTTACTCTTGATAATAGAGAGAACTAGACACACGTAATGAGAAAATACATTTTATTTACCGGCTGGTGTTTATATGTGGAGTATTGGAGGGGTTTAGATTTTTAGCCATAATTAACCTTTCCGGAGTTGATGATGGACAATTTCTAACCTTTTGTGACAACAAGAGGTAGGCAGGTGGGATGTGGCAGGTAGAAATGCATAAAAAGCATACAAGTCAAGAGATAGTACCTCAGTAATCAAATACAAGAGAAATTAAATGTTGTAAAATGAAAGTAATCATTTATTCTCACCCATATGATTGTGAAGTTCACAATAACACTTTGTTGTGTCTATGAAAAAAAGATATCAAATAAAAATAAGGAAAAGATCTGATGCTGGGGCTCAGGGGGAGTGAAGGATAGAGAGGAAAGGAACTGGACCGTGCGACTGTGACCTGTGGGAATTCCTCATCTAAAAATAAGGAAGTCTGAATGTCTTAACACTCATCTCTGGTGAGGGTTGGACAATGGGGAGCAGCAGCAGGAAACAACAGCAGGAAGAAGGATGACCAGCAAGCCAACAGCACAGACAACACTGAAATCCCTTCCTACACCATTCCTCAGAGGAACCACCCGGCCATATGGTGGCCACTGGGCATATAGAACCCACCCTTTTGTGGATGGACACACACATCAATTTTGGAATTGACTTCCCTACCATAGGTCTCCTGTTAGAAACACTATTCTCACATTATAAGGAATCCTTATTCATTGTCATGCTACATTACTTCTGACCAAGGGATGCACTTTATGACAAAGAAAGTGTAACATGGGCTCCCGACCATGGGATTCACTGGTTCTTACCAGGATCCTTGCTGTGGTCCGAATGTCAGATTCCCCTGTCTCCCAAATTCAAATGTTGAAACTACAATCCCCAAGTAACAGCACTGGGAAGTGGGATCTTTGGGAGTAATTCAATCATGAGGGTAGAGCCATTATGATGGGATTAATGCCTTAGAAGGAAGACACAGGAGAGAGCTTGTTTTCTGTCTCTGGTCTCTGCCATGTGAGGACAGTGAGAAGAACACCATGGACAAGCCAGGAAGAGAGCTCTCCCCAGGAACTGAACTGGCCAACACCTAGACAGATCTATGAGAAATAAATTTTTGTTGTTTAAGTCACTGACGATATGGCATTTGTACAGCAATCTTAGTTGACTCTTAGGCTCCAAGAAATCTTTGGCTATTTAGGCTCATTTGTGGCTCCACATGAATTTTAAGAGTGTTTTTTCTACATCTATAAAAAATGCCATTGGTATCTTGACAGGGATTACCCTCAATCTGTAGATGACTTTCAGCAGTATTGACATTTTAACAATATTAATTCTTCCAATTCATGATCTCAGTAGACTTTCCATTTATTTGTGTTCCTTGATTTTCATCAAGCTCTTATAGTTTTTAGAATGGAGATCTTTTACATCCTTGATTAAATTTATTCCTAAGCATCCTATTGTTTTTGATGCTGTTGTAAAGACCAATTTCTTTATTGTTTTTTTCAAAAATTTCATTGTTAATGTATAGAAATGCTATTGATTTTTGTATATTAATTTTGTAATCTCTGACTCCACTGATTTCACTGACTAGATATAACAGCTTTTGGGTTGAGTCTTTAGGATTTTCCCCATATAAAATTATGTCATAGAGATAACTTCACTCCTTCCTTTCCTGTTCTGATGCCTTTAATTAATTTTTTTCTCATCTGATTGAATATGTTGTTAATATACAATTTCTGCAATGGTTTAAAATTCCCCAGAGTATATTTTTCTGTGCAGAGGAATGTAAAAATTATAAAGACAACACTTTAATTAATCCACAGGAAGAAACTTATTAGTGCTAGCCATAATCTACAACTTTGAGAAACTCAGTGTACAATTTTTCTGTAAATGTATCTAATACTGATATTGTTCATGAGAAATTTATAGACCAGTATAGGATACAGACAGGTAAGCAGATAAACTGTGTTCATACACAAACAAAATTACATTAAAAATAAATCATAAATATAAATGAGAAATTAATTATGCCTGTGAGATTGAGGTAATGTTTTAGCAAAGTTTAAGGTAAGAGTACATTCTCTGGCAAAGAGCAGCGAAGGACAAGACACCCCTGGACAAGGAAATAGCATATGAAAGACACAGAGGCACAGAAGAGCAGGCTGTTTGGGGAATTACCAATTCTTTAGGTTTTCTGCTTAGTAAAGTTTGAGGAAGGAAATGATGAGGAGGGCATGAAGTGGCAGAATTTCTGGAATAAGCAGAAAACTTGGGTGTTTATTCTCAAGATTTGGAGCTTTTGGACAGATTGATCAGACTAGTGACATAATCAGATATGAATTTTTGAAAGCTGTCTCTTGAGGGGCCTAATGTATGGGTCTGAGAAAGTTGAAACGGGAAAAAATGACCCAGGTGTGTGATGGTAAGAAATGGAATTAAATCAGTGGCAGGGGGACTGGAGAAGCAAGGACAGCTGAGGAACTTAGGACAGAAAGGATATCCAAGAAGAGTATGTTTGAGTAGGAGAAGTTACACGATATCTTCTGCTTTGAATAGGAAATATTTGAGATGCTGTGGGAATTATCAGTGAAATGGAACTACCAAGGAGACAGCTGTATTAAAAATAAGGATTTGAGGAATATTGTAGTGTAGCTGGTTGTTAAAACCAAAAAAGTGAATACAGTGACCTAGTGAGGCTATGTACAAGGGAAAAGGCCAATGACAGAATCCCGTGTTTAAGAGTGGGAGACAAAGGGACTCAAGCAAATACAGGATGTACACAAAACTAGAAAGAGAGCCAGAAAACAGTGCTGTCATGGAGTGCAAAGGAGGAGGCCACTCTGAGAACTGGTTTCGGGTGCCACAAAAAGATATCCCTGAAAAAGACCAAAGAAGGCAAAGATTGGAATTATGATGAGATCTGGTTGAAAGGAGCTATGGGTGGCCTTCCTAAGAGGTGTTTTCAGGGCATGACATTGCATGGCAGTTTCAGGCATGAAGAGTTAATGAAGCAGAGCCAGGATGAGCTAGTATTTTGGGAAGCTTTGATGAGGAGGCCAGGAGAGAATAGTCCCCTATTCCCAAGAACACCACCAGACACAGTGCCAGTTACCTCCACAAAGACCACGGTACTTGTAGGGGCCTGGCTGGCCAGAGGGAGCCGTTTCCTCGTAAGCTTGGATTGATCCTGCCCCTCCCCGAGGAACTTACTTGCAAACCCCGGATATAGGGGCGGGCCAGCCGGATGGAGACATCCAATCAGTGGGGCGCGCATATATTTGCTATGGTGAATTAGAATTTAATTGGCCACCCGTATTGCTGACCGATCGTGACTGTGCAGTTTTCCCTGTGTGTTGCAGTCTCATTGGCCACCTGTGTGTGGGCCAGGCTCAACCGCCTCTGTAAAGGTTAGTCTGTGAGGCGTGGGGGTAGTTGTCGGGAGCAGTTCCGTGGGGGAAGAGTAGTCATTGGAACGTCGGGGTCGTGGGGTCGTGGGGTCGTGGGGTCGTGGGGTCGTGGGGTCGTGGGGTCGAACGGGTTGTCGGGAGCAGCATCGTGGGGAAGCGGCTGCATCTGGGAGCGGCAGGGAGCGGCCTTCGGCGGGTACGGGAGCCGCCTTTGCCCGGTAGGGGAGCCGTTGGGTAGTGGAGCCGTCAGGGTCGTGGAGCCGTCAGGGTCGGTGTCCTGGTGGTCGTCGCCTCTTTGTAAGAGACGGCCCGACTGGTTGGTTTGATTTTGGATGCTTGGCGCGAAATAAAGCTTTGCTTGATTTTCGCTTTGTGTCGGTCTCGTTCCTTTGATCATGGACCCTAACAGTACTAACCTCCTGCTTCTGCTCTCCCTGTCCCCTCCTCCCACCCTGTATGACAGCATCACACTATTATTTGTAAAATAAGCCGGTAATTGTCCTGCTTCATACCTTCACAAACTACATTCATTATTGGAGGAGTTGGGCCAAAGTCTTCAGCTTCTCACTGAGCTTAGCTGCACCCCACTTCTCTAGATTTTTGGTAACTTCTCCCTTCTGTAAGCATGTGAGGTCACCAAGGAGGTCTCCTTTCCATTCTCTGATTAGTTGGCACCCCCTTCCCTCTGCACCCACATTGTATCATTCCTTCCACTGGGCATTTCAAAGAACTTCCTAACAACCGGTCCCACATTACCTTCTCTTTCTTCTCTCCAGAGCTGAGAATGGCCCCATTGAAATCTGTTACTTAATCCTGTCCTTAAGGGGAATTTCCAGAACATTGATTTAGAAGTGAAATGAGTGTACAACAAATCCACTTGATTTTATAGTCGGTTCTGCTCTAATAAAATGTATGCACTTCAAAAAACAACATTGCTATGCATAACTGCACAACAAATTCCACAGGATTTATGGGTATAATGGAATTAGGGATACAACACTCAAAACCGTCATCTCAAAAGGGTAGGGGGAAAAAGTAGGACTCTAATAAAAATAGTAGAGCCATTTTGTACATGTTCAGTGGTCAAGAAAAGCATATCAACCACAATAAATATGGCATTATGCCTTGAAAAAGTCCCAGGCCAAGGTAGATGGGAGTGTAGTTTTGTGAGTAGAAACAGGAGAGTGATGGGGTAGAATAAGGGTGATAGGAGATGAGATGGAAAACTGTAACACAATGTGGGCACATGGTGAGCAGAGGGCATCTGAGGCGTGCATACGAATGCATTGTGTCTTCCCTTGTGGCTCCTTTCAGCTGGGGGCAGTTTTTGTATAAGCAAAAACAAAACTTATCTTGTGCTGGGTTCCCTGGTGTATCATCACATTGGAATAAACTTGTGTTTTCAAAAACCTGAGTTACAACAGAACTGACTGTAATTTTTCTCGGACCCCTGCCACCATCTTGGTTACTAAGGTTCTGCCCTGTTCCTTGACATGTCCTCCAATTTACGCATTTTGGATATACCATGTGACTGTCTCGATCAGCTACTCACTACCTGAACCTGCTGTGTGTTTCTGAACTTCTGTTCTGTGCCTGGGGCCCTAACTCTTCCTTCTGGGGTCTGTGATTATCATTGCCCACCTGCCTGTCTGCTTGGGTCTACAAATACCGCCTCCACCCTTCCAGCTTGCTCTTTCTTGCTGGATCTTCTTGTAGAGAGGACCATCTGTCTAGATAGAATGGGGCTCTCAATATTTTTTCAAATTAGAATCTGATGAGGTGCTTTGAAAAATCCCAGGGCTCACTTGGTATCCCAGACCAATTAATCAGAATCTCTGGTGAAGAGGTTCAAGATCAGGATTTTTTTTTTTTTTAAATAAAATTTATTAACACCTAAAAGCAAAGGAACAGCAAAGAGCTACTGAATGTGGGATAGTTCCTTATATAAGATTTAGTGCAGGAAGTATTTTTTAAAATTGTATTTATTTATTTGCCAGAGAGAGAGAGAGAATGCATAGCAGAGGAGCATGAGGCAGAGGGAGAAGCAGGCTCCCTGCTGAGCAAGGAGCCCGAGGCAGGGACTTGATCCCAGGACTCTGGGATCATGACCCTCTGAGCTGAAGGCAGACACTCAACTGACTGAGTCACCCAGGTATCCTAGGAGGTATTTTTTTTTTTTTTTTAAGATGTTATTTATTTATTTGACAGAGAGAGATCACAAGTAGACGGAGAGGCAGGCAGAGAGAGAGAGAGGGAAGCAGGCTTCCTGCCGAGCAGAGAGCCCGATGTGGGACTCGATCCCAGGACCCCAAGATCACGACCTGAGCCGAAGGCAGCGGCTTAACCCACTGAGCCACCCAGGCGCCCCTAGGAGGTATGTTTTAATCACCATTTCCTATAATCAGAGGAGTACAATTTTTTTTTTTTTCTAGAAACAGCTGTATTTCACTGTCTGGATAGAAGTCCACTGGAAACATTGAGTGACTGTCCCACTTAGAAACAGATAAACAAATACCTTAAACAAATATTTAAAAAAGGGTAACTGCTACTTGAACTTGAATTGTCCCAAAATTATTCTTGTGCCTTATACAGACAATTGCTTAGAAAATGTAGCCCCCTCCAAAAGCAATGCATGAATAGGTTTTCATTCAAGAACATGCTCTCAAGTGAGTTTTATTTTTTATTTTTCAAGATTTATTTATTTATTTTGGAGAAAGGGAAAGCACACAAGGCCAGAAAGGAGGGGCAGAAGCAGAAGGAGAGAAGCTCAAGCAGACACCCTGCAGAGCACAGATCCTGGAGGCAGGGTTTAAACCCAGGACACTGAGATCATGACCTGATCATGATGACCACTGCATTTGATCTGCTGGACACCACGAAGTGCTCTGGATTTTTAGGAAGCAGGATCGCACTGTTGACAGTGGTATTTGTCCTTGCAGTCCTGCCCAGGGATTTAAAGACATTTGAGCATTCTATGGTCTTCATATTCTCGATCCTCACAGAGTTATCTGTGGATGCCCCCAAAATATAATGTCTATCTTGTCTAAATGTTGCTTCATTGATGAAGGAGGAATGGTCATGAAATTCCTTCAGGGTTTTCCCAAATTTTAAACCATGAATTTTAATTGTCTGATCAAAAGAAGCACTAAGGATCTGACAGCTCTCCTTAGAACAGCTCAGACAGGGGACACCTTATCTGTGGGCCCTTACAAACCTCCTTGAACACTGTTCACGCTAAATCTTCCTTCCTGTGATCTCTCCCTCTTGGGCCCCAACTGGTAACACTTCGGCATCACTGCTGAAGCATATGCAGAGGACAGCATCACCATCATCATGAAATCATCCTCTGCCTGCTACTTGAGATCTTTCCTGATTTCTCCAATTGTAAATTTCCAGACTTCAGTGAATCCAACAACAGACCCAGTGACCAAATACCATTTGGGGAAAATTGAGCACACTCCACATCTGATTTCTGACCAGACTTCACATGCCTGTTCAGTTGTGTAGGAAACTTCTTCTTCCACATCTTTGACAGCTGCTTTTCCTCTGGACAAATTCACGTTCATACCAGGAGCAAGTAGTCCCTGGTGCAGCTGCCCCTTCAGTGCCTGTCCCAGGAATGCTGTGAGATTGGATGGACGCACCACACTGACTTCCCCAGCTAAAGCCCGGGCAATGGCTGCTCTTGACTACTTCTATCTGGGTATTTCTCATGAGAATCAAAATAAGACCTGGGCAAGAGGTTCTCCAAATGGCATACTGCTCTGGCTGTGTTTGTTTTAACACGATCCTGTGTCAGGAATGACCTGGCAGCTCCCAGTTCACGCAGCTATATCCATTCCAGAACAACCCATTCATAGAAGTCAATGAGGATTTTGTCTGGCAATTTCAGAGACTGGATAGCCTGAAAACATTATCCCAATGGCTCCTGTTAATGCCAGCCACTCTCAGTGCTAGTCCACAGTATTCAGAAACACAGTAGTCTCTTCCTGTAAGGTAGCTAATACCTGAAGTCAACTGTTCTCCTTCAGATACTGCATGAGAAGATGGATCACATCTGAGAACTTGGGTTCCATCGACATAGTGTTACCTTCATGGGCACAGAACTCACTCCACTCTTCAAGATCAGGATTTTTGAACATTCTAATGTGCAGTCCAGTTCGAAAACTACTGGACTAGAGTGATGTTGCTTAGACTTTTATGTGCATAAGGGTCACCTTGTATTTTATTAGGTTTGGGATGGGGTCTGACATTCTCCACTCTGACAGTTTCCCAGGTTTTCTACTGGTCCAAGGGCCACACTTTGAAAAACAGGGTCTACTAGGCAGTCATGCAATGTCTTCCACCTTCTGTATCCACAGGGTGCCATGTTTTGTTTGGTTTAAAGAGTTTCTTCCCTGTTACCTGCCCCAATAGTGGGCTGTGATTAGTACATCAGGCCCTAGCTTCTCCCAATGTGGTCCTCAAGCTAAAGAAGTCGTGTCCTACATATCTTGTCCTCATTTGGTCTCCAGCTGAGGTGTCAGGTCTCTCTGGCATTCCAAAACACTGTCCAGGGAGGTAAGCTTATTTTTGACAAGCCAGCAAGAGCATTAGAGCTGGAATGCCCTATTATTGGTGCTATAGAAAATCAGTGCCTTTTCCTCTTAGTTGCTATAGCCATGAAGGTTGTCATAGAATTTTCTTGTGCCGGTAAAGGGACTTTACTGTTTTCTCTCATTCTGGACACTGATCCAAGGTAAGCTTTTTCTTCCTTGGACAAAGGGTGGTGTTGAGCTTTGTTGTTCAGGGAAAATAGCTGGATCACAGCCTCTTCACACTCTGGTTGTCCCCACCTCTCTCTACAGACCTATCTTTAAAAAAAATCCTTTAACTGCTGGGGTACCTGGGTGGCTCGGTCGGTTAAGCACCTGCCTTCAGTTCAGGTCATGATTCCAGGGTCCTGGGATCGAGCCCTACATTGGGATCCCTGCTCAGCAGAGTGACTGCTTCTGCCTGCTAATCTGCCTACTTGTGCTCTCTCTCTCTCTGTCTCTCTGTCAAGTAAATAAATAAAATCTTTTAAAAAAAATCCCTTAACTGTAGCCATTCGTGATTAAAATCAGGGTACAGGCCCACACCGGCCAGGGCTTTCCTTGAATGAGGCTCAGAGCAGCAATTCTTTCACACTGTCATCATCATTGGGGAGCATCTGCTCCCAGACTTGGAAGTATATTGTACCCAGGACAGGGGAACCTGCTCTCAATGTGTCAGTCAGGCGGGTTCTTAAGAATTCCACAAGCAAAGACTCTGGAAGCACATAGTTTTAATTTTACTCTGCTTTCTCCATAGAAAAGATGTAAACTCAGTCCCCCTGGCACCCTGTGTCTGCATCAGAGGGGGCTGCTTGGTGACTCCAGGTAGGAGGTGAAAATCAATTGCAACCAGCCTCGTTTACTCCCAGGGTGCCAGCTCGTGCTAGCAAGTGCTAATAGAGAGTAAGGGAGATAAACTATATTCTTACTGATTACTTGTGTACTACCTGAGATAGATTTTAGCCACGTTGAAATTTATTAGGGTAGGGAGGTTTAGACTTACATGGGAATTTCTGTAGGTAGTCTTTACCCGTCTGTTCTAATAAGGGAGTGACTAGGCACCTAAAATTATGGAGAGGACCCTTAGCAACACTCTAGGAATTCAGCAACCTGGCTACTGTTGCCCTTCAAGTCAGAGCCATGGGTAGGAGTAGCCTGAGTTGGTTTGGGTATGCTCACCAAAGAGAAAAAGAAACAGGATGTCTGAGGTTTGGTCAAAAGCAGTTCTGAACAGTAGCTGTCAGATGTCAAGTATGACATTTAAGGGAGCTTATTCAAGAGCCAGACCCAGAGCAAGTAAGGCAGAACATGATCCTACCGTGACACTTGGGGGTTTCGCTGGGGTCAGGGAGAGGCATAAGATGACCCCTGTCCCCCATAAGAATACAGGGGTCTGGTAAAGCCACTGGTTTAAAAACTGACAAGAAAAAGTGAGCTGACACCCACTGCCCATCCTTATGGCAAACGTGGTGGTGCATCCAGTGGCTACTCCCAAGGCTAATTCTGATTCCTTCACCTCCTAACTGTGGCGTCATGGGGGATTTCTTTAACCTCTGTGACCTGCAAATTCTTACACGAAGCAGGAGGTGTTAGCAGAATATATCGTAAGTTAAAATATGTAAAAGGCGTGGCACAGAGTCTGGCATTATTTAATAAATTGCTTAATAAATACTAGTTGTTATTTTGATTGCTTTTTGGTTATTTTTTTAACAAGGGAAAGATATTATCTACCATTGGTTATTATGGTCAATGGATTATGATCTTGCTTCACAAAATAAAACCCTTAAACCTCCAAGCTTGCCAGTGGAAGGAGACTCTCTGATCAGGAAAAGAAAGCTGAATGACAAGTGCCCAATATTTCTTGCCCCTGAGCTCACCTCCAGCTTCCCTTTAGCCCCTGGTAGGAGTTGAGTAGGGATAGTGTTTGTATCCTCAACACATCAGCCAAGAGGGAATCCAAAAGTTCCCTGATTCCTCTTGGCAGAAATAGTAATAACCTATGAAAGCTTCACAAAAGGAACAACAAAGGGGGAAATTAGGAGAAAAATCAAGAAATAAAAATAAAATATCTTAAAAGGATGATTTTCTCTCTGGAAGTCCTAAGTCCCACCATTCTGAATGAGCTATTAGGAAAAGAGTGAGATCCTCCTGCTGAGGTTCCTTATTTCTGGCCTGTCTCCCCTCTGTAACACATGTCTCCCCAAAGTTCCCTCCCAGATGCCTACATTAGTCTCTCCCACCCACCCGGGGTTCCCCCCCCCCCACATTCTTTCTTTCATTCTGAGCCATTTCTCTACGTAAGGGATCTGTATGCAATCCTGCTGTGCAATTCCCCTGAGCCCACAGAAACTGTATCATATCATGGCGCCACACCAAAGCCACAGTGGTTATGCAGTCAGGATAATACATACGCAATAACCAGCTGGTTTTCTCACAGAAGCCAGTTGGCTTTCTTTAGATAATTTGTTAAACTATTTGCATTATAATATATTTTTTAATTGACATTTACAAGTTCCGACCCTAGTGATGAGGAATGAATTTATTCTTATAAAAATATGTCCGCATTTCCATCCACATTTAGGGTATGGTCCAGATTTAAGGATATGGTCCACTTTTGCCCTGTGTGTGATGCCCTTGTCTGTGATGCACGTGGCTGTGTGGGTGACAGCTCAGGTTTCCTGGGGGCAGACTTTGTCACCAGGTGAACTTCTTGTTGAAACAGACCTGAAGTCTTGCTTGTTGATGTTGTGCTCATTCATGGTGAATTCAATAGCTGTAGAACATTTGCTTGTGTCAGGCGTTCTGCAAGGACATGAGTAATGAAGATTGGGTGGACATGGGTCATCTGTGGCTGCTGCACATCTTTTGCATATTGCCTATACCCTTGATAATCTACACTTCTGTAATAATAGTAATAATATGGAATCTAAACTATGTTTTCCTGACTTCCTGCAAACATACACCTTCTTTCTGACTTCCCTGGGAATAGTTGGAGGATTTGCTCTTCCCACAAATGGAGTATCTCCCATTTCTCTCTTCTGGGGTGCTGACATGAAGCCTCACAGATGCACTCCTCTTAGAGCTCCACTGGGGTGACCCTCGAGCTCTTTAGGCTTTTGATGCCTGAAAGCTGATTGCCCTGAGGCTTTGTGATTCCTCCACCAAGATCCTACTACTTGTCTATGCCTTTTATGTTGAATCCTTTGTATGTTCAGAAGATGTTTCTTTTTTTTTTTTTTTTAAGATTTCATTTATTTGACAGATAGAGATCACAAGTAGGCAAAGAGGCAGGCAGAGAGAGAGAGAGGAGGAAGCAGGCTCCCCGCTGAGGAGAGAGCCGGATGTGGGGCTCGATCCCAGGACCCTGGGATCATGACCTGAGCCGAAGGCAGAGGCTTTTAACCCACTGAGCCACCCAGGAGCCCCCAGAAGATGTTTCTTCCACTTAACTTCTAATTCCTGTTTCTCCTTGAAAGACCCTGCATTCTTTTTGGCTTTCTAGATTGCAAACTCCTTATTAACTCACACACCTTATGCTATAAAGCATAGAGAATCCATTAGCATTCTCCCACCCTCCAGGGCTACTTTGAAACACTGTTTCTCCTCTTGGAAACTTTCTCTTTGAAGGTCAAAAGCTACCTCTTATCATCATCCCCTCTTTTTGTTTCTGTAATTGACAAAACTTTCTGGAAGGCCTCTTTATTCACTGAGGACTTTCTTTTTAAAAGAGTTTTATCTATTTATTTGAGAGACAGCATGAGAGCATGAGAGCGAGCACAAGCAGGTAGAGGGGCAGAAAGAGAAGGAGAAGTGGACTTCCAGGACCCTCAGATCACCACCTGAGCTAACCGCAGAGACTCTCAACCTACTAAACCATCCAGGTGCCCCTTATTGAGGACTTATGTAGAGGACTCTCCACCTTTATTCCTTTCTTTCTTTTTTTTTTCTTTTATTTTTTGTGTTCCAAGATTCATTGTTTGCGCACGACACCTAGTGCTACATGCAATACGTGCCCTCCTTAATACCCACCACCAGGCTCACCAAACCCCCCGGGCCTCTTTCTTCCCAAACCCTCAGTTAAGTTTCTCAGAGTCCACAGTCTCTCATGCTTCATCTCCCTTTCCAATTTACCCCAATTCATTTTCCTTTCCTTTTCCTAACATCTTCCATGTTATTCCTTATGCTTCACCTTTCTTTAATGCTACAAATTATGCCTTCATTTTAACTTTCATATTATTTAATTGTTGCCTCCCACTCCCATAGCTACGTTCTGGATTTTTAATGACCCAGACCTTTGGCAGAACTTCTTAGCTTAGACCTCTGCACTGAAACAGTGCATAGCCAAATTGCTTTTCCAAATGTCAACCTTTCTTGCTATCTATCTGCAAACTATCATTCTACTTGGGGATTGTAAACACTGAACAAAAATAACATCTCTACAATAATTAACTTCCACATTATATTTGAAGATACAAATAATATTTTTCTTTCAGGAACAAAACAGGCTTATTTTTAAGCCCCAGAAAAACTCATTCCTTAAGGCCTATTGCCAATGTTTATGTATCATAATTTTGCTTCCTGTTTTATGTACTAGTTTTACAGCTGTATAGTAGAAAAAACAATAACAGAACCAAATATGTTTTTTTTTTCTCATTTTGCTTATTTCACCTGGGATAAGCAAATATCAAAGATAATTAATGTGTGCTGAAAGGTGACGCCCTTCACCTACAAATTCTTAAAAAAATATTTATTTACTTTAGAGAGAGAGGGGGGGATGGGGAGGGGCAGAGGGAGAGGGAGAAGGAATCTCTAGCAGACTTCCCGCTGAACACAGAACTGACATGGAGCACATTCTCAGGACAATGACCTGAGCTGAAATCAACTGACTGAGCCACTCGGGCGCCCCTTCACCTGCAAATTTTGAAAGCAACTTGAAGTATGTTTCCATAACATAGCGATTCATACCTACTAAAAGATTTCCTCTGGAGTGTGTGTGTGTGTGTGTGTGTGTGTGTAATATATATGTAACCTATATGTGTGTGTAACCTATATATAACATATATAAGTAATATATATTTATAATACACTCTGCAGAGGAAATAACATTTTTTATTTTTTATTTTATTTTATTTTTTTAAAATTATGCTTCCTTGCCTTACCCCTGGGCACTTTTCCTGTCCATCCTGAACTAAATTCTGATGAAAAACATTTTTTTTAAATCTTATTAATTTAATTTTATTTTTCCAGTCATTTTTTAAAATTTTATTTTATTTTACTTAAATTCAATTAACATATGGAATATTATTGGCTTTAGAGGTAGAGTTCAGTGATATCATCATTTGTGACGGAACTAGAGGGAAGTCATGTTTTGAAGAGAATCATTCTTTTACTGTCCTGAAAGGACAGAGTTCAAATTCCAATAAGGAATCCTAATAAAGAAGGCTGGCTTCCCTGAGCAATTTGCATTCTCTATTCTCAACTCTGTTAACATAAGATGTTGCTTTGGGCTAATGCAGCTTTAGTTTCACTCTGTCCCACTCTGCCACCTGCCCCCTCATGGGCAGCACTCACAGAAAAATATCAGCTTTAGCCCTGAGAAGTTCCACAGGAAGAGAAATGGGTTCATGTGACAGCTCTGCCATTTATTCATCTGTCCTTAGGCCAGTGTTCAGCCTCTGTAAGTGATGAAAGGCTCTGCTCTTTCAAAGTCTCCCAGGTGACTGTCTCTTTGGCATTCTGTGCTCAATATGTAGCAGTCAAGCAGTCCCTGTTTAGCTAAGCTTCTGGTTGTGTTCAGCTGTGTCCTTTGTTTTAGCCTGCACACCAGGTCTGGTCGGTGAAGGTGTCCTTCCATAAGTGAAGTCTTAGAAATGGAGGCTGTTGGGCCAGTGTATAATTCGTGCAGGTCTTTCTTCCTTGGCCTGGCTGACTTCAAGGTGAGCAGAAAAAAATCAAATGGAAGAAATTTACTGAACAGCATTATTTTGCAAATACTTGGAAGTGGAAGTGGAAGACATTGACCCTACCGACTCAAGTCAGAGTTTGGAGCCACCTGTGGATTTTAGTTTGGTGTTGATATCCCCTGCCTCCTCAAAGTGTCACTGCTTAAGGCTGTGGTAGATTTCCAGAAGCTAGAGTAGATACGTTGTTACTAGAAGCTCAGAAAGCCAAGCTATGTGCCTCTCAGCAGGAGGATTACTTCAATTTTTTTTTTTTAAATGTATCAAGTGTCAAAAAAACACATCCAGTATTAACATATGGCCAAATTGGCTGCAGAAGAAGCCGGAGCCTCAATATTTTCTCCTTCGGACTGTTTCATTTTTTCAGTAAATTACCCTTGTGGAAGAAAACATATTATCACCATCCACATTTTGATTTACTGTCAATAAGATGACAGCCCAAGACTTACAAATAATTGCAGTCATATCTCTAACACTTTATCTTTTTGCGTTGCTGAAAAATAAGGAAACACAAGTATATATACATATATATTGAAATTTTTATATATTTGTAGTTATATATTTCTTTGGTTTCTGGTTGAGATTATGTGTGCAATTTTATAGCAAATTATATGTAACAAAAGAGTGAGTTTTTAATATAGTAAAAAATTAGTAGAAGCCTGAAAATTAAGATTAGTTAAAGCCAATGTGACCAGTAGAATTAAAAGGAAACTTGCTACTTCTATTTGCCAAATAGGAATTGACCATGCAATCTTAAACTCTCTGTAAATGTAATAAAAATGTTCTAAGAAGAAATAGCATCTGAACTAAGGGCATTTGTGAGCCCAGAGTTGTGAAATCTGTCTCAGAGCTCTATTTTGATAGAGCAGATTTTAAAATGTGAGGAGTCGGCCTGTAGGAAGCTATAGTATTTTCTAAAGATTTAACTGAAGAGTCCAGGTTAAAAATTTTTTTTTCTTTTAAACCAAATTGTGAGTTGCAGGCCTTTCTTGCATTAACTGGAAGTAACAAGTCCTGATAGTTTTGTTCGGGGAGTTTTACAAATTCCTGCTGAGAAATAGAACATGGGACCAGAAGCATGAGGTTAGGGGAAGTAGAGGGGACAGTAATACATAAGTATATATATTACATATATAAGTATATAAGTAACATATATATGTTACTTAATCATTATTATAATTAAGTAATCATTTATATATAAATATAATATTCATTAACTAAATTTAATCTTACATTATTTGTATGTAATTATAAATATTATATTTTATATAATATGCATATTTATTTAAGTCTTTCATCTTAGGGCTATTTCTCCAATGGTTTTAATCAAGTCATTTTCAGTAGTCATGAATTTAGGGCTTTATGCTAAAGAGAGCGGCCCACTTGGGAGGCACTTTCAAAGCACTTCTACCCTGGAGGACAACTGAAAAGGACTATGAGCAATTCCCAGAGCCTCTGCAAACCATGACCTGTCTTCTGCAAGAGTCATTCTGGGCCTAGCTATGCAGTAGCTGGTCAGTGGAATTCTGCACTTACCTGAGAAGCAGCCTCTGGCCTCCACAATGACAGGATCAGAGATGCCTCAGACACAGTGCAATTGTACACTTAGTAATGCAGAAGAGCAAGCTTTAGGTTTCTGTTCTGATAAGGAAAATTCTCAATTCAAGAGAAGCCATCAAAGTCTGGCTCGACCTAAAATAGTTATCTTCTCTGAACTTTGAGCTTCTGTTGAGCACATAGCCCAATCATAGCAGTGTCATTTTAATAATCAAATTCACAGTGTCCTGCCAGCCACCTGTCCTTGTAAGTTTGGATTAGGCTAACAGTGGGAGTTGAGATAGGATTCATCTTCATCAAAGAACCAAACAAGCTAAGACACCAGTCCCAGACTGCACAGTGGGTCTGAACAACAGACGTCGGCTTCTCTTTGAAACACTTTACAACCACTGGTGCTTTGTTGTGTTTTCTTACTGCAGAAACATCTCTCACTTGTAAATAAAAGTGCATGTGATGTACATTACAGAACATAAAATGGAGCTTCCAGTGTGCCAAGTGTTTCACTCATGACCAACACAGAAAGTGGGGCTCCGGATGGTGAAGAAACTTCCCAACAGCCAACAGGGGTTTGAATCATGATGCTCCCGCATCCTTGATCTTCACTGCTATGCTCTATGGAAAAGAAAAAAAAAACACACCATTTTAAAATTTAAAAAACATAAAGCGAGCTAATTTTTGAAGCTGGTCATTTTATAAAGTTTGGCATTAAAAGTTTCTAAAAATCCTGTTCATTTTGTGCCCCTTAAAAAATTATAATCAGAAATAGACCAGAACCCTGCAATTGCACTACTGGGTATTTACCCCAAAGATACAGATGTAGTGAAAAGAAGGGCCATCTGTACCCCAATGTTTATAGCAGCAATGGCCATGGTTGCCAAACTGTGGAAAGAACCAAGATGCCCTTCAACGGACAAATGGGTAAGGAAGATGTGGTCCATATACACTATGGAGTATTATGCCTCCATCAGAAAGGAT
>NW_019154128.1:1951236-2019841 GCF_002288905.1 Enhydra lutris kenyoni
AAGGGGCGGGGGGTGGGAGGTTGGGGGAACCAGGTGGTGGGTATCAGAGAGGGCACGGATTGCATGGAGCACTGGGTGTGGTACAAAAACAATGAATACTGTTATGCTGAAAATAAAAAAAATTAAAAAAAAAAGAAGTAGACCAGAACAAGTGAAAAGGAAAGGACAAAATACAAAATATCCACTGTGTGTATTAATAAGTGCATTCACCCAGGGGCTGTATCAGTGCATCACGCCCACGTGATGAAGCGAAGGCATTTTATTTGAAGGAGAGTGCTCTGTGCGTGATAGATCAGCTCCCTTTTGTCAATAACCTTGCCTTTAATACCAGGATTGATGGATATGCCCCGACCTTCTCTTCACTCTACCTCTACCTGAAATGAGTGAGTTACTTACAGCATAGTTCATCAAAGGTTGTACATTTAAAGAGCAAACACTTTCACTCAAGATTCAACTAGGGTCACTTTCTGTCACTCTGCCTCAAGTGAAGAAATATATACTAAAGGTGCTTCATTGATGACTGTTTTTTCTCTAAAGAATTTCCTCTTTAGAGAAAAGTCTTTTGGAATTCTTGAAGATAAAATGAGTCTGTTAATATGTAGATTGTAAATTTATTATATGAAATTTATGGAACTAAGTGACAATGTTAATGAAAATATTTGAGACCAATAAATCCTAACACCTGGAACCCAGGTAGGAGAGTCTGACTTAATGCCTTCTGGAGAGGTGATAGGACCTTGGGTTCTTAAAAGTGTTCCCGGGAAATTTTAACGTGCACCCAAGGTAAGAATCATGGTATGAAACTCTTCAGATTAAATAAGTGGAATATTCCTTTATGAAATTAGAATTCTAGACAAAAGAGAAGAAAATACACAGAAACACACATACATGCACACACAGAGTTCCTAGTTTCCAATTTGCTCTTAAATGTATTATTACATTTCTTCTACATTAAAAGTTATAATCTTCCACTTTAAAACATTGTTCTTGAAAAAGAAATAGAGAACCAATAAAAGAGTCTTGTCATCTGTAATTCTTTATAGTTTACAAATGTTCTCCATTTAATACTATCTTCCTAATTAATCTTCATGACATCCCATTTAATAGACAGTAGAACTAAGAAGCTATGAGCTGCTTTGTACATAGTGCATTAATCACCAATAGGTATTATTGAAACAGAAGTGAAAAAATAAAAATTTAAAAATCTTATTAAAAATTAAATATTTTAATTCATAAGAAAGCTTATGAATATTTTGATTTTATTTTTTCAGGTATCCTTGTCCGCTTTTGGTATCACAGTAATGCTGGCCTCATAAAATGTGCTTGGAATTGTTTACTCTTATTTTTTGCAAAAGTTTGAAAAGGATTGATATGAATTCTTTTTTGAATGACTAACCATAAGAGACTCTTAATCTCAGGAAACAAACAGGGTTGCTGGAGGGGAGGCATGTGGGATGGATGGGATAGTTGGGTGATGGACATTGGGAAGGGTATGTGCAATGGTGAGTGCTGTGAATTGTGTAAGACTGGTGATTCACAGACCTGTACCCCTGAATCAAATAATACATTATATGTTTAATGATTAGTAGAATTCACTAGTGAACCCATCTGGTCCTGCACTTTTGTTTGTTTGAGGTTTTTGATTACTGATTTAATCTCCTTATTAGTAATTGGTCTGTTCAGATTTTCTATTTTTTCATGATTCAGTTGTGGTAGGTTTTATGTTTCTAGGATTTATCCATTTCTTATAGGTATCCAATTTGTTGGTATATAATAGTTCATAGATGTCTCTTGGGGCTTCTGCATTTCTATGCTATTAGTTGTAAAATTTCCTCTTTCATTTCTAATTTTATTTGAATCCTCTCTTTTTCTTGGTGAATCTAATGAAAAGTTTGTCAATTTTGTTTATCTTTTCAGAAAAAAAAAACTAAAAAAAAAGAAAAAAATTCTTAATTTAATTGCTCTTGTCTGTTATCTTTTTAGTCTCTATTTCATTTATTTCTACTCTGATCTGTGTTACTTCTTTCTTTCCACTAGCTTTGGGCTTGGTTTGTTTTCTTTTTGTAGTTCCTTGAGGTATAAAGTTAAATTGTTTATTTGAGGTTTTTCCTTGTTTCTTGACGAAGTATATATCACTATGAACTTCTCTATTAGAACTGCTTTTGTTGTACCCCAGACTTTCAGTATGTTGTGCTTCCATTTTCATTTGTCTCAAAGTATTGTTTTTTAAATTTCTCTTTTGATTTCATCTTTGATCCACTCATGGCTTTAGTATGTTCCTTAATCACATATTTATGAATTTTCCAGCTTTTCTTCTTATCATTGATTGCCAGCTTCATGTCATTGTCAGAAAAAATACTTGGTATGATTTCAATCTTCTTAAATTTGCTAAGACATAATCAACTAAGATATGATGTATCCTAGAAAACATTATCTCTGTATTTGAGATGAATATATACAAGCACACCTATGAGAAACTGAGGGTTTAGTTCCAGACCACTACAATAGAGCGGATATTGAAATAAAGCAAGTCATGTGAATTTTTTTTTGTTTTGCAGTGCATGTAAAAGTTGCTACTATATTGTAGTATATTAAGTGTGTAGTAACATTATGTCTAAAAAAAGTACATATTTTCATTAAAAAATGTTATTTCTAAAGAGTGCTCACCATTATCTGAACTTTCAACAAGTCATAATCACTGATCACAGATTATCATAACAAATATAATAATAATGAGAAAGTTTGAACCATTGTAAGAACTGCCAGAATGAGACATAGAGAGAAGAAATCAGAAAATGCTGTTGGAAAAATGGCACTGATGAACTTGTTCAATGCAGTGTTGTCCAAAACCTTCAGTATGTAAAAAACACAGCATCTGAAATACAGTAAAGCAAAGTGCAATAAAACAAGGTATGCCTATATTCTGCTGCTTTGGGATGAAGCATTCTATTGGGTTCTGTTAGTTGGGTTCTGTTAGGTATGTTAGTTTCCTTTGGTATAAATTATATGTCAAGTCCATTGTTTCCTTTTTGATTTTCTATCTGGATCCATTGTTGAAGGATATATATATATATATATATATATATATATATATATATATATATATTAAAATTCTTTTATCTTCTTGATGAATTGACCACTTTGTCTCTTACAGTGATGACCTTCTTTGTCTCTTACAGTTTTTTACTTTATGTCTATTTCTTCTGCTATAAGTGTAGCTTCGCTTGCTCTTTTTTGGTTTCCATTTGCATGGAATATCATTTTCCATCCTTTTTCTTTGAGCCTATGTATGTTCTTGAGGCTGAAGTGAGTTTCTTGTGGGCAACATATGGGTAAGTCTTTTTTTTTTTTTTTAATCCATTCTACTGCTCTGTGTTTTCTGATTAGAATTAATCCATTTACACTTGATGTAATTACTGATAGGTAAATACTTAGGGTTATTATCTTATTAGTTTTTTTCTGTTTTGTAGTTTTTTTGTTCCTTTCTTTCTGGACACCGTCCTTCAAGAACTGGTGAGTTTCTGTATTCATATACTTTGATTACCTTCTCTTTATCTTGTACATATTTACTATAGATTTCTGTTTTGTGGTTAGCCTGAGGCTTACTTGATTGACCCATCTTACTATATAACAGTCTATTTTAAGCTAACAACTTAACTTTGGTTGCATAAAAAACTCTCCACTCTTATACCCCTGTACCCATTTTATAATTTTGATGTCACAATTTACATCTCTTTATATTGTGGATTGTTAAACAAATTATTGCATAGCTATTTTTAATACTTTTGTCCTTTAACCTTTATATCAGAGTTAATTCTCCACCATACTACAGTATTAAAGTATGATTAATCTGACTTCATGCTATGCTTTACCAGAGTGCTGTATATTTTCATATGTTTTCTTGTTACTAATTGGCATCTTTTCCTTTCAGCTTGAAGAACTCATTTCTTGTAACACAGGTCCAGTGGAGCTGAACTCCTTGTTTGTTTGGTTAAGTTTCATCTTGCCTTCATTTCTGAAGGACACCTTTGTTGGATAAAGTATTCTTGGTTGGTAGTTTATTCTTTCAACACGTCATATCATCCCACTTTTCTGCTGAGAAATCTGATTATAACCTTATGGGTGTTCCCTTATAGGAAAAATGTTTTTCTTTTGTTGTTTTAAAGTTTATTTTTGTCTTTGATTTTAGATAGTTTTGTTATAATAGTCATTGTAGAAGGTCATTTTGGATTGAAATTATGGGGAGATCTACTAACTTATTAAACTTGGATGTCCAAATCTCTCTCTAGGGTTGGGGAGTTCTTGGCTGTTATTTCTCTAGGTAAGCTTTCTCTGTAAGAAAGGTAAGCCCTTTCTTCTCCATTTGGGACTCTGGTAATGTGTAGATTGTTTCTCTTATTTCTCGTTTCTCTTCCTGTGAGCGCCATAGGCCTTCTTTATTCCTTTTCATCCTTTTTTTCTGTTTGCTTCTCTGACAGAATAGCTGAAAATGATCTATCTTCAAGCTCACTGGTTCTTTCTTCTGCTTGCTTCAGGTGGTTATTGAAGCTCTATTGCATTCTTCAGTCCCATCACTGCATTCTTTGTATTCTTAAGATCCAAAATTCTGTTTGATTCTTCTTTATTTTCTATATTTTTACTGAACTTCTCATTTTGTTATATTGTTTTTCTGATTTTGTCAAATTCTTTATCTGTGTTCCTTTATAGCTTTCTGAGCATCTTCAGAAGTATTTTAAATTGTTTGTCAGGTAATTCATGTATCTCTATTTCTTTGGTGTCTATAAGTAGAAATTTACTGTGTCCCTTTGGTGATGTCATGTTTTCCTGATTCTTCATGATCCCCATAGTCTTGTGCAAGTGTCACAAGTGTCTGCACATTTGAAGAAGCCATCACTTCTTCCAGACTTGATCGACTGACTTTAGTAAAGAAAGCTCTTCACCTCCTGGTGGGAGAAGCCTGCAGTGTACTGTAGCACTGGGTCTAGTCAAGCAGAGCCATATGGTAGCTCCAAGTCTGGGGTGGCATGATGTCTCATTGGTCCAGGCTTCTGGAGTCCCCCATCAACAACTGCATGGTCCTTGGTGAGTACTATAGGAGCCTGAAGTGACTGTAAGTCCTATACACCTCCAGTCCAGTGGCTAGGAGCAATGGCAGGCAGCATTGGTGGCTGATGCCGGAGTTCTGTACGTGCTTGGTTAAGAGGGCCAGCTGCAGATGCCTGTGTAGTAGTTGGGGCTAATTGGAAACACAAGATCCTGGGTCAACTATGGGTGTGCTGGCAGCCATGGGGACCCTACCTGTCAGTATGTACTTGCTGGGTTGCAGAGTCTCCTCATGAGTGCATGCATGGCAGTGGAGCGTGGTGAAGGGATTTGGGCTGGTGGTGTGAAAGTGCATAACTGGAGGGGCTTGCTGGAGGCAAGTCCAATGGTATGGGCCAGTGATAGGAGCCAGGGCTGGAGTTAGGCCTACAAACAACTGTGTGGGTTAGCTGCAGATGAGCCAGTGGTACAGACCAGGTATGGGAGACAGGGCCAGATCTGGGCCCACAAGCATCTGTTAGGACCTAGGTTATTTGGGTGTACTTCTGTGTCTGCAGGACCTTGCCATGGGCACATACATGGTGGTAGAGTCTGGTGATGTGTAGTGCACAGCTGGAGGGATTGCCCCTAAGCAAATATATGAAGACAGGGGTTACCCGACAAAGTCTAGGCTGGTGTTTTGTGCTCACACAGCTGCAGAGGTCTGGACTGGCTATTGGTACAGTTCCTGGGCTCTGGTATGGTGGTAGTGGATAGGGGGCAGGAGGGACTCAAATGACTGGCATCTGAGAATGCAAATACTTATGGGGAGAACACCTGGTAAAATCTGCAACGGGTTCATGACTGCTGTGCTGCTATACATTTCTTCAGAGAGGAAAGCTGGGGTCTTCTGCAGAGGTCATGGGGACCTCAGTCATTCAGCATGGCTGGTACCAGTATCCCTTGCTTTTATTCCTTGACCCTAGCTTCTATTCCTTGATCTCTGTTCATCTTAGCTTTACCAGATTCTGAGTGGGGTAATTTGAAGCAGGCCTTCATGTGGTTCCCCAAAGGCTGGGAAGCTGGTTGTTCCTCCTGCTCTTTCCAGTGATGAATATTCTTTTTAGCTGGGGAGCTCCCATATGGTGCTCAGCAGTGCTGGCCTGGAGAATGTGATGATGCAGGCAAAATGAAATTGTTCTTCTTTACCTTTTTTGCAGTTATTCTCAGGTTTTCCCACCGTGTTCCTGAAGTTTCTTAAGTGGACTCCTGAGGTCTCCCCAGGGTGTTTTTATTCTTAGATAGCTGCCTAATTATTGATCTTTGTGGGGGGATGGAGCCTGGGGTCTCCTACTTTGCCACCCTCGTGATGTCCTAGAGTCTTTTTGTAATATGGTTTATTAAATGAAATTGGAATGTGTTTCTCAAAAATATGAACCCTCTGCTTTATAATAATTATAGTTAGAAGTATTGCTATAGCTGGTGCAACCACTCTGGAAAACAGCATGGAGTTTCCTCAAAAAGTTGAAAATAGAGCTACCTTATGACCTAGCAATCTCACTACTGGGTATTTACCCTAAAGATACAAACATAGTGATCCAAAGGGGCACATGCACCCAAATGTTTATAGCAGCAATGTCCACAATAACCAAACTATGGAAAGAACCCAGATGTCCATCAAGAGATGAATGGATAAAGAAGAGGTGGTATATATATACAATGGAATACCATGCAGCCATCAAAAGAAAAGAAATCTTGCCATTTGCGATGATGTGGATGGAACAAGAGGGTATTATGCTTAGCGAAATAAGTCAATGGGAGAAAGACAACTATCATATGATCTCCCTGATATGAGGAAGTAGAGATGCAACTTGGGGGGGTTAGGGGGCAGGAAAAGAATAAATGAAACAAGATGGGATCGAGAGGGAGACAAACCATAAGAGACTCTTAATCTCACAAAACAAACTGAGGGTTGCGGGGGGAGGGGGTTAAGGAGAGGGTGGTGGGGTTATGGACATTGGGGAGGGTATGTGCTATGGTGAATTTTTTTTTTCACCAATAATTGATGATAACCATCAATTTTTATGGCGAAGTGTGTAAACCTGGTGATTCACAGACCTGTACCCCTGGGACTAATAATATATTATATGTTTATAAAAAATAAAAAATAATAAAATTAAAAAAAAAGAAGTATTGTTATAGCTTGATCTTTGATTTCTACTAGTACCCAATAAAATTGTTGCCTGGTCTCTTAAAATTGAATAAATGATTCTATTTCCACCCCAGAAATAGCCTTAAGAGCCTCAGTGCCTTTTTGTTGGCTAACCAAGCATACTATTTTTGTACTAGGCAATATCTGGAATGATACTTCTGACCTGTGGACTTATTAATATTCTCAGAGGAAAGATATCTGAGTTCCATAATTCTCTAAGCATCAGTAAGTTTTCTTTGCATAACAACTGGGTTAATATGGACAAAATAATGCTTTTAGGGAATTGGGTTGGCTTCTGTTCACGTCTGTTCTCCTATAATAAAAGCCAGAATGGAATATATGTACAGTTCTGTTTCTTCTGCACCCTTAATTAGCTTCCTTAATATCTCTAGTAGGGAACTGCAAAGAGCAAAGGCAAGGAATCTCATGGTTTGCTTCCTCTCTATTCAATTCAATTTTTGATGTATTTACAAGGAACATAAATTAGGACACTTCCCCTGAATTATTTGAAGTCCTTTGTAAGATATGTCTGAAATCAACAATATTGTTCTATTGGCAAGAGACCAGATAAGATGAATAGCTTCCACATAAATGATAGATGAGTTCATGCTCTCATGGAAGTTATTCCTTCAGTGAAGAGGTAGAAATTAATTCACAGAATATGGTATCTTATGACTGTGTGCATTATGACCGTGGTCTTTGATAAGCAATGGCTTTTGCCTGTAAAATTAAAAGCATTCTTTTTTTTCTGTTGTTTTAATTTATTTTAGCTCTAGATTTTGTAGACATGCCTAAATATGGTTTTAGAGACCATGAGAATGTTGTGCTCTTAGAATATTAGCAGAGTTGACATTCCCAAATATTGGGAAAATACATTTTTAAAAATGGAAGCTATGTAGATAGCTTCTACCTTTCTCCTGGTCTAAATAGGGCTTTGTAGGTTTGCCACCTTTATTCTGCTCATCCAAGTATAAAGAGAAGATACAGTCCTCAGGAAGACAAAAAAAAAATTCCATGAGGACAAAAGGTGACAGGAATTTACTATATTAATCAGATCATTTGTTACTGCCCATATGGCATCATCTGTACTTATTTGAGTGGTAAGAGTGTGACATTTCTGTTACATTTTTCCATCAGAATTGTGGGTAGGGAGGTTATACCACTTTGTGGTATAGAAAAAGTTTTTGTTTCAAGTTTAAGGGAAATGCAGATTTTGTTCAATAAAGTGAATACATGTTAAATAGTAGGACTTTGTAATATTTGAGTAGGCTGACTCAGCAGTTGGTGAATATCCTTCACCAGTATGTTCCAATGTGGATTGAAGGACCACCTGGAAGGAGGGAATAGGTAAACATTATTTAGAGGTCCAGAAATTTTAACTGACTTTTTCAAGAATGCAGTGGATCTCTTTTCCTGGGAAAGCTTGGAAAAGGAAAGAAAAGGAAACCAACTATAGCCTTACCAGGGCACGTGCTTTCAGGGCCATGACTAACACTCATTGTCTCCCTTCTCTCCTAGACATCTTAAATGCCCTCACTAGCAAGTCTGCTAGTGGTGACTCATGCATACTTGATTCTTGAGGGGTCTAAGAATGGGACTCCATGTCCATTTTCAGGTATATTTGTTGAACTTGCTCATTTTTATCCTCACAAGTGTGCAAGAGAATACCAAAAAGCACAGAGCAGTCGCTTGGGTGCTAAATGTATTCCTCCCTGCTCTCACTGGATTAAAGCAGTTCTAGCTCCATCTCACCATCAGGACCAATATCCCCATTAAGATGATAACTTTTATTCTTGCCTGCTAGAGCCTTGGTAAATGAGCTCAAGTGCCCAGGTGACAGCGGTAGCTTTTAATGCAATGAGATTTTTGCTGGTTTCATTGGCAAAAGTGATTCACCTTTGGGGTCAGGATTTCCAACTATGCAGAGTTCAGAGCTCATATAGGGTCATATAGGTCCATTGGGTCAATAGGAATGTTGGTTAGTAGGATCAGTTCTGCTTCCCCATTCCTTGGTTTCCAGACACATCTATTTTTCCTACTGGGCACACAGCACCAGGTAAAGTTCTCTAATCCAAGGTATACACTGCATCCTAGAAGATGGCACTGTATTTTCATAAAGTCTTTCCCCTGAAACAGTGTTTCACTTGTACTTTCAGAAGGTTGTTATGTTCTGACAGGCAGGCAGCTTCTGGGTTGTATGTTGTAGAATGTGACCAAAGAATCCCATGGACTTACATACCCCCTTTGTTGTAAAGTGGGTCCCTTGGTTTGATGTGAGATTATGAGCGATCCTGTGTCAGAGGAGCAACCACTCTATAATCTCTTAGATGGAGATGCTGTCAAGCATCTGTCAATATATATATATAATATATATAATATATATAACATATATATATTATATATATAATTTTTCTGGGTATGGGTTGACTTTCTTGACAGCATCTCCATCTAAGATATCTATATATCTATAGACATATAGATATATATATCTCATTCTTGTCAGAATTAATTGCTTACTCTTCAAGAGTGAAAGAAACCCAATGAAATCAACTTGCCATAGTGTGGCTTGTTGGTTGCCTCAAGGAATGATGCCATATCACACCTTTGTTAGTCTCTGTTCCTGGTAGGCTAGATATGTGGACGGTAGTATCTAGATCAGCTTGGTAAAAAGGAGCCTGTGTCTCCAGTCTCATCTATAGCCTCTACTCTTGCCATCATAGTCAGTTCATTCATGTGGTCACTATGTCAGCACTTAAGTGGCCGATGACAAGGAATGTGTTGTGTACTCAGTTTTTGGTGTCTCTTCCAGACGAAAAGCTAATTGATGGGGGCAGTTGCCTAAGGTACAAGATCTCTGGCAGAGACCCCTAGAGATGGTGTGAACTCATTACTAGGATAGCTGTAGAAACATGAAAATGTTTGGGTCTGGCTCAGTGAAGTTGAAATACCAGAATTGCCATATTAGATAGTAGAGGAAGGGATTAAAACATTCTGGGAAGTGGGCTTACTGGGGTGGAATACACAGTAGTGCTGGAAATTCAGTGGTGCTTTCCTTTGTAGGCCAATGCAGATGGTAGCAGGGGCTCATTGAGAACAGTTAGAGTAAGGGGTAGGACCACAAAACAGTAGAGTCCTTGGGGCACCTGGGTGACTCAGTCAGTTAAGCCTCTGCTTTAAGCTAAGTCATGATCTCAGGGTCCTGAGATCAAGTCCCACATCTGGCTCCTTGCTGAGCAGTGAGGCTGCTTCTTGTCTCTGCCATTCTTCTGTGATCTCTCTTATTCTCACTTTCTCTCAAATATATAAATAAAAATCTTAAAAACAAAGGAACACAGACAAACAAAAAAGTAGTAGATTCCAAATGGAGGTACTCAATTATCAGGAGGCAAGAGACACAATTATTGTAATAGGCAACAAGATTCAGGGGCCATTAAGGGTGCCTCATTCATAAAAAGTATGGTAATGGTGTATGGCATACAATGTGAATACTCCACAGATGAGAGATGAGGAAAATGACTTCTTTCTTACAGAGGTGAAGAACACAGCTGTCTCCTTGGAAGGAATTAAGAGGCATTCCAAAACTTTTTTTTTTTTTTTTTAAGATTTCATTTATTTATTTGACAGACAGAGATCACAAGTAGGCAGAGAGGCAGGCAGGGGGCGGAAGGAAGGAGGCTCTCTGCTGAGCAGAGAGCCCGATACAGGGCTCAATCCCAGGACCCTGAGATGGTGAGTTCACTGAGCAAAAGTCAGAGGCTTAACCCACTGAGTTACCCAGATGCTCCTAATTCCAACTCTTTTGATATTTATTTATTTATTTATTTTAAATATTTTATTTGTTTATTTGACAGAGTTTGAGAGAGATCACAAGTAGGCAGAGAGGCAGGCCGGGGGTGGGGGGGGTGGGAAGCAGACTCCCTGCTGAGCAGAGAGCCCAATGTGTAGTTTGATCCCAGGACCCTAAGATCATGACCTGAGCTGAAGACAGAAGCTTACCCCACTGAGCCACCTAGGTGCCCCACAACACTTTTGACATTTAAAGAAAATCTCTCCAAAACTCAGAAAAACTCAAAATTTGGCTTTTATGACTTAGAGATTCTTCCACATTCTGAACCTCATTTCTCTTGAAATGTAAATATGTAGTAAGAGAACTCTCCAGGGCTCCTGACATCCTTGGAGGTAATCCAGAGCCCTCCTGTGAGTATTCATTCGGTATAGGAGATGTTTTGATCATTTGGTAAAAGAGAAGTTTTCTTACACTTTGGGTCGGGTCCATTAACTAGAAAAATGGCCTCAGAGCTAATGCTCATGGTATTTAGAGTTTCAGAAGCTTGGGTTCTCACAGGAACACTGAGAGAAGGCAAGTCTTGTTTCCATTGTTGTATGCAGCTGTGTCAGACGTATACATTTTCCTAACCAGTGCCATAATCAAGTGAGAGGACAGGTCCATCACCACAATTTTCTCTTGCCATTCCCTTCATCCTTTGGTTCACAGGAAATGGGGAATTTGAGATCCAGGAAATTCGGTAATTTGAATAGTTCCAGGATGAGTAATGAAGTATGTTTGAACTGATTTGGAGAAGTGATGTATACTCATGTAGTTGTTAAATTCCAGGTCAGAGAGATGCTCTAAAATCATCGTTTACAGAAAATTACTCAGCACCAAGAAAGGTCAATTAGCTTATCGAAGATTAAACCATGAACGAAGGGTAATATCTCCTAACTTCTTGTTCAATTAGGGATGAAGGTAAGAAAGTAGAATTCCTAATAGGTCAGCAAAATGAATTTTGAAAACTTGTTTCACTTCAGCCTTTATTGTTTAAAATTCTCTATTTTTTTCTTAAATTAGAAGGTAGAATGAGCTAAAATTAATTTTAAGGTTTTTTCTAGCCACCTTTCTAAAAATAGTGATCTTTGAATTATTTTGTAGGTAATAGGTATAAAAACAATAGAAGACTGAATCAAATATGCAGAAGGCTACATAGTCAGATAGGTGGTTTTATTTTATATTATGTTTCAAAATCTCTAGTAGGAACTGGTTTGCTGGAGCCTTATAGCTTTCTCTGAAAAGTGAAATGTGGAAAATACTAAACATAGTGTTACTTCATAGAAATTTTATTCAAAAAACTAAAATGAAGTGAAAAACAAGTTGTTATGAAACAGAAGCCTATGTGGGTTAGATTTTTTCTGAAGGCTAAATGTCAACTCAACGTTGAGTAACAGAAAATAGTTCATGTGGTATCCATTGTATCTAATCACACTCTGTGAACACAGACAAACGAAGCTGGGGCTGCAATTGCTTTGCATGTGTTCAACCCAAAGTGCTTCCTACACTTAAGTCATAGCTTATATTTTATGCCCATGGCCATCTGTGGTCAGGACATCTTAACCTACATAGATTAATATGGTTTGCAATGCTTTCTTGATCCCAATATTTTTAAATTTCATGTTAATTTCTAATGGTGTCTATCAGCACATTTCCACTCCCACCCCCAGCAAACATTTATGAGCTTTGAAGGCCAGCTTCAAGTGGTTTTCAAAAAAGAAAATTTCCTTTTTCAATCTCCTATCATTTTTTTCTTCCTTTAAAAAATTTTATTGAGTCATGTGATGCTTTTAAATGGGATGACCAGAAATACACAGAACAGCCAAATTGAAGAAACTTTTGATTGACTTTTCCAAACTGCCCACAGACTTTCCATTTATTACTCTGATCACAAAGTACTCTTGGTAGTGGTATTGCCTGAAAATTCCCACACGAATAATGGATAAATTTTCCCACAGACTTCGTCACTCCTTCTTAAGTTCATATTCATACATGGACCACAACTGTGGTGCATGCTGAGCCGCACTAAAATTCTGCTACATTGGGTTCTTGGAAAGACAAATAAAGCAAATATAACCTATGTGTCAATGTACTTTAAAAGACGACTCTTCTTTCTTCATCCCTAATTTAGAATCCAGACTTAAAACTAGTTGAATATGACAAGATTGACAGGCAAAATAACTTCCCAAATAACTAGATGTGTTTTGTCCAATTATCCCAGGTGGAGATCTAGGTTTATAGTTCCATATCTTTACACTTATTAAGTGTGTTCTATCTACCATTTAGCCTTTAAGGTATCCTATAATTTCAGCCTAGTAACAGATAAATGCAATTCTCATTTGGAAAACTAAGGCTTTAGAGGTTAAGTGCCTTTACTAAGACTATGACTGTTGTGATCCTCAGTCAGAGGCAGAGCTGCTGTTTGAAGCCATACATGCTTCTGCATTTCTACTCTTACCTACTGTCTTCCAAGTGAAGCTGCAATCAGGCCAGAGGCCAGTAAGTCCAAGCCATTCACTCACTCCAGTTGCATTTTGCAACACCACTGGGAGGCCGTTTGCAGTTATTCCTTTCATTAATATCCACTATTCTATCATGGTTAGCCTTTCAGTCCTATCTGGTTTATGTTTTTAAGTACTTCTAGTTCAAAAATTCATAAATCAACAGCTTCAAAATACATAAGGTGCTACTTATTTTAAATAGATAACCATAGCTTTCCAACCAAAAACCAAAACAAAATTATCATATACTTCTTGATTATAAAGAATTTAAATACTAGAAGTTGGCTGTTTTTACTGATTTGGGGTTCTTCTTTGGGTGATTGTATAAAACATGAAGAAGTAATCATTTATCATGATCTTGTAATTCTTTGGACCTCTCTCAGAATATCTGCCTTAGAGGAGAATGCTAACAATCAAATTAAACTCTCTTAACTCCAGGGTTAAAATGAAGAAAGCATACACAGGCTCCAATACACATTGTCTTTTCTAGCTCCGAATACTTTCCTCTGTAGTATAGCTTTGTGATAAAGCAAAATATAGGATCTCTGAAATGTGTCCATAATGACAGACAAACTGGTATATTTCTTCCTGTGACTACTTATTCTTTCCTTCATTCATCCTTAAGCTCATTCTAGGTCGCTCCTCTCTCTATATATCCAAAGGCAGAATTGCTTATGATTAAGGTGTAAGGGGCAAAGTTCTTCTGAGGATACATATAATTATACTTTTCAAGACACTTAGAGAGAGTTAGTAAGATACATAAAGAATATATATAGAACATAATGAAGACAATTCTTTACTTAGTGATTGCTTGTGTATCCTAGATCAGTAATTATCAGACAGCTCTTTGGTTTTTAAGATGCAGATATTTTGATATTTATGGAATAGATATTCTGTCTACTGATATGCTTGACTCAAAGAAAGGCCTGTGTGCAGTGACAGAACTTCTTTTCCAGGAATAGCAATTCATATTTTTTGAGATATAATATCATATATTTCCTTAAGATTTATGCAAGGTGAAACTTTTCCATTTCATATTTTTATATGTTCCAGCAGTGAGATGGTTTATTTTAATTCCATTGCATAGTTGTCTCCAAGCACCACTTATATTTGTTTTAAGAGAGGGCCGCAAAAAGCCGAGCCTGGACAATGATCTCCTGAATTGCACCAGCACAATTTAATACAATACCATTACACTGAAAACATTTACATGTATAGCTGCAAATCTACTTATTTTAAGCACAGTTTATATAATATTTTGACAGACAAAAATATATGTTTAGAACCATTATATGTATCTGTCTGTTCGGTAGCAAACTTACAATAAATTATACATTATGCAGGAATAAATATTCTCAGAGACTAAAAAAAAGTCACACTTTATGTTAAAATACAATGCCAATTCATTATTTCCAAATAAAACAGCTAATAGCCATTAGAGTAGATTCACTTATTTCAAGCTTACATTCATTTGACATTCACATAAAATTCATTACTTTTAATAATAGCAACAAAGTTGCATTTTGACATTGAGTGTTTGAAAGCTTGTTGACTTATCAGTCCAGCTACAAGCTTGATGTTTTGGAAAATATGTGTGTGGGGAAGAACACATTAAAATTACCCCCCAAAAAACATGTTACAATTATTGTAGAAGTATGAAAATAAAATATGTGTTTTATCCTAATGCTTTATCCACAGGTATTGCCTCCAGAGGTTAATATAGCCAGTGTCTAAAATGTTTCTGTTGTTTTATTTTCATCGAGAATGGGTTTTTGAAAATTAGATCCACTGAGTGAAGCTGGAAAAATACAAAGCCACCAGCATTACCCGTGATGTCAAAACAGAGCAGAGATGAGCATAAGGCATTGTCTTCTGAGAGTCACAACTTTGTTCCTTCCTTGGAAATGGGAAAATGTGCGTGTGAATGTGCCTAACAACCCTGTGATCATTGTTTCATTCCGTCTGATCATCAACATTTTTTGTCCTTTTAAAAAATCATCTTACTGGGGTGCCTGGGTGGCTCAGTGGATTAAAGCCTCTGCCTTCGGCTCAGGTCATGATCCCAGGGTCTTGGGATGGAGCCCCGCATCAGGCTCCCTGCTCGGCAGGGAGCCTGCTTCCTCCTCTCTCTCTCTCTGCCTGCCTCTCTGCCTACTTGTGATCTCTGTCAAATAAAATAAATAAAATCTTAAAAAAAAATCATCTTACTAATATTTAGCATATTTATTAGTGGCTTTTATACTAAACTAGCTTTTTTGTAAATTTAGTTTGAGAGTAGGTATGAAATAACACATGAAATAAAAATAGGGCATTATTTATTGGCTTATATTATTTAAGTGACTTAGTATATTATTTAAGCGATTTAGTTTTTAATATTTTGGACAAGGTAAACCCTTTCCCCCATTTTATCTTTCTATTATTACAAAATGAATGGAATGGAAGAAATTTTCACTGTTAATATTTATTCTATTTCACTGGATTTAAATATGGTTATTGCACATATCTGAACATATTTGGACAACTGTTGCCCAGTAAAATTGTAAACTATAACATCTTCAAAGAGACTAAATCCCTGTTATATTTTATTATAACATGGGTGATGTTTTCCATGGAAGTTGCCACCTTAATAGGTTGAAACAAAAACTCAGGGTGATGGATTGCATCAAAACAATTATTCAGGTGGTGTGTTGGAGAGCATGGCACATCTGAAGGATCAGAGGTACCAGGAACAGCAGTCCCCAGCAAGTCATCACTTCCGTGCCAAATGTTTCCATCATTGTACTTTGTCCTTTGTGAGCTTCCTGCCCTGGGTTCTTCTCTCCATCCATGTCATAGAATCTTGGGATTCCCACTCTTACCATTTCCAAAAATGTGCTCCTTCCAAGTACTCCATTGGGCACTAGGCGTAAAGAAAATTCTGAGCAAACAGAAAAGTGAAAGGAATTTTCTTTTCACTTAAACATAGATGATGTTCTATAAAGATTCTGAATGCAACATCATATTCTCCATCAAGCTTTTATAAAGCATTAAAGTATGGGACATTATAACATGTAAAATTATTTAATTCATATTTTAAAAAATTACCCTGTGAATTTAACTCATGTTTAATAACAAAGAGATGCATTATTTGATGCTGTTAGACAATTATAATTTTCTTAATAGGAATTCTAGCTTCCTGGATATAACTTTTATACCTAATGTTGAACACGGAATTAACTTTATTTTGTCTATAAATTGCAAAACAAATGTTTTTTGGACAATGTGCTTTAGTTTAAATAAGTCATGTTGCATTTCCTTATTGGATCAAATGCTCAGATCATATTTTAGCTCATCAGTTCACTCTGTTTTTATAGACACAACTCTGGTTATTTCTATAATGTGGCCTCTGAGAAAGAATTTTAAATTCTAAAATGGATACAAACCATTGCATATATATATTTATACCCATATGTATTTTTTAACTCCAGAAAAGGAGAAAAGTAATATTTAATGACCAACCTCATGAAAGTTATGTGGACACCAAATGTTAAAATTGATGGCTTTTTCCCCTTAGGACTTATTTTTACTTTCTGCTTTCTTCTGCATTTTAAAATTCACTATCTACTCTCCGTAGTGGTGATCTGTCTAGTACCTAAGACTGGCTTTTGCAAGAATTGCCGCAGAGTCACTCTCTTGACACTAAATCATCCCCATGAATGAATGTCCAAAATTAAGTGAGTTTGTTTTTTTAGTTTTATCAGGAGGTGCTGTTTATCTCTCATTAACCTTAACTGGTGCTATGCTGCTACCTCACCTTCTATATGGCTCAATTTTACTTCCAGTACCAGGTTAGATAGGAAGCCAAGACATTACTTCTTTTATCATGAAGCAAAACTACAAAAGCTTCAGAGGAAGGTAAAAACCCACTCTTCTTCCTGTCACTTTCTGCTTAATGGCCTTCTTGATTTACTGCTTTAAGGTTGCTGAATTATCATGACTTCCATCCTCCAGGTACGTGTCTCAATGCATATGGTAGCTGTTAGACACACTCCAAGGAAATAATACTCCTCTACAAAGATGGATTCTACTTTTCTATTACCGTGTACCTAAAGAAATGACACAACACAATATTTTTTATGTGTTTGCTTTGTCTGTGCTCAGAATAATACGTGCCACTACAAAAAGAGAAATGAATTGCATATTCAGCAAATGTTCTAGTTAAGAACGTGAAAGAAGGAATTAATCATCACATCAGGACAATCAGTGGTTAATCTGTTGCACCATTCATTGGAGTGATGGCAAGTTCCTCTCCTGACTTCGCTGTGACAATAAACTAGACCCACTAGTGCATTAGTAGACAAGGTCTTGATCAAGTCCACCTAAATTCCTTGGCTCTTATCTACTTTTTTTTTTCCTTCAGAATAACAATAAATATTCTGTTTGGCCCTCTGTTCTTTGAGGGGGGCTTAATTCAATTTTGAATACTTAAGAAAACTAACTAGAGTCAGAATCGAGTGAGGATGAGAAATACTGATGAGAAAGCAAGCTGTTGCTTTCACAGATGCTTCCTTCTCGCTTGGGTTGCATTTGTGCAATTGCACTTCTATATGGATCTTTGTCCTCCTGAATGCTGTTCGCTTTTAAAGTATATTTTTTATATGCTGCAATCCATCCCTCCCAGACTAGCCTGCCGTGGCACTCAGTTTGTGAAAGCAGTATTTTATTTGAATGGGGTCATTACGCGTTATCTTCAGTCCCAGACCCTTCTGGGCTGGAGTCGATGTCGACGAAGGCCTCCTTATTGGTAAACGTGGAGCTGAGAGTTAGGCTTTGTCGGGGCTTCACAGGGGCAAGTTCATCCAATTTAATATTTTCATTTTTGACCAGAATCGTCTTATCCATGTTTTCTTCACTGTGCCTTGCAACAACAGCATCGAACACATCTAATTTGGGAGGCAAGCTTCCACTTTCAAATAGGTATTTGGCTAGATAGGAGATGCAAATGTTGGATAAGAACGAGGTAATCATGGCGAGGGTTTTAAATGGGAATCTCTGGTTATATATGCCATTCTTATCCGAGTAGTAGCCAGGGTAAAAGATCAAGGGCTGAAGGTACAGATATGGCTCCCCGCCGGTGATTCTCAGGAAAAGGCCAGACACGTAACCCGCCACAGCCCCGTACGTGTTAGTTCCCTTGACAAAGAGCACACAGAGCAGCTGGGGGAAGATGATGATGTAAACGAGGTCTGAGCTGAGGTACCAGAGCCCGTACACGGTCTTCGTGAGTAAGGCCATGGCTGTGGCGGACGCTCCAAACACAAACACCGTGATTCTCATGACCCAGATGATTTCTTTGTCTGATGCCTGCAAGAAATTGCCACAGTGACAGCTTTTCACACAGTGCGTTGGTTCATTTAGGTGAAGAGTGAGATGCCTCTCTGCACTTTAAAACTGGTCTAAACAATTCCCCTGGTTCATACAGTTCAGCATGGGCAAAATCAGCCTAAACCACAGCAGAGGAAGTAAGCCATCTAGGTGGCCTCCCTGGTGGGCCTTTAGGAGGGGTTTCTGTGTGCCATGTGCAGAAGCAAGGGCAGCTACACGTTTCCCTGAATGTGCATGGGAGAGGGGCATGAGCTACTGTGCCCCCATAGGGGAATAATAATGCAAGAAAGGACTTCACATAAAGGACTTTACATATTAAGGAATAATTCCTAGGTGGCTGTGAGGAGGCATGGCCCACTCTTGCTTGCTGTCTTCTGGGAGTCCCACCATCTTTAAGTCTAGCCACCTTAAAAACAAGTGGGACCATCTTGTTCACTATGACCTAGAAAAACTAGAGAAAGACAAAGCCTCAGTGAAGGAGGAAGGTGAATAGGGCTATTGGCTCCTCAGTGACACAACAGTGCTGTTCTGCACTGACTTGATTTAGTCAGGTCAATCACACCGAGAGGCAATTTTCTTACCGATGTAGACTTGGGAGTTCAACTGCACAAATGCCCACAAAATAACGTGCTCACTATGTTCTGCTTCAAACTTGATTAAACTCAAAGTTTTTTTGATATTTTAGGTTTCATGACTCTTTCATTAGAAAGACAAGAAATGTAAATTATAACAATATGAATGTACCTCTCAAAAAATACTAGTGTTGATATGTTCCCTTCCATATGAACATGAATGATAACATGCGTTAAAAATGTTTATGTACAGCTTAAATAAAATTCAGCATTATTTAACCTTGTGTGCTTAATCAAACTAGGGTCTGATTTTAATATAGGATATTACTACATATATAATACTACAGACACAATAAATATAAAGGTGACAGCAACAACAACAACAACAAAACAACAACAATAATGTTATGTCTGAAAAGAAACATTCTTACATTTTGTCTGAACGAAAGCTGGTAGATGTTCCGGGCAAACATGGAACTTGCTGACAAGATGGAAGAATCTGCTGAGGACATAACAGCAGCAGAAACTGCACCAAGACCAAAGAAAGAAATGTACACAGGGCAGAGGTACTTCAGAACAATTGGTAAAATCATGTCTGCTTCATTGTTGTCTTTGGGATCTAGAGGCCCATATGAAGTCTGGTTCCAGTCTGTTGAATAGAAAAAAACAAATATAAAAGCATCCAAAGAACCGTATGTTCTTTATCTATCTGGGAGTCATCCTATCTACTAAGAGCTTTTGAAATTCAGAATGTATTAATAAGTCTAATTAGAGGAGAAGTCTATAATTCGGTCTAGAAATCTAACTAGGTATATTGGTCTAAGTGGGTGGAAAGTCCATTGTCTTATATATAATTCTGGCTTCTAATGGGTTTGGATACACTTAGCCTTATTCATAAGTCCTATTATCTATCTATCTATCTATCTATCATCTATCTATCTATCTATCATCTATCTATCATCTATCTAATCATCTATGAATCATCATCTATCATCTATCTGCCTATCTTTCAATCATCAGTTATCTATCTACTTATCTACCTAGTTATTACCTATTTCTCTTCTGTAATTATGACATAAAATTGTACAGAATCACAGAACACAAATGTTATAAGACAAAAGCATGGAGTATTTCTTCAATCAGTTGGAGATGTGAGAGGACACTTAGTGATCCAGTCCTCAGTCACACATGCATTAATGTTTAGGCAATAGTGGAGATATTCTCACCCATCCTCTTCCTGTATATAAACTTGGTTTTGGAGCACCCTCAGTATTATTTTCCCCCCAACTAAATTCCTTCTTGCATTGGATTCCACTTATTGGAAACAGGGGGCATGGTAGATAAAGGAAAGTCCTTGTTTATTGAGTAGAAAGTGCAGGTATGAGACTGAACTTCAGAAGGATTTTGGAATCTGGATACAGGACTCAAAACATAAAAGATAGAAAAAGTCTCAAGGAAACAGGAGGGCATGGGCACCAGAGATGCCCAGACAACAGTTTGCAGCACATCTCTAAGTCTGTGAGCCAGGCTGTTAAAAACAATGTTAAAAGCAAGTTTGACATTGTGTGGATAAGAGAGAAATGGGCAGAAAATGGCAAGTGCTTGATTTTATTAAAACAAGAAGTAAAAAGAAGAATCATCATTGGATTCATTCAGTGGTTCACAAACCTTAATGAACATTGGGATCTCTCAGGCATGCCTTTACAATGCAGAATATCCTGAAAGATTCTGATAGCATAGGTCTGAATGATGATACTATTTGCCAAGTCTGGGAAGTCACCAAATTATAGTTAGTGCAAAATATTAACCTTTGGAGTAAAATTTTATTACAGAGTGTTACCAGTTTATTTTATCTCACAAAATAACAATGTGAAGCTGATTTAGAAATTACATACATAAATTGTACAACGACTACATTTTTAAACAATAAATAATATATATATGCCTGAAAAATTTTTTTTAAAACCACAAAGCCAAAGTAAACATGCAGTTTCTTCAAATATATAAAAGGTTTTTTGAAAAAAATAAAATAAGAAAATGTGCTTTCAAGGTTTTACACTTGAAACTTAGAAATTATATCTGCTATTGATACTACAAGGAAAATAAGACACTGTATTTTTTGTTTAAGAAAGTTTATGTCTTTTTATCATAATTGAAGGAGTTGCATGATCAATTAAACACTGTCAGCATTATTTTCCAAAATTTTCCATTATTCTTTTAAATGTGGCCAAAAACCTAAGTGTTTTGACTTATACAAACCTATCCATTACCAGTTGAAGACTCACCAATATTAATATTTTTTTTCAACAGAATCTGAGATGCACCACTAGTAAAATAAGGTATAAGATTTTTTACATTTTATGATAAGTTGGTCTGCTGAACTCTAGAATTCATAGAAGAAATTACATCTTCAAACTGACTTTTTAGCTAGTGAAATTCTGCATTGTGCTAATTAATCTGTTTTTTTCTTATTAAGTAGAAAATGGCCATTAAGACTTTATTGTAAAGGGTACAAAAATATCTTGTGCACCATGCAAGATAGAGAAAATCATGGTGAAAACAAACAAAAAAATAAGTTTATCTTTGAATAAATAGTTCTTTTTTTATTGTGTTATATTAATCATATAGTACATCATTAGTTTTTGATGTAGTGTTTCATGCTTCATTGTTTGGGTATAACACCCAGTTCTGTTTACTCATACTATAGTGTACTGAAGAATACAAAGGAATCTTTAAATGTACATTAATATAGCTCCTTTTTTATTTGCTTAACTTTGATGGTATAATTCCAGGACCAAATAAGAGTAGTTTCCCTTGGATCTTACCACTTTTTTCTTCCTCCATTTTCTACTATGGTTGTTCAAAGCTAGGCTTTGTTGAAGCCAATTTTATAGCACTCATTGAGACTATTATGGTGCCAGAAATAACAACCAAGAATGTGTACTCAATCCAAGAAAAAAATAGAGTTCACATTGGTTTTTTCTGTCTGTTGTCCTACAACACACACACACACACACACACACGCACACACACACACACAGGCACACCCACACACAGACAGAAGTCAGATCGGTTTTCTGATTGTGACATAAGTGCTATCTTTTATTCAAAGGCACCCAATCACCTTTGTCAGTCATCTTTTTAAGTGTTTGTTTATGTCATGAAGGAACAATTGGAATGGAAAATATACACTATGAACCATGACTGCTCTTGTAAAGGTTACATAATCCAATAAGTAGCTCTATTAATTGAAAATCAAAATAGCCGTGAGTTTATCACCCTGTATCATCTCTACAAAACACAGTGGAGTGAAGGGCAAACTTCTTTAGTTTGTTTTAATGATATCTACCTACAGGAATTCTTTGAATTTGGGTTACTGTGATGTATTTTCATGAATGCTCATGGAAGTTATATAACATAGATATGTAAGTGTCAGGAGTAATTAACAATTTCAATTAAATTAATGGTGAGATTTTAGAAATGTTTTAGATAGAGGCTAACTAGGAGATAAGCATCTTACAATGATCTTTTTACCAAATTTGAATAAATTATTCCCTAAGTCTCAGTCCCTTAATTTTACCTTTACCTGCGCACTTATTGATTTATTTCTCCAAGAAAGAAAACTCTTAATTAACAAACAATTACAAATGTAAAGCGAAAATCTCAAGTTCAAACTGGTCTTTAGGTGTCATTAAATTTCTAAGCCAGTAGATTTCAAATCAGGTTAAGTTTGACCAACCAAGGGGCTTTAAAAAAAACCCTAGTCTCTGGCTCCACCTTATATTATTAAAATAAAATCCCTGTGGGGTAGGATACAAAGAGCTATTTTTTAAAGCATCTCTTCTCCTCCCCAGATGATGTCAATGTGTACTTTTGTTGAGAACTACTGTTGACAGAATTACATATACACAATTGATAAGTATATCAACATGAAGGGGTATGCTCACATATATTTTATTGGTGGGGAGAGCATTAAAAAATGGAGACACTGAGCTATGATACAATTACTTGAATGCTATAATAAAGGTCTCTATATGAATATGATGAGAAACATTCAAGTAAGTGGAGGTAAGAGGGCAAGTGAGAGAGAGAGGGCAGCTGGGTGGTAATTGGTCATTTCAGTGAAATCTCAGTGGGTCAGTTAGTGAAGTTGCAAGAGATATACCTGTTGATGCTCCAATGGCCCCAATGAGTATGGCTGGTAGAGCCATCACCAGGCATCCAAAAGCTGCCAGGAAAGACAGCACCTGAGCATAAGTGGCTGAGGATGAAGAGAGGACCCTCTGGAAGTAGGCTTGCCATGGGATTCCACCCATCATCTGCATGGGAACAAAAGGGACTCAGAATGAATTGGAGCCAAGCAATATGTATTAGGTATTTTTATTTTTATTTATTTATTTTTTTAAAAGATTTTATTTATTTATTTGACAGAGATCACAAGTAGGGAGACAGGCAGGCAGAGAGAGAGAGAGAGGAGGAAGCAGGCTCTCTGCTGAGCAGACAGCCCGATGCGGGGCTCGATCCCAGGACCCCGGGATCACGACCTGAGCCGAAGGCAGAGGCTTTAACCCACTGAACCACCCAGGTGCCCCTGTATTAGGTATTTTTAAATAAGATTTTTTTATAGTCACATTCACAGTAGTCCTATGTATGATTCTTATGTACCATAAATGGTCCTACCTGCCAAACACCTCAATTGCAATCACGTCGTTGTCCTGTTTTCAACTGTGCAGAATTTCCTGAAGTTTTTTCCTTCGTCATTACATAGCCCAATCTTTTATATTCTTTAATTTACCTACTTCAAACTGCACTACAACTATCCAGAACCTTTCAATTTGTTTTCACCTGGAGGTTTTAACCATCATAATTTTTTTTCAAAAAAATTAAGATTCTGAAAGGAGTAATTTTAATTTGAATTACTAAAACCCAATAAATATTTCTGGACCAGGTAGTATGATGGTTTTGATGGGAATGGTTCTTGCTCTGGAGCTCCCTGTTCACTGGAAGAGTCAATGAAATGTAGTGTTTTCCAAAGCAGGGTGTGCAGGGTGCTCAAGACAATATAAAGAGCATCAAAGGAAATATTAGAATTTCCATTTATACTCAATTTTACCTCATATTTACATGTTACTTTTTCAATTAAATGATATAACATATTAGTACACTATGTGTAAGTAATTCATAACTACACATACCTACATTGGGAGTATGCTTAAAATTCTTATTGAGGATATACAATCATAAAAGTTTTGGAGACAGTGAACTGTAATGTAATTTGTTGCCTTCTATAAGGAGGTATGAATGGGAAGAAAATTGAGAACAATTAATTAATTAGGGGTAACAGAGGCAGGGGGAAAAGTGGGAGGAAGGACAACTGCATAGTAATTGACATGGAGTCAGTCTTAAGCATTGAGAGGTTATCACAAGGTAGAGATGGAGAGAGAAAAGAGCACCTAGCAGAGAATTCAGTGTGAAAAAGGAAGAAAGAAAAAAAGCAATGAAGCTGCTCTGAGACCACTGTTTCTTTAGTTTAATTAAAGGTTAGGGTGTGTGGGAGTGGCTAAAGAGGAGGCTGGGGAATACCTTTCCCATGATTACAGCCATGGTTCTTTGACTTGCTTAGAGTCAGTGTTCAATAAATACTTATCATATGAATGAGTGAACTGGTGAATGAATTTCCATATTCCAATGTACTGAAGCTGTTTCTTTAATTGTCTGTCTTCTCTCACTGGGCTCTAAATTCTGGGATGTATTGTTTATCACTTTCACCTCTGTGCTAAGAGTGCTTGTCATGTATTGATTCCAGGATAATCTCCTCATATAAAAGCTATACATGTTCAAAAGTTAAAAAAAAAGTAAAAGAAGAAATTCTAAAATTCATAATCCATGCCTCAAGTCTATATTCTTCCAAAACTTTTCCTTTGGTTTGTAACTTGTTAATCAATATAGATCTTCCTTGACTTATGTTGGTGTTACATCTCAATAAACCCATCGTAAACTGAAAAAATCTGAAGTCAAAATCCAAAATGCATTTAATACACCTAAACTATTGAACATCATAGCTCAACCTAGCCTACCTTAACGTGCTTAGAACACGGACATTAGCCTAGTTTGGCAAGTCATTTAACATAAATGTTAGATACTTTATAATGAAGTCTTGATTATTTTATATAATTCGTTGAGTACTATACCTAAAGTTAATAGCATCTTGGTGTATGGGTTCAGAATGTTTGTGAGTGTATCTGTTGTTCACCCTCATGGCTGACTGGGAGCTGTGGCTGGCTGCAGGTGCCCAGCACAATGAGAGAGGATCATACCACATACTGCTAGCCTAGGAAAAGACCAAAATTCAAAGTATGCTTTCTACTGAATGCTATCGCTTTCTCACCACTGCAAAGTTGAAAACCTGTTAAGTCAAACCATTACAAGTCAGGACTATATGAATATCACTAACATTTTCTATCCTAATGAATATTCACCAATAATTTCAATGCCTGTATGAATTGATACACTCTAATTTTACATGCCAATCTCTCTGGACATTTAAGTCATCAGACCTTTGTAAGTAAGGTAAAACCTGACCTCCACAGACAAACAGAAGCCCTGACATCAAAGGTGGAAGATGGATTAGGACAAGTGAGATGCAGGTGGGCTGCTGCATGGAGACTGTGAAGGGCCACCACAACAGGCCAGGGGAGGATTGCTATCAGCAAGCAGGTTCAAGGTGGGGCTGGGAGATCCCTCAGAGGTATCCAGAGCAGGACTCCACAAGTCACTTATGACAAGTGGAAGTTCAGAGAGACAGTTGGAAGATCAGAGACCCTTGGTGAAACATTTCTTGGCATACTTCTACAGTTCACTCACTCATTCATTCAACATCTACTGTTTCACTACCACTTACGCTACATTTTGAAGAATGAACGGGACTTGGCCATGTAATTTGGGGGGATGGAAGAAACTTTAGCAGTCATTGGATATAATGCATTATTTTGAAGATTAATAAATCTGAGGACTGAAGTATAGTGTAGGAGAAATGACTTCAGGGTCTTGATGCTTTATTTCAATCCATCTCTCAGACAAGAGTGTGATTATCAACAGACTACCTATCTTCTCTGAGTGCCATAATCTCCTCCATATCATCATAAATATACACTGCCATGCAGATATAATTTCACATATGTGTTATATTTAACTCCTTTCTCCATTCAATTCATAATTATAAGCCATTCTAGAAAAGTGTCAGCCAATACATTTCTTAACAATCCTTGGGAAAGAAGCTGTGCCCTCACCCCACCACTGGAAACAAACTGTTTACATGTTTTCCTGTCTTCTTACCAGGAATTTTTCTTTTTCTTTCTTTCTTTTTTTTGTTTTTTTAAAGATTTTATTTATTTATTTAACAGATGGAGATTGCAAGTAGGCAGAGAGGCAGGCAGAAAGGGAGGGGGGGGAAGCAGGCTCCCTGCTGAGCAGAGAGCCTGATGTGGTGCTCGATCCCAGGACTCTGGGATCATGACCTGAGCCGAAGGCAGAGGCTTAACCCACTGAGCCACCCAGGTGCCCTTTACCAGGAATTCTTCTATTGGGACAGACACATCAACTTTAAGTGCTGAAATTTAGCAAAGTGCAACAAATACAAAGTGAAATCACAAAATATTATGAGCCCTTTAAAAAGGAAACAAAAATAATTTCCCCTTCACTTTGATATAAACATTAATCTATTTATTTTGAAATTAAATACAATGTTTTATTTTTGTAAGTAACCCCTCCAGTTAGCAAAATCACAAAATCTGGCAGGTTCTTTTGGCTTTCCCCTCTTCTGTCAATCTGTGATCTGCCTTTATTGTTTCTGTGCCCCACGTCTCACTACCAACACCTTCACCCTAAAGTTCTGCATGTTCCTAAGCTGTCTCTGACTTCCCAGCGCTTCTTTCTTGGCATCTTTCTTGAATGACACCTCTTTTCCCAACTTCTATGTGCACTAAAGCCCTTTTGACAATAATTTGCTTATCAGTAATTAGGGACTAAACGGGCTACTTACTCCGAAATACAAATTAAAACTTTCAGATGGCGTGGCCCCAGGTTGGGGAAGTCCCTGGGGGTAGGGCATGCTGTTCCTGACTTACAGCACAACAGAAATATGGATACACCATACATCACACCATAGACATTCTCCCTTTAAGACTTCACTTTCTCTCCACATTGACACTAGTCAGCTGCCAGTAAGTGGCCCCATCTTCCAACAAGAAGCAGTCAATGCAGAAAGAGATGTGAGCCAGTAGGTGAAATTTACATACAAGCCTTAAATCTTAAAAATGCATTTGATTTTAGGAAAAAATGAGATTGCAGTCCTCAGGTAAGGGCATTACTTACCAACAGCAGAAAACTATCAAGCCAAGTGTAGACTTCAAATGATTCAATGGTCCCCAGCCAAGGCTTTTGATACTTGGTATGCAGAGCAGTATACCCAATGTCAGTAACTGCAGAATGTGACAGGGCAAAAGGGACGCTGATCCACTGCAACCAAAGAGGGGCGTGACAGAGTTAAGCTACGACTTTTGCCACACGTTTTATTTTTTCATAGACCACACAGCTCAGTTTTTCCTTCTGTTCAGACAGAGAAGAACCTGGAATCACCTTCTTTGTGGGACGCCATGAAATTCTGATTTAAAAAGTTAGAGTAACATATTATCTATACCTGCATTTATTTACACCATGTCCTATCAGTTATAGAAGTAGTCAGCCAACATTTGGGAAGAAAACATTAAATTTAAGAACATTAAGTATATCTTAATGGGGAGGCCTTCCATGGGGAGCAAGGTAAAAAGGAGAACATATGGGGTGAGTCCTCAGATCTTTTGTGTGACAAGGTGTGCTGGCATGGGAGTGGCTTAGGGAAATGGGATAGATAAACATAAACACATGGCAAGAAATCTGAATTGAAAGCAAAGGGATCTATATTTTGTTCTGTAGCAACTGGAAGCTAGAGGCATTTCTCCCGAGTTGTAAAAAGTTTTTAGTAGATTTCATCTGCATTTTGATATCGTAGATGTGAACAGTGAGCTTAGGAGAAGGAGGAGTCAGGAGAAATAGTAGGTGCACTGATATGACCCAGATGAAAGCCTTAAATAGAGCCATCATATTGGAAATGGAAAGACACTGGTACAGGAAAGGGTTCTGAAGGGAGATTGAGGAACCCTTAGATTACAGCAGGAAGAGATCAGAGAGAGAAAATGAACAGATGAACTCCAAGTTTATAGCGGTGGAGCTCCAAGGATGGTGATAAAATCAACAGAATTGGAGAATTTGAGAAAAAGAGATAGTTTAAGGTGTGAATTGATTCATTAATTATGTATGCATGTATAACCATTTGCAGCTTGGAAAACAAACCAAGCTTGGCCTTTTACTCAGTCAAGTCAATAGTCTCTTAACTAGTAACCAAGACAACTAGATTCCTCATCAGTTTAGTCACATTTTGTAGAAGAAAACCACTCTAACATCTGTCCCCACAGATATTTGTCCCATCGCCGTTATGTTGGCATGCCTGATTTATATCCCTGTGTATTTTAAGTTCTGGTCTCATGAAAGGCAATGAGAAATGACATATATCATCAATAAATAGCTTCACCCCCTGGCATTGTCTTTCTTTCTTTCTAAAATTTATTTATTTGACAGAGAGATCACAAGCAGGCAGAGCAGCAGGCAGAGAGAGAGGGGAAAGCAGGCTCCCCGCTGAGCAGAGAGCCCCATGCAATGCAATGCGGGGCCTGATCCCAGGACCCTGAGATCATGACCTGAGCCTAAGGCAGAGGCTTAACCCACTGAGCCACCCAGGTGCCCCAGCTACTTTCTTTCTCTTCTAAAAAAAAAGATTTTATTTATTTATTTATTTGACAGAGAGATCACAAGTAGGCAGAGAGGCAGGCAGAGAGAGAGGGGGAAGCAGGCTCCCTGCTGAGCAGAGTGCCCAATGCGGGGCTCAATCCCACGACCCTGAGATCATGACCTGAGCTGAAGGCAGACTCTTAACTGACTGAGCCACCCAGGTACCACAGCATTGCCTTTCTTAAAATACCAAGTGCATCTGCTTAGAGATCTGTCATTGCCAAACCAAACTTGCTTCCAATGTTCCGAACAGAGATCTATTTCTGGAAGTTTATGATGATGCTAAGGAGAATTCTGAATTTCAGCACTGTCCACTTGCTTCTGACAATTTAAAAATAAGAAAATAGGAGTCATTGAGCAAATTAAATTGACTTGAGTTCAATAAAGCTACTAGTGAAAGATTCCATGACATGCACACAGATGCTAAGGGAAAAAGAGGAAATGTTGTGATCATTGCTAGCATATGTCAGTTTATGGCTAAGCTGTAATTTTAGTTGTAGTCCAGTTGTTTAAAAATTTCTTCCCATTATTGAAGATGCTAGAAAATTAAAAAAAAATGAATATGAGATTTGACTTCATTTTTCATTTCTGTCTAGTGCAAACACGAAAATAAAGAGCTTTTCTTTCTGAGAAAAAGAAGGAAAAAAGAGAAGCCTCAAAGGGTACTTTAATCATCCATGAGAAGGGAGTCATGATGTGCAGTCTCAGCTTCTTCTCTCTGTGGCCTTTCTCCAAGGGCACTGGCCCTATAGGCTACACAGCCGGGGTAACAATCATGTGTATGAACTCACTACAGTGCCCAGCATGGAGTGCTCATGCCATTTTCTTGGATATGTCCTAGATGTTGGATATTATTATATGTGTAATAATACAGTCTTCACATTTAAGATATTGAAGTTGCAAAGTCTCATCATTGACTAAAATGTGTTCATAATATACAAAAGCACTTTTATCAATAGTATCAATAATATGTCTCATAATTATACAATACTTTTTACTGAATAAAACACACATAGATTACATAATCTACTTTAGGACTTAAAAGCAATACATGATAAATCTTGTTAGTGCCTTATATAATTAAACATTTTCTTTGTTTTTAGACCCCCCAAATAGTAAAGATTAATATTGAAACCCACAGTTTTTTGAATGGGATAATTTCTGTCTTATGAGCAGTCTTATGGATCAATTAAAATGATTACAGGGAAACGTTAAGAGACCAATGTAGGGGGTACCTGGGTGGCTCAGTCAGTTAAGCATCTGCCTTCAGCTCAGGTCATGATCCTTGGGTCCTTGGATTGAGCCTCACACTGGGTTCCCCACTCAGTGACATCTTAACTCTGAGTAAAATGTGTTGCCTTCAAACTCAAGGAAGGGCACACGTAGGTTTCCCCTCAAATGTAGGCATGAAGGAAAGGAAGCTTTAGAACTTTCTAAGAATTAAACTGAGAGCATATTTTCTGTCAAAAAACAAGAAAATGACTACAGTTTTTTGTCCAATTAATTCGCTGAGAAATTTGAAATTTCAAATGGTACATGACTTACTATGTATTACTCATGATGGAAAATAACATTTCTATTAATTTTTGCTGAGTTCATATAAAATGCCACATTACCATTTAGAAAGAAGAAGGAGAATAAAGTAAAAGAAGAAAGTCTGTAACTGGCTCCACTTACCAGGCCTATGAAGATGCAGAAAAGCTGAACAACATCGGTGTAGGCCACGGAGTAGAGACCACCCACCAGCGTGTACAGAGTGGCGATCAGTGCAGAGACAATGACAGAAGCTTGCACGTTGACGTTAATGATCACGCTGATGGTGGCTCCTGAAGCAGACAAGAGAATTCTGTGGTCAAGGCACTCAAGTGGATTCCACTTTCTGTTCAAGGATATACTGAATGTTCAGTGACAGCAGGTACTTCCCCATGTCATGTGAAATGTATTGGATGATAACAGTTAATGTAAGTTTTCATATAAAAATCTTAAAATCTCTATAACTTGCATATGTGTATGTATATATATACTTATGTATATAATACATATATATTTAAAAATATTCTTTCTTTCTGAAATTGATGATTTGGTAACTTGTTCATGTGGGACACCCAAAATCCATGACATGACTTTAGAATTCCATGATATATATTAGCTATATGCAATATATTTATTCATATCCTTGAAATAAGCACAATCACCCATTTTCTATTTTGCATTAACTCTGACCCCACTAGCTTTTAAAATTTATTTTTATTTATTTTTATTTTTTTAAAGATGTATTTATTTATTTTTGAGAGAGAAGTAGAGAGAGAGCAAACAGGGGAAGGGGCAGAAGGAAAGAATATCCAAGCAGGCTCCCACCGAGCGCAAAGCCCAACTTGAGGCTTGATCTCATGACCCATGAGATCAGGACCTGAGGTGACACCAAGATTCAGACACTTAACCAACTGATCCACCCAGGTGCCTCCTTGTTAGCTTTTTTTAGATAACAGATGGTAAAAAGTACCAAGGCTTAAGACAATTTTGTAAAAGAAAATCATAAAATTGTTAAATTTTATTCCAGTCCCACTGCTAGATTTTAACATCCTCTTTCTAAGTAATTTTCATTAGCAGAGCTTTTTTTTATTAGCAGAGTTTTAAATCTGCCTTAGAAATAAAATTTATGTTTTCCCTAAGTTGTGACTTTGTTTATTGTGTTTGTTAGTGTCTATATTTCCAGTGAGAATATTAGGGAATGCACAATTGGATCACTATGGTTCCTGGACTTCCAGTTTGGAATTCACTTGCTGGTTTACAAACCCTTTCCCATTGTTCTCTAAGTTATATAGTTTATATGTTATATTACTAACACAGCAATTATAGGAATGTTAACATACACAGAACAAATATGTGATTTTTTTGGGTATCATTAATTGCAATCTTATGTTCTGCTACTGCTACCATCCCTCAATTGCATGCTAACAGTGTATGCAACCTACCAGAGATGAAAATCCATTTTATGAAGGAGCAAATAATATATATAATATCAAAGATAACAATATAAGTATTTTTCAAGATTTTTTTCTTAGTACTTTGGGTTTGGTTAACAAAATTATTTTCTTAAGTAAAGATAATTAATAAAAGGAAAAGCCTGGTAAGGAATTGGAGGATGAAGAAAAGGGAATGCAGTCAATTATTTCAATTATTTATAAGTGACTTTGGATAATTGAGTTATTTTTGTATAGAAACATAACAAGCTTTTTTTCCCCTTGCAATTATTTACTTCATGTTGAAACTTTAGTTGCAATTCTTTGCCATTCTTTTGGTCTGGTTTCCTCCTTTAATAACAACATTTCTAAGCCATATCTCATGAATTTTGAAAAGAACAATTATTACCCTGCCTCTTTGGGCTGCTGTTTAATTTTCTACCCATTAGTAAGTCTTACTTTTACTAATGCTACACCTCCAAAAGGTGGGGTGGGAGGCTACATGCTATAGAAGAAAGAGCACTAGACTAGGATCCTAAAGATTTGGATATTGGTAAATACTACCATTTGGTTGCAACTCAGTGGTTTTAAAAAGAAGTCACCAGCCTTCCTATCACTATAAAGACTGGGATAAATTTTTTTCTCAAAAATATTTTCTAAAGATTCCATCATTTGTAGTGAATAAAATAAGTTTATACTTCCAGATCTGTTATGAAATATTACTTTATTCATGCAACCACAAAAATAAACATACTATAAATAAAGTTATAAACATTCACTGAATTTGAGTTGTGAGAAGTATAAACATACATTTTTTTAAGGTTTTATTTATTTATTTACTTAGAGTGCATGAGTTGAGAGAAGGGTGGAAGGAGAGGGAAAGAGAAATCCTAAGCAGACCCTGTCCTGAGTGTGCAGCATGATGCAGGGCTCAATCCCATGTCCCCGAGATCATGACCTGGACTGAAATCAAGCGTCGATGCTTAACTGACTGAGCCATCCAGGCACACCTAAATATGTATTTCTTAAAAAAAAAAATGCATATAGGGCCACCTGGGTGGCTCAGTGGGTTAAAGCCTCTGCCTTCGGCTCAGGTCGTGATCTCAGTGTCCTCGGATCGAGCCCTGCATCAGGCTCTCTGCTCAGTGGGGAGCCTGCTTCCCCATTCCCCTGCCTGTGATCTCTCTCTCTGTCAAATAAATAAATAAAATCTTTAAAAAATTGCATATAAAGGATGTGCATTTACGCCAAAAAGACAGTTTAAAATTCTCCTAAGTTTCAGTGGTGAACTAAGCACGGTCACAAGAAGGTGGTAATAGATCTTATATTTGTCTATTCTTAAGCATTCCAAGTTATTTCTAATAAACGCTAATTTTGTGTTATGTCCAACTATCATTTTTGAAGAAAATTTAATCTAAAAAGGCACATTCTCTTTACCAGAGCATATATTTCAAGAAATAGCAGCAGTGTTTTTATACATGTTGTTTGAGATGTGTATGCATCTATGTAGAGAGGGATATATATATCAACATATATATATATAAAAAAATATATATTTACATATATATTGTCACACACACAGACATAGACACACACACATATACAAAAATAACTAATTGCAGCAAAGTTTAGAGTTTAGGTCAAGTTTATATTTCCAAAATAAAATACTTTAGAAATATTAGTTGGGGCACCTGTGTGGCTCAGTCAGTTGAGTGACTCTTGATGTAGACTCAGATCATGATCTTAGGGTTGTGAGATTGAGACTTATGGCAGACTCCATGCTCAGCAGGGAGTCTGCTTCTCTCTCTCTCACCCTCTGCCCCTCCCCCTGCTCATGCTCTCTTTCTCTTAAAAAAAAAAAAAACCTTTTTAAAAAAGAGAAATATTAGTATATTAATTCAATTCTCCCCTTAGGGCTCTATTATATAAATTGGTCTTTATTCCATGAGAGTGAACATTTTGTATTCTGTTAGCAATTCAGCCCACTCCTTTTAAAATACCTCAGCTGGGGCGCCTGGGTGGCTCAGTGGGTTAAAGCCTCTGCCTTCGGCTCAGGTCATGATCCCAGGGTCCTGGGATCGAGCCCCACATCGGGCTCTCTGCTCCGTGGGGAGCCTGCTTCCTCCTCTCTCTCTCTCTCTGCCTGCCTCTCTGCCTACTTGTGATCTCTGTCTGTCAAATAAATAAGTAAAATCTTAAAGAAAAAAATACCTCAGTGGGCAGCTTGTCTTAAAATCAGCATTTTTTAGTGTTGAAACTAATGACAAATAAACTACCCATTGCTTCTTGGCTAATGAGAGCAAGGTGGGAAGGGAGGTATATTTTTACACATAATTTCATTAGGATATAAGTGCAGTGGTAACTGTGGAGTATTATTATATTGCACCAAGAATGTGCAACATTTTCCACTGAGTTATACAGTATTTTATAGTTATTGAGTTCTCTTCTTTTCTACATCAAATCTTCCCTTCATTTTACAGTTGAAGACCAAGAAGGTAAGATTATATGGGAATCTGAAAAAGAAAGGAGTGAAAGGTAACATAAACAAATATCTGATATTACAGAGGTCAGATCTGATGATAATACTGAAGCCAGAAGACAAGTTTGTGGTCTGGAATATATACTGTAGAAGGACATTCATCTTATCTTACTTTTGGTTTGACCACGTGGGGTCTAACTGTAGACTGAAGCCCTTTATCTTCCTTTGGAAGAAATGATGGAGAGAAACACACACAGATGCTTGGATGTCAAACATGCACATAGTTCACCGAGGAAGGTGTTGGAACTTCCAACCCTGTTGATCTTCAAGAAGGAAATCAATGCTCAGTGAAGTGGTTTATATTTCACCTTGATCAAAAGGCAGGTTATTAAGCCTGACTGAAGATCTCCCAACATCCCACTGAAATCTCTCATTTTCTAAACCTTACACGTGGGCTGAGAATCAGTGAGCCCAGGATGGGCTGTCCCTTAGCATTAATTGGAGTCTAAGTTCATTTTCTAGATCCCTAAACGTGTTTACAACTCAGTACTTTAGGATTACATTGAGAAAAGAAGTACCGTTGTTTTTCTTCTCTTTTGAAGAAAGAGATAATTTGCTCACTCATTCATTTATTTGTGATAAAATTACAACCATTAACAAGACACAAATCCTGCCTTCAAGAAATTTATAATCCCTTTTGTGAGGTTGGTTTTGGGTGTGATACAGATAAACAGGCACATAATCACACAAAGTGACAAGTCCAGTGAAAAGAGAATTCCACGTGCTTAGGGAAGCCCACAGGAAAGTCATCCAGCAAGGTCAGGATTATGATTCAAGTAAATGAGGTCTAAGAGAAGACTGAAGGACATTTTCTGGTTAGGTGGGCGGAAATCAAAAAGGCAGAGGGGGAACAAGGCCAAAGTAGAGGGCACCTGCACTTTCACAGTGTTAGAGGCAAGAGAGGAGGTGAAGTCTAGAGTTATAGAAGAAGGAAGGGAGGGATAATGAGAGGAATCAGAGCCTAAGTCATAAAAAGCTTTATGCACTCACTTAAAAGTTTGGAAAGGAGCAGTTAAGAGACATGAGCAGATTTGCATTTTAGAAGGATGAGTCTGTACTATGTGTAGACTAGAGGAGGAGCCCTGCACAATAAGCACGGAGATGGTTGCATTCATCAAGATGACGGAGGCTGCAGGTGGCCTGGCCTGTGGCTTAAGCGAGTAAAGTTGGGTATGTGATGTTCCGTTAACCAGAGCAAGGCAGAGGTCCTTACCTAAGGCAGAGAAAATGGCAGCAGCCCAAAACATTTCTCCCATTAGCGCAGGAATAAATAGGAGCCCACCCATGCGTTTTCCATAGATCTGCTGAAACGGGTCTAACATGGTCACATATCCCTTGGAACGCATAGGCTTTGCAAAGAACAAACCACCTAAAATAAATTAAACAAGTGTTTATGAGCAAATAAAAAATTTATAATATAATAGTCTTTGCCAACTTTTACTATGCTATAATTTCTCAAGGGAAATAATTTTTTTAGAACACTGATATGTGTGGAAGAACCGGTCTGAAATATACTGTGAGTACAGAACCAAGACATATTTAGCAACCAAACATGTATTTCTTAATACATTTGTCATTATATGCATCCAAAGGACCACTGAATGGTATCCAAAGCATGTGGGTTGAAAAACATGGACCGGTGTGGCACTCACTAAAATGTCTTTGTATCACCAAGCATAGCATTCAGACACTGATTAAGCACATGATCCAATGAATGTATTTTAAGTGAAAAAAAAAAAAAAAAAAAAAAAGGAACTCTGTTATATAATATTTTTGACCTTTCCTTAGAGTAGCTACAAAAAGAAATTCAGATATAATTCAAGTTGATTCATTGTTAATGATACCTCTGTACTATTTTTGAAAGGAAAAAAATCATATGCTAAGAAATTCACTCTTGCCATAGATCAAAGGATTTAAAAAAAAACATATTCCACAATCAAGGGATCAAATAATCTTAAGCATAGTGTTACTGATTTCTGGTAACATTTACTTGAGAGATCTCTGGTAACATTTTCTTTTTCACAATAGTTATTCACAGTTTGACTTGTTATTTCATTTGTTATTTGTACTCCTATTCTTTATGCTTTACTGGTGGGTCACTAAGGTTTAACTTTCACTTACCTAAAATCAGACTAAGAGAATATCCAATTGGTGCCTGAGCCCAAGCTAGACCATAATCTGGTACATACACTGCTTCAGCTGTCCCGTTGATGTAACCTCCTCCAACCCAGGTGGCTGAAATAGAATGAACAGTGAGGGAAAGATGCCACCATACCTATCATACCCTAGACCTGCTCAGTTTAACACAGTCCCCATTAGCCTCCTGTGACTATTGAGCTCCTGAAATATAGTTAGTCTGGTTTGAAATGTTATGAGTGTAAAATACACATTGGATTTCAAAGACTGACTATGCAAAAGTAAATGTAAGCTGTCTCAATAATTTTTTTGTGTTAATTACCTGGTGAAATGAAAATATTTTCAATGTATTGAGTTAAATACATTCTATTATTTACATTTATTCCCCTATTTTTTTCATGTTCTTTAAAGTGGTTTGCAGAAAATGTAACATTCTTTTTATGGTTCACATCGTATTTCTCTTGGATAGTGTTGCCCTGGGTGTTTTCTGAGTCCATTTAGTCATCAATACTTTCAAACAATATTGTTATATCCCAAAGTCTGACATTATATTCAAAATATATGACAATTTCTATTCTCAATAGTAGTACAACTTTTTCACCAGCTTCCATAACATGAGGTCAAGTTTCTTTATTTTAAGATCCTTCTGTTTTAATCGTATTCATCTTCTCACATTGATCACAATTACCTTCCTGAGCAGGAAGAGGAGAGGGGGGTAGGGCAGGGTGGAGCAGGGTGGGAATGGGGGAGGGGATGTGTGTGCGGTTACAGATGTATGTGCTTGTTTTTTTTTATTTTATTTTTATTGATAAGACCACTTCTTAAACACTCTGAGTACATAGGATTTTGGCAGATCTGTTCTCCATCACAGCATACTACTTACTTTCTTAAATTGTTAAAGGAGAGAGGACACTTCTACTCCAAGGTGTCCTAAAATGAGTTTTCCCCCTCCCCCTTCCCAAGTGTCCAACATACACTTAGGCATAAGAAATAGCATTTAGTATTTGATGTAGACTGCATACCTACTTGCATTCTTTGTTTTAATCTGGGTCTTTTAGAAAGATATTTGATATTTCATGAAGCATAATAAGAAATACTATCTTCTTCAGGTATTATTTAATAGAATATCTGTAGCATAATAGTTGAAGGAGGAAGTCAAGGAATCAAAGAAAACACATGTTGGTTAAACAAGGTTGGACCAAGAAGGATCTATAAACTCTACCATTTTCAGTGAGAAAGCAATACCACATCTGATTATTCTATTTGAATTTGATTGTGATAAAGCTAAAGTTAATGGAACACTTAAATCTTTATGTGTTCATACCTTTGAAGAATATCGCCAAAATATTTTAAAGAATCCATTGTAGAATTTGTGTAAGATTATAAGGAACATAGGCTGGCTTACCGTATATGAGTCTTAATTCTAGGCTGTATCATCTAATTGGGACTAAAACTTGACTCTGAAAAGTTATCTGAAATCTCATAGAATGTAAGTAGAATAAATAATTTGTCAAACACAGGTGTCTCTATTGTGTTCATGCCAAAATTTATCTGACTTTTGATCCAAATACAAAGCAAAAAAGAAAATGTTGTAGGGTTAGTACTATTGTTTAAAAGTTAACATGAGAAGAGCTCTCTACAAAGGAATTTGAAGCGCATTTAAGTGGAAAGTTTACAATCAAAATCCTAAAGTGGACAAGTATGCACTTAGCAGCCACTCTCATCTGCTTGGGAGCTTTTACATGGGAGTTAACAAATAAAAAAAAGCTATTAAAAATTAATTAAATAATTTAAATTATTAAAAAATACAAAAAAATAAAAATAAATAGGGATGCCCCCTCCACTGGGTGTCTAACTGGGACTTGAATAAATGATTCTCACAGGTGCAGAATCAGACCTGATTCTCCTGCCAGGCAACTGGAACTACTAACAACATGCCAACAATGTTTCATTGCATAAAGTAAATGGTCTTATGAGCACAAAGCTTATCAGTGATCACTTTTCATTTTGTAGGTCTCCTCTCCCTTGTCCAGAACAAACTTGGCGACTGAATGATTATCAACTTGGTTACTTATCATGTTAAAGTCCTCATATTTTTACCAGCCTCGTCCCTTCTATACCAGAATTTGCTCTGCATGTCTGTATATTTCATGTCAGATTCACCAGTGAGAACAAGAATTCTTTCAACCTATATGCATTTTTTATTTTTTAAACTTTATTCTTTATCAAATATATACAATCAATGAATCTGACAAGGTTTAGGTAATACAGTTTGTATTTTAAATGAATTATGAGACTGACCACGATTCTTTTCAGACCTGAAAGACTGAAAAAAATCTTTAAAAAATGAGCTAGACCATGGGGCGCCTGGGTGGCTCAGTGGGTTAAAAAATGAGCTAGACCATGACCCATCTTATGAAACATCATGATTCAAATTTTTCTATATACCTTAATAGACTGTTACATCATTCTAGATGACAAGAGAACAAATTCTGAAATATTATCTTTATGAACACAGTAGATACAGCATTAAATCAGAGTAATAGAACATTATAAGAATGAAAAAAATTAGTCATCAAATACTTTGATATAGAACAGCTCATTTATTCTTTTCAACAGTTTTTTGAGGGAGATCAACTTTCTTTGTTTTATTTTGTTTTTCTTCTCATTTTCTTTGTACAGAAAAAAACCTGAAGGGAGTACAATCACAATGTTTTAATTCCCTTCCAATGCCAGTATCACATCTGGATCTTTAGGGCAATGAAGAAATGTTTGCAGTATAATAAACAATGAAAATGAAGATGTAAAGTTGTGTCCAGTGTTCATCAGTAGGTGGATAATAAAAGAAACAACATCTGGAAATGTACACCAACATTTCAGGAAACGTATATGCCGGCGGTAGTCTTATGGATGATTCTCACTCTGTTTTTGTACTTATCTAAATGTGCATATTAAATTTCACAGAAAATATTTTGCATGATACAATTTGCTCTATGTATGTGTTTATGTAGAAAAACTGAGAAACAGAGGGTTAAAAAGGACCTCTTTACATACAATGTGCCTTTATAAAGAAAGGGGATGCAGTCAGCTGGAGGTCTGCCTGCAGCGCTTTGTGCAGGAGACTCAGGGCGTGGCTGTCAGAAGACCTGGGTTTGGTGCTGATTCTAGTCCTTGTTAACCACGTAACTCTGTGTCCTTACTTAACCCCAGAGTCCTTTCACAGTACTCAAATATAAAGAATTTCATGAAGATCGCACGAAACCATATATAGTTGACAGAGTTAAACAACATAAAATGTTTGTATCTGAAAAATAAAACCTATAGTCCATAAACTACTCTAGAATATGATAAGTTTCAGATGGCCAGCAGTGACGTAGTCTTCACGGATTGCTTTGGTGAACTACTCCATTTATAGATGAATCACCTTAAGAGCACATCAGGCTTGAAACTGGGCAACATTTGGATATAATTTCTGATGGGATATTTTCCAATGAGCCCTCAGAGTTCCAGTTAGTGTGGATTAATTTGCTAATGTTTAAAAACCTAATAAGAATCAGAAGTGAAATGTGTGTTGTTAGTGAATATGTATCAAATAATGTTAAAGATATAATTTTAAATTGTTGTTTTTCAGAAATATTTTCTACAACCAAGGAGAGTATAAAAGAGAAGCAAGTTACCTCTTAAACAGAACCACCTTGGGGCATCAGATCCTCAGAACCCAGAGGTGGTTGGAGTGGGGCTGCAGATGCTGGCTGGGGCATTTCTGTTAGGACCACCCTAGTTTTTCCCCTTTTATATCAAGGTTCTTGGAATTTTTTTTTTTTCCCAGTGCTGTGGATTCCTAATATGTGATTGTCTTCTCTGAGGGAATTAGTTTACTAAATGGGAGAATTAGATTTCAAAACAGGGCATCTATCAATTTGGAATTGTGTTGCCCCTAACTGATTTATTCAGTTGAAAGCCATCACGAGTTAATGTTCACTGACATCCATCATTTAAGACAACCCAAAGTCACAACTTTGCGCCTGTGTTAGTGAACGTGATGAGACGCTGACTTTATCACATAACTTGTAAGACCAAGACACTTTTCTCCACCTCTTTGTTTTTACTGTTCCCACCCACCAAACTGTCCAGATAGCCCAGATTCCTTTCATTGATATTCTGGCCAGCGATTTATTATAAAATCATTTTGTTCAAGTACTACTGAGTTGCAACCATTTTACCGTTGTTTTAAATAAATGTGAAATTATTTTTAGAATATATAAGCAGTGAACAAAAGGAATCCCCAAAGGACAAAGGCTAAGATCTGCTTTGTCACTCTGAGAAGCCAAGGAGGGGTGGACAGCACGGAGCGGAGGCATCAGAACCTACCTGTCATGGTAAATCCACCCACCAGCAGACCAATGTCTCGGCCACCAACTATGATGGCCTCGCTGCGCTCTTCTGAGCTGCCACTGTTTTTGGTTCTCCAGGCTGCCCATATTCCAACCAGCAATATTAGAAGGTAGAACACGATGATAGCTATCAGTCCTTCCACATGGAAAGTCATTTTTAGTTAGGGGTCCAGATTCTTCCACAGCTAGCTACTTCATTAAGATTTCTGAAGAAAATACAGTAATGCATTAAAAACCAGCCAAGCATGCATAGGCAGCTGGGAATAAACCAGCTGGCTCATGAGAGATCCTGTACCACTTACAGGAACAGCACACTGAAATTACATATGACACTAGCAGTTGCCAACACAGCCCACTATTTTATTATAATTACTATTTAACAGTTTAATATTGTTTTGAGCTTTCAAGAAAAAGAAAAAAAAATAGAAAATGCTGCTGAACAAATACAACCACCATCACTTTTTGTGTTTAATAAATTCTTTCAATTTAAAATTAACCTTGTCTTGTAACTTGGTCAAGAAACCATTTCCAAAGATTATGTATTTGGCTTTTGGAACTAACTTACTATTCCATCTAGAATGATTCAGTAATGTAAAGGGTATTGTAAAACTACTCTGAGAATCTAGCATAATCTTACATCCATTCATTCACTCATTCATTCATTCCTCTTCCTCTCCTTTCAAACAATTTCAGGGAATGGTTCCAAAAGTAATGTGGCGTGCAAATACCGGGGGGTGGGGGGGAAGCTTTAGGAACATCAGTTTCAAAAACACATCAATTCCGATTTTCAACAAGTGCCTGTGGTCCAAGTTACTGTACCAACTAAAGATGTTACATTGTTTGAAGAGTGCACCCTCTTGGCCAGCTCTTTCTTCCTCATCCATTGTTCTTTGCTCTGTCATCTCTCCCCCACCCTCTTAATGGTATATACAAGAAAACGATAAAAAATACAGAATTGCCTAAAAATATAAGAGGACGTCAAAGGTATTAAAAACAAGACTCTTAAGAGACAGATGTCAAGTTCTAACGCCTGCACTTTCTGGAATTCTTGTTCTCTGTTATTTTTCAGCCCTTGCGATAATGGCTACTTCATGCACTCGCGTTCACACAAGCCCGTTTCTGGGAGAAATTCAAGTATTTGTTTCTGCAGGTGGGTGATATGACCCTTGGGCGAAAGAACTAGCTAGCCTCCTTCGGATTCAGGGAAGTGAAAGAAGCGGCCTGGATGCGCTCCGCTTTTGTGAGCATCGGAACGGGGAAGTTCTTTCGTTTCCCCGCCCAGCCCGGGGGATCTCCTGCTCCACATTATCCCTCCCGCGCCCCCGCGGTCCCTCTACAGCGCCCGGACTTTCCCGCCCGCCGAGGCGCCTCGAGGGTTATGGGTGCCAGAGAGTGGACCCGCCCGCACATTCCCACCGAGAGGCGAAAAAGCCGCGTCCTTGGGACTTAAAAACGCCGGCGGGGCGGCCACGGTGTTCCCGGGGTGCCGACTCCGAGGCACCCAGATGCCCGCTCTGTTCCTACCTGGAGTGGCTGCCGCGCCGGGAAGCGCTCCGCCGTCTGTGGCTCGTCCCGGGGCCGCCGCCCAGGCACCGCCGGGTTGGGGGCTCCAAGGGTGTGGAGAGCGGGGGAGGGTCAGGGGTGCGGAGGGGCGAGGAGTAGGGCAAAGCAGCGGGGTTCCAGCCTCTGGTCTCCCAGAACCTGGGCGCGCGCAGAGCTGACAGGTGTGTGAGCTGGAGCGGAGGGCTCTCGACGCGGGCGAGGTGGTGATCGATCCCAGTATTGGCAAAAGTCCCCTTTATAAGGGCGACCGGCGGGGGCGTTCGTCAGAGCTGGGAAGGCGGACGTCAGAGCAAAGTAGTGCTGGGGCGGGTGCTGGGGGAGAGTGCCCTCGCGCGCTACGTGGCTGTGGGGGTGCGGAGGGACGGTGGCCGAGGGACTGGGCAGAGCCTGGTCTCCCGGCTAGCCCCGCCGAGGTATCCCGCGCCCAGGCGGTGCGGGCCGAGTCCCCGCCACTCCCACTCCCCTCCTCCGGGAAGGAAGGCGTGTTCAGGAGGGTCATTTCCCATTCTGCTTTCCCATGACTCTAGTTGAAAGCCGAGAATAGAGAGGCTGGGAGGGTCTGAGAGCATCGGGTTTTCAGAAGGAGCAGATGGAAGTCCCACAGAGAGGAAGGGGCGAGAGTTGTATTTCAAGATTTTGCCCGAAATGGTTTCTTAAATCTCTCACGGAGTAGAGGGGCTCTCTCCCACTGCTTCCCATGCGCCCTAGGTGGAGGCTGGTTCCGGCTGCCCTGGTGAGGGGTTCTCTGAAGATAATTCAGGAAGGTTTCCAAAGTCATTTTAAATTCATGTCCCTTCTGCTTAAAAATGGGGTTTAAAGGAAAGACTATTAAGAGTTGTCCAAAAGAACAATGAAGTTATCACCCAAGCCTTGCTTACCTACCAAAAAATCCAATTAAGCATGACAAAAAATCTACTGTATAAATTTAAAATGACCTATCATCTATCATATCTATTCCTAGAAATCTATATTTAATGTCTAGATTATTTATATATCCATGAACATAGTTACACATCCATAACTCTCTTTATATATCTAGATATATAGATAGATTGATAGACAAAGATATTTGTGTGTATTTATATATATCCATGAGTGTATGGAAAAAGAGAGAAGAGTCACAAATCACAAAGCCACAAGTCTCTCTGGTCACTTTCTTCCTTTTTTCCATATTCCTCCATGGCAGTCTATTGAACAATGAAATATGTAAATCTAGTAGCTGATAGAATAAGTAAGAGTACTCTTTAATTACTGGTTACTTCTCTCTAGGTGAAATTTTTAGACCATCTCCCATTTTCTTTTTATTTTTTTTTTTAATGATTTATTTATTTATTTATTTATTTGTCAGAGAGAGAGAGAGAGAGAGAGAGAATGCACAAGCAAGCAGAATGGCAGGCAAAGGCAGAGAGAGAAGCAGGCTCCCTGCTGAGCAAGGAGCCCGATTCGGGACTCAATCCCAGGATGCCTGGATTGTGACCTGAGTGGAAGGCAGCAGCTTAACCGACTGAGCCACCCAGGCATTCCCCATCCCCCATTTTCTTATGCTGGGTTTGGAAATGAACTTTCAAATTTATGTCTCTCAAATTTATAAATACTTCTTTGCTTTGTTCTCTATATAAACAGTAACTGCATCCAATCACCTTGTTTGAGATAAGAGGCTGATGGAATTCAAACAGAAATTAGGACAAAGGAGAAGGACCTGCACAGAGAATTCTTTCATCTGGTTCAAATGATTAGCTCACTGATTTTCTGGAAAAGGTTTTGAAAGTCCTTCAATGTAACCCCCATTTTTACATGGAAGGGTAATGCATTTAAGCAATTTTAAGGAACTGATACAGAGGAAACAGAGATGGAATTTCATATCATTACTCAAGTACTTTTCAACAGAAACTCATTCATTCATTCATTCTTGATTTTGTTTTTGACAGTTATATATAAGTCAATTTCTGATTCTGGACTTTGGCCACAGGTTAATTTAGTGTCTTCCCTATCAGAATACACTTAAGGTGATGATGACAAAAAACTTGTGTTGGTAGCAGAGCAGATGTAGTCAATGAGAGTGTATGAAGTAGTGCACGAGGCTAAGGTCTAGGGGGCTAGACTCAAATCCAAAGACGTGGCTGTCCTCAGAGAAATATCGCCAGGGCTTTAGGCTGAAGGAATTGGGAATGCAGCCAGGACACAAAGCTCTCTGTGGGGTCCACCTAATCCACTTTAAGAGGACAGATTTGCCAGCCTCTAGATTCAGTGCCAGATCTGGCAAGGTACAATGACCTTGAAGTTGGCCAAAACAATCCTGACCTGGCGGAGCAGCTATCCTTCATGACAGAAGGCACCAGTTGAAAATAACAACTGCTGATGTAGTGAGTCTACTTCTGTGGAGACATTTCCTCATTTGCTGAGCCCTTTGAGCTTCTGCATCTGATCTAATGATGACGTCACTTGTGAACTTCTGCTCTAGGATGTACTTTCCCAGACACCCATTTCTGTTTTGTCCTCAATACATACTCCTTCATCCACTCTCCTAAGAATATAAAAAGTACATAGCCGTGGAAGCTTTGGAAGACAAAAAGGCAGATTTTGCTTTTCTAAGTCATTTATTCATTTAATAAACATCTCTTAAGTGCATCCGGTGTTCTAAGCACTGTCCTAAGTACTGAGAAACGTGTGGAAAATTATATTGTCCTTGCCCTCAGGCAATTTATCATTAGTGAAAGGAAAGCAGGAACAAAAAAACAAAAGCTCTACTTGAATATACTATTATAAATGCTGGCAAAGATATTTCATATCCGCGCACACAGATTTTATGGAAAGCAAACAAAAAGGCTTTAACCAGACCAAGGTATTCTTAGAGGAGGGGGAGAGTCATTCATTCAACAGACACAATGTGAAGATCTACTGTGTGCCAGGAATTATGAGAGATGCCAGGTACATAGACAGAAACAAAGAGAGCCCTGTCCTCATTGAGCTTACAGTCTATGACCTTACTACTCAAAGTATGGTCCATGTAACAAGTGTCAAACATCATCTTTCTCTCTCTCTCTTTCTTAAAATAACTTTGGTCCTTTGAGAAGGACATCACTTTTCATACAAACACTGAACATGACTCAGATATGAATAACAATGCATAATGAGATTTTGGGAGAATCCATTCTCCTTAAGTCATTTTCCTTCATAACGTCCTAGTGTTCTCATACAATTTTTATTTGAACGTTTCAAAATTTCTAATTGATTACCTTCAGCTTCAATTGCAATTTGGCCTACTATTTGAAAACCAGGGTGATCATCAGAGTCATAGAATAATTTAAAAATTGTAGATACTAGGACCCCATGGCAAAAGTTCTGATTCAGTAAATCTTGGACAAGAGTTCAGAAATCCCTTTTTAAATAGACTATTTTTTTTTAAAGAGCAACTGAAGTCCTCAGAAAATTTGAGTAGAAGGTATTTCTTAAATACTACCTCCCCAACACATGCATAGTCCCTACCGTTATCAATGCCACCCACATCCTTACCCTTCCCAGTGGTACATTTGTTACAATGGATGGACCTACACTGACACATCATGATCACTCAGAGTCTGTAGTTTATGTTAGATTTCACTCTCGCTGTGCTTTCTATGGGTTTGGACAAATGTATAATAACATTTATCCACCATTATAATATCATACAGACTAGATTTACTGCCCTAAAAATTGTCTGTACTCCACTGATTCATTCCTTCTTTCTCACTAACCTGTGGCAACCACTAATCTCTTTACTGTCTTCATAGCTTTGCCTTTTTCAGAATGTCATATAGTTGGAATCAAATGGAATGTAGCCTTATCAGATTGGTTTTATTTGCTTAGTAATGTGCATTTATGTTTCCTCTATGTCTTTTCTTGGCTTGATCGCTCACTACTCTTTAATGGTAAGTAATATTCCATCGTCTGGATGTATCAGCTTATTTATCCATTCACCTACTAAAGAACATCTTCTTTACTTCCAAGTTTAGGAAAAAATATGAGTAAAGCTGCTATAAATACCTGTGTGAAGTGTGTGTGTGTGTGTGTGTGTGTGTGTGTGTGTGTGTGTGAGAGAGAGAGAGAGAGAGAGAGAGAGAGATACATAAGTTTTTAACTCCTTTGGGTAAATACCAAGGAACATGATTGAAGGATCGCATGTTAAGAGGATGTTTAGTTTTATAAGAAACTGTTAAACTATCTTCCAAGTGTCTGGACCGATTTTTACTTCCACCAGCAATGAACGGGAGCTCCTATTCTTCCACACCCTCAGCAACATTTGGAGTTCTCAGTGTTCTGAAGTTTAGCCGTTCTTATACATGTGTAATAGTATTATATTTTTATTTTAATTTGTATTTCCCTGATGTCATATGATGTACAGCACATATGCATATTTTCCATCCATGTATCTTCCTTTATGAAGTGCCTTTAAGGCTTTTAGCCCATTTTTAAATCAGGTTATTTTCTTGATGTTGAATTTCAAGAGTCCTCTGTATCGTTTGGATAAAAGTTCTTTCTCACATATATGTTTTGCAAACATTTTCTTCCAGTCTCTGGCTTTTCTTTTTATTCTCTTGACAGTGTCATTTGCAGAGCAGCAATTTTTAATTTAATAAAGTCCAGCTTATCGATTACCTCTTTCATGGATTGTCTTTGATGTTCTATTAAAAAAATTCATCTTCATAGCCAAGACTACCTATATTTTCCCCTGTTATCTTCTAGGAATTCTGTGTTTTACATTTAGGCCCGAGATCCAATTTGTGTTAATTTTTGTGTGGAGTGTAAGGTCTGTATCTACATTCATTTTTGTTTTTGCATGAGGATGTCCGGGTCTTCTAGGACCATTTGTTGAAAAGGCTTTCTTTTATATATATATATATATATACGTATATATATATATATATATACGTATATATATATATTTTTATTTTTTAAAATATTTTATTTATTTATTTGACAGAGAGAAAGAGATCACAAGTAGGCAGAGAGGTGGGCAGAGAGAAAAGGGGAAGCAGATTCCATGCTGAGCAGAAAGCCCATTGCAGGGCTCGATCCCAGGACCCTGGGATCATGACCTGAGCCGAAGGCAGAGGCTTAACCCACTGAGCCACCCAGGCGCCCTGAAAAGACTTTCTTTGCTCAATTATAAGGCCCTTACTCCTTTGTCAAAGATCAGTTGACTACATTTATGTGGGTCTATTTCTGGGTTCTCTATTCTTTCTCCTTAACATAGTTATTTGTTCTTTCATCAATACCGCTTTGTCTCATTGTTCTAACTTTACATGTCTTAAAGTTGAATAACGTGAGTCCTCCAACTTTCAATACTGTGTAGACTATTCTGGGTCCTTTGCCTCTCCATGTAAACCTGAGAATCAGTTTCTCAAATACCCAAAATAACTTTCTGGGATTTTTATTGAAATTTTATTTCAATCAATTTGAGAATAACTGACATCTTTACAATATTTTTTTTTTATTATGTTCAGTTAGCCACCATATAGTACATCTTTAAAATATTGAGTATCCCTATCTTATCCATGAACATGGACTATTTCTCCATTTATTTAGTTCTTCTTTCATCAGTTATGTAGTTTTTCTCACATAGATTCTGTGTTTTGTTATATTCATATCTGTATTATTTTGGGGGGTGCTAACATGCTACTGTGCTTCTAATTTCATATTCTATTTGTTCTTATGTATATAGGTAAATATGAAAGCAGAATCTTTTCCTTTTCTTTTCCTTCCTTCCTTCCTTCCTTCCTTTCTTTCTTTCCTTTTTTTTTTGAAACCTTCCTTGGTGAACGTGATAATCAGCTAAGTTTGGGGATCCTGTTGTATTTCAGGGTGGAAAAAGTTTTGAAGTTGAAACACACAACTTTAGTTGATATTTGCTAGTTATGAGAACTTCAGGAAACTATTTTGCCTTCTTCGAGTTTTAATTCTCTTTTCTCTAAAGTGGAAATAAAAACCGTGCAAGGTTAGTGTTGATCTCATAGGAATGTGAGGATTAATTGAGACAGTATTTTTTAAAACATTATGTGCAACACATGTTTTCCCGCTGGTGCTCAGTATACAGTAGGTAATTGCTACCTCAGCAGTAACTTCTGTTATGTTGCTTGATTCACTGTTGAAGCCTGCTGATGTTCCAGCCTCTGGTGGCTGTTGATTACACAGCTAATGTGGTGGATAAATGATTCTGCCCATTTTCTTACCCAATGGCAAAGAAATGTTTTGCTAATAACTTCAGGGCTGCTTCAGAAGTTCATATATTCCATGAGCCACATCACAGACTAAGGTCTAGAGTCTACTTCTTGATCAATTTTTAACTAAATTCAATTTATGCTTTTGTAGTTAGGGCTGGGAAGACTGGCGTAACTCACTTTCATAGAGACACACATGGAAGAGACATCCAGCTTCTTCCTCTACCTGACACTCAGTCCTCACCAACAGTGCTCAGAAGCTTTTCAATGACACCATCCTCACCTTGTATAAGGCTAACACCTTTTCATTTAGATCCCAGCTCAGACAGTCATCCAAGAGAAAATTCCATGATCCCTGTCTACACCCAGCCAAGGTGATGTGTCTCTCTTCTAGTCTGTTGTCCTGTGGCCCTTACTACTACTACCTATTAATTACCTACAGATCATAAGCTGATTTCTCTTTTACCCTCTGAACTCTGGGAAGGGAAAGATCACATTCCATACACTTTATATAGTCAGCACTCAGCACTGTGCCTAGAATATCAGTAGTCAAAAACTTAGTTGAGCTAAACTGCCTTATTATTTTACAGAAAGAAAAATTGAGATTCAAAATGAAGACCTGAGCACATTAGAATAGACCTCCATGTACTATAATAACACTAAAATTAATCACTTGGAAACAAATCAATTAGACTCAAATGCAATTGCCCAGCAAATGCCAAGTTTTTTTCTTTTGTTTTTATGATAAATGGCATATGATGACTAAATCTTCATACTTTTAAAACAAGAAGTCATATGGGAATTTTTAAATTGTATATCTTCATCACAGTTTTTTAGAAAGTTTAATAGTAATAAATAATGTATTTTAGGGTCACCCTCCATTGGTGGTGTCAAAGTCATTCTGTACAACCATTGCTATCATTCTTGTAGTTGCAGAAGATATCTTTCCTTCTTTTTTCCCCTAACATTTTATTATGAACATATTCAAATAAACATTAAAGTTGAAACATGTATCAGAGTTAACACTTGTATAGCCACCATTTAAATTCTACCAAAACTTTTCTACTTTTGTATCTATCTTCTATCTATTCATCCATTCATCTTATTTATTTAGTGCATTTTGAAATAAATGACATAAGTAGAATACCCCCCAAGTAAGCATATCATTAACTAGAGTTCAATAATCATTTACAGTTTTTTTTTCTTCCTTATAAAAGTAAAATTCACATGCAATGAAATGCATGAATCTTGAGAGTATAGTAGCTGGGTTTTGATAAATGCAAGAACCAGTGTAACCCAAACCCTGATCAAGATAAAAAAAACATTACTTGTGCCCTCAGAAGGTCTCTTTCAACCCTTCTGAGTTAATCCTTGACATTGTCCCTAAAAGGCAAATGATGTTCTGATATAGATTAATCTTGCCTATTTTAGAACTTCATGTAAATGGAATCAGTATGTACTTGTACCCAGAATAGTCTTTTGAGATTCATCCATGTTGCTGGCTGGCTAGGTAATGTGCTCCTTTTTTGCTGTCATTTTCCATTGTGTGAATATACCACAGTTGGTGGTCTATCCTTTTATTTATAGGCAAATGGCTGTGTCCAATTTTTGATTATTATGTATGCTATGAACAACTATTTTTGTGAACACAAGTTTTTATTCCTCTTGTGTAGATGCCTAAAGTGATATTTCTGGGTCACAGAAAAATGTATGTCTGTATTTTTTAAAATGCCAGATCTTTTCCCAAAGTAGTCACACCATTTTTTTTTTTTAATTTATTTGACAGATCACAAGTAGGCAGAGAGGCAGGCAGAGAGAGAGACAGGAGGAGGAGGCAGGCTCCCTGCTGAGCAGAGAGCCCGACGCGGGACTCGATCCCAGGACCCTGAGATCATGACCTGAGCCGAAGGCAGAGGCTTTAACCACTGAGCCACCCAGGCGCCCCGTAGTCACACCATTTTATACTCCCACCAATGACATATAAAATTTTGCTGTATATCTTTGCCAGCATTTGGTGTTATCAGTCCTGTCTGAAAATAATTTATTAAGGAGGGCATATGATGTGATGAGCACTGGGTGTTCTACACAGCTAATGAATCATTGAACACTACATCAAAAACTTATGATGTAATATGTTGGTTAATTGAACAAAATAAAATAAATAAAGAAATTATAAATTTTTGTGAAATCCATATATATATATGTATGTTTTTTCCTTTGAATTGGCCAGTCTGGTATTTATGTAGAGATATGTCATTGTGGGTCTAATTTGCATTTTCCTGATGTGCTTAATGATTAATGCTATGTCTTCTTTTGGGGCACCTCACTGGCTCAGTGGATAGAGCATGTGACTCTTGATCTTGGGGTTGTGAGTTTGAACCCATGTTTGGTGCAGAGATTACCTTAAAAAATAAAATCTTAAAAAATAGCATGCTTTGTTTTGTGAAGTGTGTATTCAATTTTTTTCCCCATTTGTGATGAGTTACTTGTTTTTTAAAAATTATTATTAGTTGTAGACATTTTTTATATATCTACTTATTGAGGGTCAGAAGTTTTTAATTCTGATCAAATCTAATTATTTTCTTTAGTTTTATTAAAGTAATTGAGTAGTTTCTTTAGTTCCTAGTTTCTTAAGCTAAGTTTCTTTCATTTCTCTAAGACTTTTTAGCTCAAGTCAAAGAATATTCTCCAATATTTTCTTTAAAAAAACTTTATAACTTTAGCTTTTACATTACTTTTGTAGTCTATCTCAAATTAATTTTTGTGTGTGGTATCAGGAAATTTTGTGTCATTAAAAAATTCCATTTCGGGGCACCTGGGTGGCTCAGTGGGTTAAAGCCTCTGCCTTCGGCTCAGGTCGTGATCCCAGGGTCCTGGGATCGAGCCCCGCATCGGGCTCTCTACTCAGTGGGGAGCCTGCTTCCTCCTCTCTCTCTCTCTCTCTGCCTGCCTCTCCGCCTACTTGTGATCTCTCTCTCTCTCTGTGTCAAATAAAATCTTTAAAAAAAAAAAAATTCCATTTCTGCCCCATTCTCTCTTTTCTCCACATCTGTGTCTCCATGTATATGTGTATAAAACTTTTAAAATTTGTCTCATGGATTCTTAAGATTCCAGTTGTATTTTCAGTTTTTTTAATCTTTGTTTTTCTTATTGGATCATTCTTATTGAGATATTTAAGCTCACTGACTTTTGAAATTTGGGCGGATCAATCATCTCTATTGTGCTTTTACCCTATCCAATGTTCTTTAAAATTCACACATTGTATTTTGTAGTTCTGGAAATTCTGTTTGTTTTCTTTCAATTGTTATCTTTGCTGAATTTCATATCTTTCCAGTCAGCATGACATATTTTCTTTATGTAATCAAACATAGTTCAAAATAGGTGTGCTACGAAGACATGAACAGACATTTCTGCAAAGAAGATATCCAAATGGCCAACAGACACATGAAAAAGCGCTAAACATCACTCAGCATCAGGAAATACAAATCAAAACATCAATGAGATACCACCTCACACCAGTCAGAATGGCTAAAATTAACAAGTCAGGAAATGACAGATGCTGGCGAGGATGCGGAGAAAGGGGAACCCTCCTACACTGTTGGTGGGAATGCAAGCGGTGCAGCCACTCTGGAAAACAGTATGATGGTTCCTCAAAAAGTTGAAAATAAAGTTACCCTACAACTCAGCAATTGCACTACTAGTTATTTACCCCAAAGATACAAATGTAGTGATCTGAAGGGGCACGTGCACCCCAAAGTTTATAGCAACAATGTCCATAATAGCCAAACTCTGGAACGAGCCTAGATGTCCATCAACAGATGAATGGATAAAGAAAATGTGATATATATATATATATAGGTATATATATATATATAGATTATATATATATATATGAATATTATGCAGCCATCAAAAAATGAAATCTTGCCATTTGCAATGATGTGAATGGAACTAGAAGGCAATAAGTAAATCAGAGAAAGACAATTATCATATGCTTTCACTAATATGAGGAATTTGAGAAAAAAGACAAAGGATCATAGGGGAAGGGAGGAAGAAATGAAACAAGACAAGACCAGTAAGGGAGACAAACCATAAGAGACTCTTAATCTCAGGAAACAAACCGAAGGTTGCTGGAGGGGAGGGTGGTGAGAGGGACAGGGTGGCTGGATGATGGACATTGGGGAGGGTACGTGCTATGGTGAGTGCTGTGAATTGTGTAAGACAGAGAAATCACAGACCTGTACCCCTGAAACAAATAATACATTATATGCTAATTAAAAATAATAAATCAAAGACAAAAGTTTAAATAAATTTACCTTTTTTGTGGGAAAGTAAAGATAGTACAGGTACTAAAAAAATGTGTAAATCATATATCTGATTAAAGACTTGTGTCCAGAATATAAAGAACCATTACATATTAGTCAGAGTTCCCCAGAGAGAAACAGAACCAAAAGGATATATCTATATACTATATATATACACATACAGTTATATATTATATATGCACATATATAATTAATATATATGCTAACTATAATTGATATATATAATTCATATATAATTTGTATTAATATTTATAATTCACATATATTTTATTTATAATTCATATATATTATTTATAATTATAATTATATTTATAATTTATATATTATATATAATTATATGAAAATATATTAATTATAATTAACATATGTGTTAATATATAATTAACATTATATACACATATATAATTACATGTAGTATATATGTATTTAGGCACACACATATATAATTATATATAATATATAAAATTATGAATAATGAGCCAAAAAGAAGATTACATATTTTATATACGTTTTCTATCTCTCTCTCTCTATGTATATGAAATACATAAAATAATAGATTGCTATCCCAGCTTATGAAGTCAGGCAGAAGGCAAAGTCAATCCTCCTCTGACTTTTTGCTCTATCTAGGATCTCCATGGATTGGATGATGCCCACCCATTCGGAGAGGACTATCTGCTATACTCAGTTCACCAATTCAAAAGCTAATTTCTTTGGAAACACCCTCACAGACACACCCCTCATTATAAGGGCATTCTGTGGCCAGTCAAACTGACACATGCAATTAACCATCACACTTAACACAATAAAAAAAGACAAAAAACTGAATTTTTTAAATGGGCAAAATATCCAAAGAGGCATTCCACCAAAGAATGACTAACAAGCATATGAAAAGATGCTCTACATAATTAGTCACTAGAGAAATACATATTAAATACAAATTAAAACCTCAATGAGATACACACTACAATGGCAGTAATAAAGATAATAGCGAGTGTTGAGAAGGATGCGTAGTAACTGGTGTCTCAGATGTTATTGGGGGGAGCATAAAATGATGTAGCCACCTTGGAAAGTAGTTTGGCAGTTTCTGAAAGCTTTAAATAATAATCATAACATATAACCCAGCAACTTCAGACAACTGAACTCAAGAATCCACACAAAGATTTACATGTAAATGTTCATAGTAGCATTATTCATAATAGTCTGAAAGTAGATACTTGAAATATCCATAAATGGTGACGGAATAAACAGGATGGGGTAAGACCATACAAAGGAATACTACTTAATAATAAAAGGAATGAACTACTGATACATCCTACTACATGTATGAACCTCAAGAACATTATAGTAAGTGAAAGGAAGCCAGACTGAAAAGACTACATGTTTGTGATTCCACGCAATAATCAGTCAATAGTGGCAGAAAAGAAATCATTATTTGCCTATGGCTGGTGACTGTGAGTGGGAATAAATTGCATACTGGCATGAAGGAACTTTTGGGCTAAAGGAAATATTCTAAAATTCAAATGTAGTATTGTTAAAAAAAATAAATGTAGTATTGTTGCCCAACTCTATATATTTACCAAAAATTCCTTGAATTTTACACTTAAAATAGGTATTTTTCTTTTTTAAAAAAGATTTATTTATTTATTTGACAGAGAGAGAGAGACAGCAAGAGAGGGAGTACAAACTGGGGGAGTGGGAGAGGGAGAAGCAGGCTTCTAGCTGAACAGGGAGCCCGATGCAGGGCTGGATCCCAGGAGCCTGGGATCATGACCTATGCTGAAGGCAGACGCTTAACGTCTGAGCTACCCAGGCACCCCAAAATAAGTATTTTTCTTAAATACAGAGAACAAACTGATGGTTGCCTGAAGCGAGGTGGGGGGATGGATGAAATAGATAACACTTATCTTGATGAACACTGAGAAATGCATAGAATTGTTGAGTCACTATATTTTATGTCTTATGCTAATACAACACTGCATGTTAATTATACTTGAATAAAAAAGAATTTCATCATATGTAAATTATACTTCAATGAAGCTGTTATAAAATTTCTGATCTATGAAACAACATGATGAATTCCAACATCAATTTGAGTGTAACATGCCTTCAGAAAAGAGTACAGACTGTATGAGAAAAGTTACATGAAGTTCTAGAACTGGCTGAACTGACTTGTGGTTAGTAGAGCACTAGTTCCCTTTGTTGGGGTGGGGTGAGCACTGGCTGGAAAGGAACATGAAGGAAACATCCTGTGCAATGGTAATATTTGATATTTTGACAGCAGTTTGCTAGTAGTTTGTGTATCTAGAGTTGCTAAAATTCTTTAAGTGTATACCTGAGACCCGAGACTTAAATATTTCATTTTGTGTAAATTCTGTCTCAAAGAACATAATCAAATATTGATATTCATAATGAAATGCTTATATGTGAAATATGTCTATAACTTACTATGAGATCCAGAAAAAAAAATAAAGTAGAATGATTGATAGAGGAAAGTTTGAGTAGATGTGTGAATTTGCAAATATCGCAAGATGTTAATTACAGAATCTGGGTGATGAGATGGTGCATGTTTACTATACAGTTCTTCCAACTTATTTGTATATTTGAACATCCTCATAATATAATGGAAAGTGACCCAATAGATACTGTTCTCACTAATATTATTTGGTAAAAGTCATAAGCCAATTATATTTAAGGCCAACATATTCCTTAATATATTTGGTTAGTGTAGGAATCTTCCCATTTTTATTGAGAAAGAAACACTTGTAATTTCTACAGAATTCTTGTTATCACCAGAGGTTTGTTCACTGCTGTTACTTAAAGCTTTGAGAAGAGTTAGGATTGCCACTACTTGTCTTTGTTTCCATTCCAGAATCTAAATAAACCATGGAAATAAGATGACTATTGGAGCAGAAAATAGCTTGGTGGTCTACAGGGTAAAATTTCAGAATCCTCTAACTGGTCCTAGTTTTCTGCTTTAGGGCCTGCTTGGTTTACAGAATTGAAGTGTTATCTGGAATGTGATACCTGGAATAAACATTCTTGGGACAATTATTTAATTTTTTTCCTTTAAAAATTGTAGACTAGTGGCACCTGGTTGGCTCAGTCCATTAAGCGTTGGACTCTTGGTTTCAGCTCAGGTCATGATCTCAGGGTCATGATACTGAACCCCAGGTTAGACTCCACACTCAGCATAGGGTCTGCTTGAGATTCTCTCTCTCACCCTCTGCTCCTCCCCCCATATTCTCTTTCTCTCAAATGAATAAATAAAATCTTTTAAAAAAATTGTAGCCTACTACCCAAAAACTTATTAAGGTAGTTGGTTGTAATTCAAAGAAAAACAGGTGAGTTAACCAAAACTGTATGCTTACATTACATAAAATACTTGACACTTTTCCTTTTATAAACCTTTTCTAGTCTTCTTGCCAAAAAAGTAATTTTAATGAATTTCAGTGCTACCTACCCTTAGAAGGATATAATTATATTTCATTCCACCCCTTTATGTTTGCTTGGTTCTTTGACATAAAAAATTTGCAGTGAAACTATGAAACAAAATAAAGGTTTCTGTTATACTTAATAATAATATTAATTTCTTTCTCTCTGTCTACACATGAAACTGTATGTATATTTTATTGTACATAGAGTTACTTAAAAGGTAGAAGGCTTTTATTTTTCAAAACTAGAGTAACATTTTTCTTGTATTCTTTTGAGAATTTTTTCCATTAAATTTAAATTATGCTGTTTTGAAAGAATAGTTTGATGTGTACTTTTTATTGATTGCAAAATATTCCATTTTCAAAGAACATAGGAACATGATATATGATGGATGGGCTGTCAAATGAATTTAATAAACTGTTGCTAAAGCAACTTCAAAATGAGTCAGTGAGCTGCCTGAGTACATTTGACCTTGACCGGTTTGTGACGGCAGTAACACCACCAGATTTTTGGCCTTAACCACCAAAATGTTTCTTATTATTGCAAATATAATTTCAAACATATTATGGGATTCACTTTCAGGTATCATCAGTAAGGATTTGGGGAAAAGTAGACAATGTAAGCCAATTTATAGCACTGAAGTCAATAAGGGATTGTAAGCGCCAAGAATATGGAGAGAAAACAATCTTTAATGTAAAAGAAAACCAATCAAATACAAATTCTACTATTATCATTATTCCAATAGGAGAGAAACCAACATCATGTTTTTTTCAGTGAACTTTTATTTTAGAATACTTTTAAATACTAGAAAAATAGTGAGTAGTAGAGAATATATACCACACAATTTCCCTTATTGTTAATATCTTATGATAGCATGGTACATCTGTCATCATTAACTAATATTGAAACCTTATTATTAACAAAAACCCATAATTTATTTAGATGTCTTTAGTGTTTACCTAATGTCTTTTTCTGTCCCAGGACCCTATCCAAGATGCTATATTACGTAAGTCATCATATCCCCTCAGGTTCTACTAGAGTTTGACAGTGTCTCAGATTTTCCTTATTTAACAGTCCCAACAGTTTTATAGAGTACTAGTCGGGTATTTTATAGAGTGTACCTCAACTGGGTTTGCTCAAAACTTTCTTCATAATTAGACTGTGATTATGGATTTGGGAGAGGAAGGGCACAGAGGCATAATATCATTCTTATATCATACTAAGTGTACATGCTATGAGCATGGATTCTCACTTGGCTGAGATAGTGTTTTTCATGTATCTCCACTGAAAAGTTACTCTCGCTTTCCCTCCCTCTTTCCATACTACACTTTCCGGAAGGAAGTTACTAAGTTACCATTTAAGGAGTGGAGACTTACATTCCAATTCTTTGAGGGGGAATTTATTTACATAATCATATACATAATTATTCACATAAACTTATTTATATAATTTTAATTATTCACATAATTTTAATAATTTACATAAATTATATACATAATTATTTACATAAATTTCTGTGAAGTCTTCTGCATGAAATTATATAGACTAGTCTATTCTTCCCAATTTATTCATTTATTTGTTTAATCATTAATTTAGATTGGTGTTATCTCATGGATATATATTTTATGCTCTGGGATTATGAACCAAAACCAAATCATTTATTTTGTTGCTTAAATTGTTCCAGCTTTGGGACTGGATCTTTTACAATTGGCTACTGTGTCCTTTTGACATACTGCCATTATTGTGTGTGTGTGTGTGTATGTGTGTTTTAACATTTCTTTACCTTCTACCATGGCAAGATGGTCCAAGCTCATTTTATATATTCCCTGCCCCAGTTGTAGAATAAGCCAGTTTACCAGGGAATTCTAGTTCCTTTTTTTCCCCCTTTCATTTCATTTTATTTCTTTTCAGTGTTCCTGCATTCATGGAGAATGGTCAAAACAAGTTATAAAGCAAGTTATGGTCTCTGGGTGTGTTCCTTGTTTCTGAAACATCATTATTTCTACTCCTCTTAGATAAGAGTTTGGAAATATGTATGAATACTAACCATGTTTACACACATATTTATAAATATTATACATATATTCATCTCTATCTATCTATCCATCTATCATCTGTTTACTTACATCCATCTATATGTAAGTATGCATGTATGTATGTATCTATCAGTCATCTACATATATCCATCTGTATCTATATTAAAACATGAGTTCATACTGTTGTCTCCAACTTGAATCCAGACCCAGTTGGATCATTCTAGCCATTGTTACTTCTTTTCTGTAACTTCTCGCTTGAACAGTGATAAACCAGGTTTCCGTCATCTTCCATGTACTTACTTACTTAATTCCAGTGTACTTGTGTAGGAGTTTCAGAATTTCAACATTATATTTTAAGATTTTATTTATTTATTTGTCAGAGAGAGAGAGAGAGAGAGAGAGAGCACAAGCAGGCAGAGTGGCAGGCAGAGGCAGAGAAAGAAGCATGTTCCCGTGGACTCCATCACAGGATCCTGGGATCATGACCTGAGCCGAAGCAGATGTTTAACCAAGTGAGCCACCCAGGCGTCCCTCAACATTACCTTTTAATAATAAAACAAAATCATGTTAGCTAAGGCCATTCTTGAACGCTGTATATTTTTCTATAGTAAAATAAAATACTCTGTACTAAGGACTCACAAGAAATATTTTATGAATTTAAGGAAGTTAAAATCCAGTTTAGATGACTAATTGAGAGTAAACCTTAGTTTTCACCTCTAATTTGTGGGAATTATTATTAGTATTTGCTACTTAAAAGTGGAGAAGTAATTAGAGGAAAAGAGAAAAACCAATTCTTCATCCATCACTCTGGGACCACAAAGAAGTAATGTTCCTAGTTTACTGTTGAGAGAAATGTAATATTATGATGAAGAAACCCAGCTTTGATCCACCAGACATAAAGACCTACACCTTAACCATGAAAGAGTTTCTTTTGTTCCCAGAACCTTGATTTCATCTAGGATATATATACTATCTATTGGAGATACTTGTGTTTTGAATTACAGAATCCTAGATTTTTAGAGGACAAATATTTTAAAACCTGAAAACTATAGGTATACCTCAGATCTCTTTGCTTATTTTTTTTTTCCTGATGATTGGTATCGATTTAATTTAGGTATTTTAAAGATTAAAAACTCTATAAGCATTAACACCTCACTTAATTCAATTTTATAGAAAGTCTGTGAATGTGAATCTAATGGGCCATTTGGCGAGTCTTCTCTAGTTCCTAACAGTAAGAGACATTAATCATCTGTATTGTGTATTGTGTTCTTCATATCATACTTGATGATTGGAATCTGTTTCCTCTGTTCATGTTGAATGTAAATACCTTCTGTTAGTAAGTGTTTTTGACATTAACCACTGCTGCTCAGTGAGGAAGAAAATGAAAATGAACATTATCTTTGCCACTAGTCAACCAATGATTCAAAAACTCAGTAAGTGTGGAAGTTCAGAAGATATTTGGCATAAAAATTAATAGGAATTACTGCTGAAATCACTTATGTTACTGACTTCTTTAAGATAACAAATAGAAGATTTTCAAATTTTATTAAGTATTGATATTCTACCTATATTTCCAATGTTTTAGAGACAACCTGAGTTATTAAAAGGAAATTTATTTTGCATGCAAAGACTTTAACCCAAACAATAATAAAGCAATTTGACCTACAATTTCCATTTTGGATACTTTCATGTTTCTATTTAGATTAAATTTTATTAGCTGCTATAAGTCTGTAATTAATTGTTTTCAGATGGTCACATAAGCAGATCCAATTATATGTTTCTGTTAATTTTAGTTATAGATGATTGAGACACATGTATGCGCTCTTGCTGAACATGGTAAAATAATCCATTTATTCTTTCAGCAAATATATATTAATCACATGCCATGTGCCAGGCTTATGTGCATAAGAGCTTTTTAATTATTTTTTGTATTTGCCATAAAAGTTGAGTACTAAAAGTAAAACTTTAAAGATGCCTGTAATGATGCAATTGTGACTCTCTGGTAATAAGCATTTCTTCAAATTGTGCTGATATTGTGAATAAGCAAAACAAAACTCATTTTACCATTGGTCTTTTTTCTTTGCTGAACTAAAGCAGCGCAGACTACAAAATCTCACACTGGCAGCGTAATCCTGCTGATTGGCCTAATATTTGTAACTGCACTCTGATTTTTTAGTTGCGTGGAGGGTGCTCGGGGAGCAGAAGCATGGCAGAGCTGGCAGTGCACAATGGCTTGTGGCAATTAGCTTCGCACGTGGCTGAGAGGGCGGGTGGAGGAGAGGGTGGGCCCCGGGGTCCTGGAGCAGAGCCTGCCTTGTTGGTGACATCCCTGAACATAGCTGCCACAGCTTTCACCTGGCCTGCCTATAACCCTCCACCCTGCTGTCCTAGGCGCTCAATAACAGCTTCATCTGCTCCTTCCCTGACTGCAGGGCCAATCACAGTAAGCCTGGAAGCTAGACGGGCACCCGCGCAAGCACGGGGGGAGGCATCCTTTGTGTATGACCACGGAGGATGTGGCAAAGGGACTTCATCAGGGACTGTCATCTGAGCTGTAATGTCCTGATTCACACCGAGGGAAAGCCATTTGTAGAGCTAGTGGCTCTTCTGGCAGTGAGGTAGTGTTCCATGAGCTGGATTCAATCTGCAGATCTGTTTTTGGTGTATCCTAACATCTTCAAATCAGATTTCATATAAAAATTCGAATTGTCCATGAAAGTTGAAAAGCCCACCTGGCTGATTGTCAGTTTCCACAGGAAAATGCTGGGCCTGGATGAGTGATCATTGCTCCCTTTACGTGTGGAGCCATAGACCTTTGTGACTGCTCTGGCTTTCCTGAGACCAAGGGCTCAAGTCACCTTGCCTTCACTTCTGAATACTTACTATGCCTTTCTCAGAGTGAGGGCTAGGAGAAAAATAAAGTAGTAGTTGAATTAATATCTCTGTCAAAAATGGGAAAATAAAAGATAGAGAGGGTCAATTCTTTCACCATTTCTCTCTCCCTTATTGGATTATCTGCCTGCAGCCCATACACACTTAAGTTTGTGACGTCTAGTATACTTGAACGTTATTTTGAATAAATATGCACTTGTGTATATAGGTGTGTTGGGGTTTTCACTAGCCAAATGCTGTACAGTGGCCATTGAATTAATGAGATACCAGGCACTTTGTTAGGAACTGAATTTACATTAATGAGGGAGACGTTTTTATAAAGGAGTGCATAGTTCAGGCAACTGCAGTGGAAGTCCATAATAATTGTTTCCTCTTTCATTTAACATTCTTTAAAATGTACTTCCTTTTATTGTGTGTTGCATGGTAATCCCTTGAGCTAGAGTTGCATTCCTCGTGTCATTAGTTAGTACAGATATATACTAGTCTTTAGATAGCAGCTAAAATCGAAACTCACGTATTTCAAAGATACTCTCCATTTAAGTCTGCAAGCAGACTTCCCAAAACTTATTGATAGTGTACAGTGAAAAATTTTGATAACTGATTTATTGAGGAGGATTCGATTATTTTTATTGAGGAAAAAGTAATTCCTGTAAAGAATTATAGAGTGCGTCTAGACGAAAGGAAAATATCCCTCAAAGAAAAATAAAACAATTCATCTGTCAGTGCTTGAACACCAGTCAAATCTATGAATGGATTTATATATTATCTGGGAAAGAAAGTAAAAAAAAAAACAGTATAAACATCTATAACTCCAGGCAGGTGTCACCATCACTAACTTTCAGCAATTCTATTGTACACACTGGCGGTTCATGAAATGATGGTGTCTGTTTCCTAATCCATCCACCAGGAAAGGCCCACCAGAGGGAAGTCAATTTATAAGTCACAAAGGCAGTGGATTTAGCTGATACCCTTACAATTTAAAGTCATAAGTGATTGCCCTGTTGAGAGTTTGATAATCCTCGAGATGACTATAGGATGGTTGATGCAGTATTAAGGGTGAGGCTAGAGACTCTCCAACATAGAGAAACAAAATGAAGCTAAAGAAAAATCTTATGGCTTGATTTGTAAACTAGCTGTAAGGTAACAAGGGTGGACATTTGATAAATTCTTAGGACATCGGAAATATGCCTTCCGACAGCACAGCTGTATCCCTGTTTCCTTTTTTTTTTCCTCTTAAAACTTTTCCTCTTTGAAAATGGTTAAAGCAAAACAGTTGTCATAATTGAGGACCATATGAGAAAAGCACACGTTTAATCTGATGTCCTTAATGCCTCTGGAAGGACAAGAATGCTGTGATTTGATTACTTTTTATGGCCGACAGTCTTTTTGTCTCTAGAGCACAGATCACGTTAATAATTTTTAAAATAATATGACTAAAATGTCATTTCTGATGTCTGAAAGTGGCAAATATTAAAAATCTTGTAAAGATTTCCTAATTTATTATGTAAAATCTTTTCCCCACACTGCCTCTAACCACACCGGGAAATGATTTCTTTGTACTTCTCTTCAAGCAAATGATCTTGCAAGTAATTTTCTTTTATACTCAGTCTCATGTATGAATTATCTGCATTTCATAGCAACATTTATTAAGTTATTATTAGATTTCTGGGTGATGATCTAAAAGTACCACCTGAATAAAATGTCATATTAAAGGCTGAGCGTTTAACCACTACCAAAGACAGGTCTCCTTAATATACTTATTCTGTCTTCCCTTGGGGATTATTACAAAACTCCTTTAAGGTTCAGCATCTTCTTGAATATCCATGGTTTCCTTTTTATCATCATTACTACTAGATTGGACCATGACCTAATTATCCAGGTGATAGGAGCCAGCACAATATTGAGCCTGCTGACAATTGTTCTATGTTCTGTATGCCCAGGAAAAAAGTGGAGAAGGAATGAAAAGAAAGAATTGACTACTTATCAGCTTTATATTAATACTTTGAATCTTCCTAGCAATATGAGGTAGTATCATTATTCTGATTTTGTAAATGAGTCCACCAAGCCTCTCTTGAAAGTAAATCATTTGCCTGAAGTCACACAGCTGGTAAGAGAGTGTTGGAACCAAGATTCAGTTGTGATTCTCCCTGACTCCAAAGACCATGCTCTGTTCCTCTGTCGCTATAGTGTCTCTGAATATACAGAATGGAGCATTTCCTCTTTCTTCCTTGGGTTCTTCCTCACTCAATAGGATAAGTTCTAAGATACATGGCACCCAAGCTACCACTCTAACTATCTGATCATGCAGTGGATATCATATTCAGGCCTTTGCCCCCCACCACAGGGATGGAAACTTCTAGATAGCTTCACAGGAAATGTCACATAAAAATTCTCCTGAGATGGGGTGCCGGGGTGGCTCAGGGGTTAAAGCCTCTGACTTTGGCTCAGGTCATGATCCCAGGGTCCTGGGATTGAGCCCCGCCTGGGATCAAGCTCCACATCGAGCTCCACATCGGGCTCTCTGCTCAGCGGGGAGCCTGCTTCCCTTCCTCTCCCTCTGCCTGCCTCTCTGCCTACTTGTGATCTCATCTTTCAAATAAATAAATAAAATTTTTAAAAAATACTCCTGAGATAAGCATATCTTACAGAATATACTCCTATTGGGGACACTATAGGTCAATATTTAATAAATAATAAATGTAAGTACAATAAAAAGAATTAGTTCAAAAGATGTCCATTTGTTGAAGCTTGAGAATGAGAAGGGAAGTTAAAGTGTATGCCAGTTTTTCTATGAGAAAAATAAAGCAGTCCTGTGGTCATGTAAGTTTAGGAATTCTGGTCTCAAAAAGTCTGAAGAGGTGCTCCCTAACCACTCTTTAGGAAACACTGGTTTATGTTAACAAAAAGAGAAACCATAAGTTTCTGTCTGTCTTTGCCTTTCATACAACATAATGCAGTTGCTGAAAATTACAGTTTCTACTACAATCTCTCATTTGATTCCCATACAATTTGTGACCCATTCTGAAACTTGCTTGCCATTTTTTAGAAGAAAGAACCTGGTGGACATCAATGGAGAAGTCTTTATTTTATTGGAAAGACACCAGATTAAGCCAATCTGATCCCCTTCATTAGATTCTAAATGTTGACATCTTCTAATGACTACTCTGGGCTATGTGCATTAACTATAAGTCAGACTTACCATGACTGGTGATAAAATATTTTCATTTGTTGAATAAGAATTATCAGTTGCATGATGGCATTGAAATCAAGCAATTGAGGAAACCAAAAATCCTTTTTTCAACATCAACTTACTGTCTTCCCAATAGACCTCTGTGACAATGTATGGAAGCAGTTTTCCTACAGATAAGAATAGAATCTATAGAAAAAAACTGGCTCAAAGTTAGAGACTGTCAGTAGTAAACTCTAATAGAATCTCTTAATCTTTACCCTTTACCTAAAACTATATTCATGAGACTGCAGGATTCATCAACATGTTTTGAGATAATGAATATTGTTTAGGAAAGAGAAATTTTCTTTTTTTTTTGTAAATGAAAGAAAATGCTATAGTACTGCTGTATCACTACTCTGGTATCTGAACTTATGTAGTTGTCCACAATTTCTTGCCCATATAAATTTGTTTACATAACTGTCCTACGCAAAATACCCCATTCCTCCTCCTCCTCCCCTCCCTCTCCTTCCTTCTCTCCTCCTCCTTCTTTTCCTCCTCCTCCTCCTTCTTCTTCTCCTCCCCCTCCTTCTCCTCCCCTACTCCCTCCTCTCCCCCCTCTTCATTACCCTCTCCCTTCTTCTTCTTCCTATTCCTTTCTTCTTTTTCTTCTCCTCTCCCCCTCTCCCTTCTCCACCTCCTCCTTCTTCCTCTTCTTCTTCTTTTCCATATCCATATCCTACCTATAGTTAAGGGAGTAACTAAAATGCCAATTTATCCATGGAGTCTTTCCTAATCCCTTTAACCAAAAATAGCTCTCTTCTGAGTTCTCAAACTACTTCATCTGACTTTTCTGGTGTCAGTTAGGATGTTTTGGGTTTGGGGAAGAGAATCTGCCTTTAATTTAGGCCAAAAGAAAAGGTTTGAGGTAGCTCATTTAATCAGTGAAAACAAGAGTTGTGTTGATCTGAAAAGCTAGGTAGTAAGAACAGAGGTTGAGCATCTGCAAGATGCTCATTGGAAATACTCAAGCAGATTATTGTCCATCCTCATGTAAGTTTATTAAAATCCTGAAGCCTCGGAAGAGAGTATCAGATTGAACTCACTGGGTCAAGAACCTATAGCTTGGGTAGCAGAGCTAGGGTACCATGGTGGATGTGCCTCAGGAGTAGGAGTCCCACCAGAACAGTGGAAATGGGCTGCTTCTCCTGTGGAAAATAAGGTATTCAGTTAACACAGGAAAAAGAAGGGAAACCTGAATTATAGAAACCAGTAGATGATCACTACACTTTTGTTATCCATTACTTTTGACCTCTAATGACAGATATGTTGATAAGTCTAACCTTCTGCATTTTATTAATTTTTGGATACTTACCACACAAGCACATAACACACACAGACACACACACAGACACATTTTTTTCAGCAATTATTAAAAAAAGTGACTTCTTTTCATAGGACAGAGAAAAACCCAAGGACAGAATGTCCTAAACAAAGTTTTGAGCAACATACATGGTAAATGTTAGATGAGTTCTTCCCCTTCCTGTACATTCATATTACTCTGTATTTAGGGTATTTTTAAAAACTTAAATCTGTACCTTCATTATATTCATATTTTTTAGTTTCTAGGGTACTTTTTATATTCTGTTCTCAAAATATTTCCTTTTTTAGAATTTACTCAAAGGTATAAAAGGAACAAAGTTCTTTCCTAGTGGATGTGTCTCCTGATGTCCATGATGAATGTGAATAAAGTTACAAGTTTGGAACTTGGGAGAAAGGTTTACAAGTTTTTGTTTAGATTATAATTTTAGTCACTGAGGCCTTATGGACAAAACTTTTAGTTTATTCATTTAAAGATTTTCATTGTTCAGTGATTAAAAAAAGATTTGCAAGCTTTTCCAATTAGGAATTGAGGACTTTAAGTGGAAGGACAAAGTCCTTGCTGTGAATGAGCTTGCAGTCTGGTGGGGGAGCTAGGAGCTGAGTGGTGGGGGCTCTGTTTAGGGCAGGCACCAGGTATTGTGCAAGTAAACTGGCAAGCATGTCAATCAAAGTGTACTGCAAAGAAAGTGTCCTGGAGATGGAGGTCAACAGCAAATCTGGTCTTGAAGGTCACAAAAGTTAGCCAGGTACAGAAGGTGGCAGAAAATTTCAGGGAAGAATTAGCATGGGTAAAAACATGGGGACATGGAGGACATGATGTATTTAGGGAATTACCTATATTTCAGTTTTAAATATTTTATTTTATTAACATATAGATCCCAGTGTGTGTCAGGCTCTGTTCTAAGAGTTTTAGAAGTTTTTAATTCATTTAAGGTCCCTTAATGTATGTTTAGAATTGGGGCTGGCAAATTAACAACCTAAAGGCCAAATCCAGCTCATCATTCAATTTTGTAAATACAGTTTTATTGGAAATAGTCATGCTCACTTATTTATATGCTATCTGTAGCTGCTTTCATCTTACCATGGCACAGGTGAGAAATTGCCACAGAGGTCATATAGCCCACAAAGTCTAAGGTATTTACTCTCTGACCCTTGACATAAAAAGGTGCCAACTCCTAGTGAAACTGGAGAGGGACCACAAGGCTAGGGAGACAGGGCAAGATTATGGAGGTTGTTATCTTAAGGAGATTCATTTACAATGTAGGAGACCTGCCTTGTGAGTGTACCTGCAGCCCAAAACAGACATGATTTACTGCAATTTATTACAGACTGCTCAAGAAGAAAAGTTAATGTTCTTCTGAAACGATAGCAATTTCTCTTGATCTGCACAGTTCTGCATGAAGTGGGAAGCTTCAATAAGCTATGTGTTCACATCTACAGCTGAGGTTTTGGTTGACTTCTGAGCAGCAACAAAGTGTTTCTGGATTGACAATCTAATTTTACATAGATAAAATAATGCTTGGACTGTAGGGGTTGTCTTAGCCAAAAGACAAATTTTAAAAATGTTTTTCATCATCAGTGATATTTAATATTTCATACAAAGATTCTGTTCATACATAGAACCGCATGCATAGGACCTCATTCATAAGTTCTTACTAATCTCTTGACACAGGGCAAATTACATAATCTTTTTTAACCCCACTTTCCTTATCTTACTGCAAGATAATGTTTTGAAGATTCAATGAGATAATAAAGGTAGAGCCCTTAGTACAGAGTTTAGTACACAGTAGGAACTCAATAAATAATGTTTGTTATTATGGAAACCACAAAGCTTGAGAGCTCTCTATGTATCTCCTTAAAAGTATTTTCTTATAACCTAGTTTTTTATTGAAGGAAAGCTTACAGTTGGAAGTCAACAAACTTCATGTCAGCTAAAAGCTCAGAAACAGCTCAAAGATTGAAAACACAATAGAACTTTTCAACCTGTACCCTAAAGTGAGCTGATTACCTACCAAAGAACTCCGATCACCCATGAAATCAGCCTGAGATCAGAATTATACACATCTGGATCTCTACAGGGGCAGAAGATGCTAGTGGGCAGGTAAAGCGGAGTGGGAAAGGCAGACTGATACAGGAAGATAAACAAAAGGGGGAGGGAGCCACCAGAGGTGACCGGTTGGAAAGTAATACCCCTAAT
>NW_019154128.1:2019941-2289010 GCF_002288905.1 Enhydra lutris kenyoni
ACCTGTACCCTAAAGTGAGATGATTACCTACCAAAGAACTCCGATCACCCATGAAATCAGCCTGAGATCAGAATTATACACATCTGGATCTCTACAGGGGCAGAAGATGCTAGTGGGCAGGTAAAGCGGAGTGGGAAAGGCAGACTGATACAGGAAGATAAACAAAAGGGGGAGGGAGCCACCAGAGGTGACCGGTTGGAAAGTAATACCCCTAATACAAGCAAGAGTGCCCTGCGTCTGGGGACCAGCATTAACTTGGAGACTGGTTGAAAGCACTCCAAAAGAGCAAAAGATCGCGCGGGTGAAATTGTGGGAATCAGGGCGGCTAGGGACAGGGGCTTAAGTCCCCGGTCCCAGGACAGCCTCCCCTGGTGCAGAACCAGAGAGAGTGCGGCAGAGAAACCAGGTCTTGGTCCCTGAGCCGCCAGCGTGCCCGAGAACGCATGGGGTCCGAGTCCTGTGAGGGGCTGGGAGCCTTGCCAGTTGGCAGAACACCGAGCCATGCTACAGAGCCTGAGACATGCGTGCCCCTCACCCTTCCCTGAGAGAGGTGCGCAAAGGCCCAGCCCGGCACTCTTAGACCCGTGCCATTCTATCAGAGCCTGAGACAACGTGCGCCCCAAACACTCCCCTGAGAGAGGTGAGCAAAGGCCCAGCCTGGTGCTTTCGGACCCGTGTCCTGCTACCAGAGCCTGAGATGTGCGCGTGACCCACACCCTCCCCTGAGAGAGGTGCGAGCAAGCCTGGCGCTCTGAGACCCAGAAAGACCAGGCACTCCCAGCCCGGGCCAACGGGAAAAACTCAGTGTGCGATCGCTGCTTGGAACCTCTCTGGCGGTCTGGAGCTGCCCAGACAGCCGCCGCTGCTGCCTTGGTTTTGGGTATAAGCAGAAGATCCTGCGTCCCCAGGGACCGAGACTCGGAACCTGCTCTGCCAGCGGCCAAGGGGGGATTTTATGGGCTCTGCAACACCCACAGAAGAACAGACTGAGGCTTCTCTCTGAGAGGGAGGTCAGGGTGCAGTTTGTTTTCCTCTAAACCTACAAAAACCATCAAAAGTGGTCAAGACGAGAGGAAAAAAAAAAAAAAAAAGGTGAACAAACATAAAAACCTCCAGAGAACAAAAGCCTGAAAAAACCGGTTTCCTCAGGGCCAACCCCCTTGAAGGGGACTGGAGGACTTAACTCAGGGAACATCATTGATTGAAAACCCAAGTGGCAGGCCCCTCCCCCAGAAAACCAGGAAAGGAAAAAAAAAAAAAAAAGACTACAAGAGAACCACCACCACTACTTCATAGGACAACTTTTATTTTTAATTTGTTCCCACTATTCTGGCTCATTTTTTTTTATAGATAATTTTTTAACCTATTTACCATCACAGCGAGCTGTCCAGTACATCAATTCCATAATAACCTTCTAACCTGAACTTTTTGATACATACACCTGTGTTTTTCTTTTGCATTTCTATTTTTTGAATTTTTTTTAAATTTTAGTTTAGTTTACTCGTTTATTCCTTTTTTTATTGTTATTTTCTAATATTCATATAGAGTTAAACTTCAAAGTAATCCCCTTTCCCCAATGAATACTACCCATATAGGTAAACCAATTTTTAATCCCCTTTTAGCCTAGGAAAGTTGAGTCCTTTAACAAAGATATCAAGATACATCCAGGAAGAATCAAAACAACCTTCCTCGCCCACACTGAGAATTTATAACCACTCTCCCATCTTTTTCTTCCACCAGTGTTTCTGTGTTTTTGTGTTTGTCCTGATAGTATATAAATCTTACACTTGGGGTTCTTTTCGACAAGGTTCTTCCTTTATTTGCATATATATAATTTTTTTCTCTTGTTTTATACTTTTATCAGTCTTTTTGTTTGTCTGTTTTTGTTTGTATACCTCATAAATCTTACCTTGGGGCCCATTTGGGCTGAACCTTCTTTTTCATTTTCCCTTTCTTTCCTGTCTCTCTCTCTCTCCCTTTTTTTTTTTCCTCTTTTTTCTCTCATTTGGGTGGGGAAACCTGATTGCTCAGAAGTGTTCCAGGGTGCACCCAGACTGCACCAGGGTCGATACAACCAGCTACATCTGTTCAGTCATCTCTCACCAAAATGACTAGGAGGAGGAATGCCCAACAGAAGAAAAATACAGAGGATGGACCTTCTGCAACAGAGCTAATGGCTATCAACATAGACAATATGTCGGAAAGAGAATTCAGGCTAACAATTATCCAGGCAATAGCTAGGTTGGAGAAAGCCCTGGATGACCAAACGGAATTGATTAGGGCCGAGCTGAAAGCGACCAGACAGGATGTTCACAATGTTAGGGCAGAGCTAAAAGCTACCAGGGCTGAGGTTCACAATGCTCTCAATGAGTTCCAATCTAATCTAAATTCTCTCAAAGCTATGGTAACTGAGATAGAAGATAGAATTAGTGATCTGGAGGACAAACAGATAGAGAGAAAGGATCAAGAGGAAGCCAGGAACAAACAGCTTAGAAACCATGAAAACAGAATCAGGGAAATAAATGATGCCATGAAACATTCCAACGTCAGAATCATTGGAATCCCTGAAGGGGAGGAGAAAGAAAGAAGTCTAGAAGATAGAGTGGAACAAGTTCTTCATGAAAATTTTCCCAATCTCACGAATAGAATCAGCTTTCATGTACTAGAGGCCGAATGGTCTCCACCCAAGATGATAGACTCCAGAAAAATATCAAGGCACCTGATAGTCAAATTGAGGAATCATAATTGTAGGTATAATCTCTTGAAAGCCGCTAGGACAAAGAGGCTCCTTATTTACAGAGGAAAGCCCATCAGAATAACGTCAGACCTCTCCACAGAGACCTGGCAAGCCAGAAAGGGCTGGCAAGATATATTCAGGGCACTAAATGAGAAGAACATGCAGCCAAGAATACTTTATCCAGCAAGACTGACATTCAAAATGGATGGAGAGATAAAGAGTTTCCAAGACCGGCAAGGCTTAAAAGACTATGCAAGCACCAAGCCAACACTGCAGGAAATATTAAGGGGGGTTCTATAAAAGAGGAAAAATCCTAAGAATAGCATTGAACAGAAATATAGAGACAATCTACAGAAAGAAAGACTTCAAAGGTAACATGATGTCAATAAAAACGTATCTATCAATAATCACTCTCAATGTGAATGGCCTAAATGGCCCATAAAACGACATGGGGTTGCAGATTGGATAAAACGACAGGACCCATCCATATGTTGTCTACAAGAGACCCATTCTGAACCTAAAGATACACCCAGACTTAAAGTGAAGGGATGGAGAAGCATCTTTCATGCCAATGGGCCTCAAAAGAAAGCCGGGTTAGCAATTTTCATATCAGATAAATTAGATTTTAAACTAAAGACTATAGTCAGAGATACAGAAGGACACTACATCATTCTTAAAGGGACTATCCACCAAGATGATCTAACAATTGTAAATATCTATGCCCCCAATATGGGAGCAGCCAATTACATAAGAAAACTATTAATCAAGATAAAGAGTCATATTGATATGAATACATTAATAGTAGGAGATCTTAACACGCCTCTCTCAGAAATAGACAGATCATCGAAGCAGAAAATCAATAAAGAAACAAGAGCATTGAATGACACATTGGATCAGATGGACCTCATAGATATATACAGAACATTCCACCCTAAAACATGAGAATAAACATTCTTCTCAAGTGCACATGGAACCTTCTCCAGAATAGACCACATACTGGGTCACAAATCAGGACTCAACCGATACCAAAAGACTGAGATTATTCCCTGCATATTCTCAGATCACAATGCTTTGAAACTGGAGCTCAATCACAAGGAAAAGTTCAGAAGGAACTCAAACACCTGGAAGCTAAAGACCACCTTGCTTAAGAATGCTTGGATCAACCAGGAGATCAAAGAAGAACTGAAACAATTCTTGGAAACCAATGAGAATGAAGACACTTCGGTCCAAAACCTATGGGATACAGCAAAGGCGGTCCTAAGGGGGAAATACATAGCCATCCAAGCCTCCCTCAAAAAAATTGAAAAATCCAGAACACACCAGCTGTCTCTACACCTTAAAGAACTGGAGAATCGACAACAAATCAAACCAACTCCACACATAAGAAGGGAAATAATCAAGATTAGAGCTGAGATCAATGAGGTAGAAACCAGAGATACAGTAGAACGTATCAATGAAACTAGAAGCTGGTTTTTTGAAAGAATCAATAAGATCGATAAACCATTGGCCACACTAATCCAAAAGAAAAGAGAGAAAGCCCAAATTCATAAAATTATGAATGAAAAGGGAGAGATCACAACTAACACCAAGGAAGTAGAAACAATCATCAGAAGTTATTATCAACAGTTATATGCCAATAAGCTAAGCAACCTAGATGAAATGAATGCATTCCTGGAAAACTGTAAACTCCCAAAATTGAACCAGGAAGAAATCAACAACCTAAATAGACCGATATCTAGTAACGAGATTGAAGCAGTGATCAAAAACCTCCCAAAAAACTAGAGCCCAGGACCTGACGGATTCCCTGGGGAATTCTACCAAACTTTCAAAGAAGAAATAACAGCAATTCTCCTGAAGCTGTTTCAAAATACTGAAGCAGAAGGAAAACTTCCAGACTCTTTCTATGAAGCCAGCATTACCCTGATCCCCAAACCAGGCAAAGACCCTACCAAAAAGGAGAATTTCAGACCAATATCCCTGATGAATATGGATGCTAAGATTCTCAACAAGATCCTAGCAAACAGGATCCAACAGCACATTAAAAAGATTATCCACCATGACCAGGTGGGATTCATTCCTGGGCTACAAGGATGGTTCAACATTCGCAAATCAATCAATGTGATAGAACAAATCAATAAGAGAAGAGAGAAGAACCACATGGTCCTCTCAATTGATGCAGAAAAAGCATTTGACAAAATCCAGGATCCATTCCTGATTAAAACACTTCAAAGTATAGGGATAGAGGGAACATTCCTGAACTTCATCAAATCTATCTATGAAAACCCCATAGCAAATATCATCCTCAATGGGGAAAAGCTTGCAGCCTTCCCGTTGAGATCAGGAACACGACAAGGATGCCCACTCTCACCACTCTTGTTCAACATAGTATTAGAAGTCCTAGCAACAGCAATCAGACAACAAAGAGAAATAAAATGTATCCAAATTGGCAATGAAGAAGTCCAACTCTCTCTCTTTGCAGATGACATGATTCTTTATATGGAAAACCCAAAAGACTCACCCCCAAACTACTAGAACTCATACAGCAATTCAGTAACGTGGCAGGATACAAAGTCAATGTACAGAAATCAGTGGCTTTCTTATACACTAACAATGAAAATACAGAAAGGGAAATTAGAGAATCAATTCCATTTACTATAGCACCAAGAACCATAAGATACCTGGGAATAAACCTAACCAAAGAGGTAAAGGAACTGTCCTCGAGGAACTACAGAACACTCATGAAAGAAATTGAAGAAGACACAAAAAGATGGAAGACCATTCCATGCTCTTGGATCGGAAGAATAAACATTGTTAAAATGTCTATCCTGCCTAGAGCAATCTATACTTTTAATGCCATTCCAATCAAAATTCCACCAGTATTCTTCAAAGAGCTGGAGCAAATAATCCAAAAATTTGTTTGGATCCAGAAGAGACCCCGAATCGCGAAGGAAATGTTGAAAAACAAAAATAAAACTGGGGGCATCACATTACCTGATTTCAAGCTTTACTACAAAGCTGTGATCACCAAGACAGCATGTTACTGGCATAAAAACAGACACATAGACCAGTGGAACAGAGTAGAGAGCCCAGATATGGACCCTCAACTCTATGGGCAAATAATCTTTGATAAAACAGGAAAAAATATACAGTGGAAAAAAGACAGTCTCTTCAATAAATGGTGCTGGGAAAACTGGACAGCTATATGTAGAAGAATGAAACTCGACCATTCTCTTACACCGTACACAAAGATAAACTCAAAATGGATAAAAGACCTCAATGTGAGACAGGAATCCATCAGAATCCTAGAGGAGAACATAGGCAGTAATCTCTTTGATATCAGCCACGGCAACTTCTTTCAAGATATGTCTCCAAAGGCAAAGGAAACAAAAGCCAAAATAAACTTTTGGGACTTCATCAAAATCAAAAGCTTCTGCACAGCAAAGGAAACAGTCAAGAAAACAAAGAGGCAACCCACGGAATGGGAGAATATATTTGCAAATGACAGTACAGACAAAAGATTGATATCCAGGATCTATAAAGAACTCCTCAAACTCAACACACACAAAACAGATAATCATATCAGAAAATGGGCAGAAGATATGAACAGACACTTCTCCAATGAAGACATACAAATGGCTATCAGACACATGAAAAAATGTTCATCATCACTAGCCATCAGGGAGATTCAAATTAAAACCACATTGAGATACCACCTTACACCAGTTAGAATGGCTAAAATTAGCAAGACAGGAAACAACATGTGTTGGAGGGGATGTGGAGAAAGGGGAACCCTCTTACACTGTTGGTGGGAATGCAAGTTGGTGCAGCCTCTTTGGAGAACAGTGTGGAGATTCCTCAAGAAATTAAAAATAGAACTTCCCTATGACCCTGCAATTGCACTACTGGGTATTTACCCCAAAGATACAGATGTAGTGAAAAGAAGGGCCATCTGTACCCCAATGTTTATAGCAGCAATGGCCACGGTCGCCAGACTGTGGAAAGAACCAAGATGCCCTTCAACGGACGAATGGATAAGGAAGATGTGGTCCATATACACTATGGAGTATTATGCCTCCATCAGAAAGGATGAATACCCAATTTTTGTAGCAACATGGACGGGACTGGAAGAGATTATGCTGAGTGAAATAAGTCAAGCAGAGAGAGTCAATTATCATATGGTTTCAGTTATTTGTGCAGCATAACAAATAGCATGGAGGACATGGGGAGTTAGGACAAGGGAGTTGGGGGAAATTGGAAAGGGAGGTGAACAATGAGAGACTATGGACTCTGAAAAACAATCTAAAGGGTTTGAAGAGGTGGGGGGGTGGGAGGTTGGGGGAATCAGGTGGTGGATATTAGAGAGGGCACAGACTGCATGGAGCACTGGGTGTGGTACAAAAACAATGAATACTGTTATGCTGAAAATAAATTAAAAAAATGATTAAAAAAAAAAAGAAAACACAATAGAAGTGCAAACATAATATTTATTGGACTTCTTTTTTCAAAATTAACCTGAGTGAAAGGCCGAAATAATCTTTCTAAAAAGTCTGATTTTGATGAAGTCTAGAAATATTATCAGAGGAAATTGTTTTTTTTTCAATTTTCCAGATTCAATAAAAATAGTGAAGAATGGGAGTGCGAGTGCATGTGACTGTTTTGATGCAGAGAAAGGCGGAAGTGATAGAATCACGGTGCCCTGAAATGCTCCCCTCAGGCGCTTGTCTATTTTCTTTAGTCCCAAACAGAAGAGCAAACCCTGTGCTTCCTCAGGGTCCCTAGGTCCACCCAGAAAGTGGCACGGTTACTACTCTCCGAGCTTGCTCACGTTTTCTGTGTACTAGGCAGGCATCAAAATACCAAGGATTAGCCCTGGAGACCAAAGCATCAGAATTAAGGGAAGATATGTTAAAGTTTTCACCTTTGATAATTAATGCTAATTACTTATCATAATTAATGTAATTAATTATGTTCTGTAACATATAAATATGTTAATATAATTAACATCATTAAGGAAGAGAGTGAGAGAAAGTGGGGTGTGCGATTACAGGCTCCTGATACTCAAGGTCTTGATTCAATGTTTGGGCAGAAGACTTTCTTACTTAACAGTCTGGGAAAATCTTGGGAAAACTTTCTCCTTCAGGTTATTATCTGCTTCTTGAGAATCCCAAGAGATTCTCAGTTTACAGGTCCCACAGACATAGAGTCCAGGAAATGGCTGTGTCATGTCTTCTTACCGGAGAAATGTGAGCTCAAAAGTTGATTCCTCAGAGTTTTACCTTAATGCATGCCCTCTCCCCCAACAGTACCTGTGATCTCTTCCCATGAGGTTCAAGGGCAGTCGTACACCAGTGACGTTTCTAAGTCTCTGAGCTGAAGTTCTTGCAGGGATTCCTGTACTTTACCTGCAGGAAAACCTGCCTGCCCCTGCTGGTTGTAAACTGGGGTAGCCTGCATAAAACTTTATGGTAAGTCTTCAGATAGCTTTGTAAGCTTCTTTGAGGGTGCCATTTGCTGATTCAATTTTCTCTGATGACCAAGGATGATAAGAGAATAGAGTTCCTACATGATGAGCCAGGTTTTACAAAGCTCTTTTACATTACTTTCTCTGGACATTTGTAAAGTCTCTCACTACACAAACAGGAAAATAATCCCAATGAAGTCTAGAGAAGACAGTTAGCTGACTTCTGTCAGGGAAACACTTAGCCATCCAGAAAATAGAGGTAAGAACATACTCACATCCATTTGAATGGAGCAACTGTATAAAATTCACTGCAAATGTTCAAATAGATTTAGGGCTTTTGTTCTTTGCTACATGCCACCTTTACAGTTTTGCCAGGTTTATGGGTTTGGCAGGTAGAACATATGTCAGAAACATCCTCAGCCATTCTGAATGAAATTACCCTGTCAGTGCTGGCTTCAGATCACAGCCATATTTTTTCTTTGCTCTCGTGATAAAATTGAACAATTCTGGCTAATGAATTATATTAGCCAGCATTATCAGAATGAAGAGAATGGAATCCTTTCTTTAGGAAAAACAAACAATTAATTAGGAAAGATGCAATCAATAATTATCCCCTGTATAAGAACAACTTATAAACAGTGAGACCATCAAAAATTTTCTAGGGCCTTTTGATTTATATCCTGAATCTTATGACTTTGTCTCTGATTAACAAGCTTTATCAAAGTTTATAAACAAATATCAATTTTTACCAGTCTTTCTGTTTAAATAAGGATGTTTCTTGAAGTGTGAGAAGTATGAAATCTTTGAAATTATTTTAATACTTCTTATGCCACCAATGATGAGGAATGAATTTCTCTTTAACCTGTTAGGATTTTTTCCTTTTTATCTTAATTTTGATAAACAGAGAGTCAACCAAATCTTCAATATCTTGTATAAATGTGTAACAAATAGAATATTTTTTCTGTAACTGAGCTTTATTTTTCAAGCCCCCACTCATACAGTGACAATAATCTCATCAACGGAGTCCCTCTCTCTTCCCCAGGGCTGTGTTAATCAGGTTCTATCATCACTCATCCCCACAGGGATTCTGAGATGTTCTTTGTCCATTCTGGTGTTTGGTTTTCATGGTCTTGGTACTGATAGGCCTGGCCTCTCCAATCATGGTGACTGCCTGGCTTGAGGGTTGGGAAATGTCTGTGACTTCTTTGCCCTTTCATGTGGCAGAAATCTCTGTGAGGTGGCCCTTCTGCCTAAACATATTTGCAACATTATCTCAGAACTTGTTCGAAGTGCGAATTCTAATGCTCCTCCTCCCCAAGAATAACCTCCTAAGTCAACAACAGATAAAAACAGTCAGCAGACCAAAAATTCTCTGAGGCCCCATTCTCCAAGGCTCTGCCCAGGATCTAGTGGAAACAAGCATTACCATACAGTCTCTCCTTCCCCTGAGTGGGCGGTTTTAGAATTTTATTATATTTCTTCCTCTCTCCTTAAAAAAAAAAAAAAAAAAAAAATTAACAGACCTTTTATCTTGGAGCAGATTTAGGTTTCTAGAAAAATTAAGCAGATAGTACAGAGAGTTCCCATATGTCCTCTCTTTCTATCACTCAGTTTTCCCTATTATTATCTTGTCTCATTGTGGTATACTTGTTAGAATTGCTAAACAAATGTTAATACATTGTTGTTAACTAAAGTCCATAATTCATATTAGGGCTTACTTTTCTGTTGTATAGTGTCATATAGAACACAAAACTGAATTTTAAGTAAGTCAAAATTCAGAGACCACAAGGTTTTCCCAGCGAAAATGAAATAGACAAAGTCCTTAATCACCATTGAATGCTTTGAGAAACAAAATCCAGTTTAGGAAATAAGACATTTTACAGATTTAGAATAGTTTGCTCCCAAAAGAGACAATAAGATAGCATGCTGCATTTGTGAAGTTTAAATTTACTAATTAAAAGTAGGCTGGAAGCCAATAACCTTCATTTAACTGATTAGCTAAGACTAAAAAAAAAAAAGTAATCTTGGATTCTCCAACTCGACTGAAGACTAAATTCTGTTAACATACACAGAAATCAGATCCTTTTAAAAACAAGCATCTTAATGTTAATTCTGAAACATCATTTGCAAGGATTTTCCTCTTAAATAAAGAGACTTTACCACGCTAGTTCAAATTTGTTACATTTGTTGAAGTAGCAACAAACTACCTACCACCTCTCAGCGAGTTGTCCCGAAAACAGCTTTGCCTCCTTTTCCAGGAGGATACAAACATAGCGCTCTGTGCCATGAAGAACATTTCTAATTGCTTGTAAGGATGATAAGTGATCAATATGTCATATTCAAGTGGAATCTGATTTTTCAGGTCACTTGTTTAAATAAATGGCTTTGTTTTGGGGGAAAAAGAAAAAAGGTATTGGGGGGCCCTCTGCTGGTTAACCCACGTAAGAAATGAAAACAGGTTAAAAATTTGGAAGGATAAAATGACATTTTGGGGACCCCTCCATCCGTGACATTTTGTGGGTCTTCCACACTCCACCCCCACCTTCTCCACACCCAGTACTCTTAAAGCATTATAGGATCAGGAATCAGAAGCATAAGGGCCTACACTTCAGGAAAACAGGACTGGGTGGAGAGTACAGCTATTAAACTCAGTGAGGGTGATAGATTTTTTTTTTTTTTTTCAGCTTTGTCAAGGTATAATTGACAAATAAAATTGTAATATATTTAAAGTGTACAATATAACAATTTAATATACATATCCATTGTGAAAAGGTGCCAATCATCGAGTTAAGGAATACATCCATTACCTCACATACTTCTTTTTTTTGTGAGAACATGTAAGTTCTACTCTTAACGAAATTTCAGTTATACAATCCAGTATAATCAATTATAGTCACCATGTTATTCCTAACATAATCATCTCAGACCTTATTAATCTTGTAACTGAAAGTCAACCCCGAGCCCCTGGCAACCATCATATTACTCTCTGTTTCTATGTGTTCTTTCTTTTTTTTCTTTTTAAGATTTGATATGTAAGTGATACCATGCAGTTTACATCTTTCTTTGTCTGTCTTATTTCACCTAGCATAATGCTCTCCAGTTTCATCCATGTTGTTACAAATGGCAGGATTTCATTCTCTTTTAAGACTGAATATTTTCCTTTGTATGTATACACCACATCTTCTTTATTCATCTCTCAATGGACACTTTGGTTGTTTACATACCTTGGCTGTCATGGATAATGCTACAATAAACATGGTAATACAGATATCTCTTCGAGAGAATAATTTCACTTCCTTTGCATTTGAATCCAGAAGTGGGATTGCTGGACTATATGGTAGTTCTATTTTTAATTTCTTGAGGAACTTTCATACTGTTTTCCTTTTAGACTGTACAGTTTATGTTCTCATCAACAATGTGTAAGAATTATCTTTTCTACATGTTCTCGGGAGCATTTTTATCTTTTGTATTCTTGTTAGGACATGTCCTAATAGGATAGAGGGGATATCTCATTGTGGTTTTGATTTAAATTTCCCTGATTATTAATAATATTGAGCATCTTTGTACCTGTTTACGATTTGTATGTCTTCTTTGGAGAAATACCTATTCAGGTCTTTGCCCATAAAATAATTTGAATTGTTTGATTTTTTTTACTATTGGTTTAGCTGAGTTTCTTATGTATTTTGGATATTAACCCCCATCAGATATGTGGTTTGCAAATATTTTCTCCTTTCTTACAGATTTGTTTGTTTTGTTGATTGATTCTTTTGCTGTGCGAACTTTTTTTTTAAAGATTTTATTTATTTATTTGACAGAGAGAGATCACAAGTAGGCAGAGAGGCAGAGAGAGAGAGAGGAGGAAGCAGGCTCTCTGCTGAGGAGAGAGCCTGATACAGGGCTCTATCCCAGAACCCTGGGATCATGATCTGAGCCAAAAGCAGAGGCTTTAACCTACTGAGCCACCCAGGTGCCTCGCTGTGCGAACTTTTTAACTTGATGTGGTTCTACTTATTTATATTTGCCTTTGCTTTTGTTATCAAATCTGAAATCTCATTGCCAAGACCAGTGTAAATGATTTCTTCTAGGAGTTTTACAGTTTCAGGTCTTATGTTCAAGTCTTTGACCCCATTTTGAGTTAATTTTTGTGCAGCATGTAAGATAGTGGTCCTTTCCTCATTATATATTTATGGCTCTTTATTGTAAATTATTTGACCATATGCAGATAGGCTTATTTCTGGGCTATCTATTCTGTTCTATTAATCTTTGTGTCTGCTTTTATGTCAGTACCATACTCTTTTGATTAAGATAGCTTTGTAATATAGTTTGGAGGTAGGAAGTGTGATGTCTCCAACTTTTTTTTTTTTATTTGAAGTCTTTGTGGCTCACATGAATTTTAGACTGTTATTTCTATTTCTGTGAAAAATGCCTTTGGTATTTTGGAAGAGATTCTTTTGAATATATATGGACACTAGCAATATTTGATTCATGAACATGAAATTATCTTTCCATTTATTTATGTCTTCTTCAATTTCTTTTAATGTCTTCTAGTATTCAGTACATAGTTTTTTTTCATTTTCTTGGTTAAATTTATTCCTCAGTAGTTTATTCTTTTAGATGCTACTGTAAATGGGATTATTTTCTTAATTTCTATTTTTGATAGTTTATTATTTAGTGTATAGAAGGATAATTGATTTTAGAATGTTGATCTTCTATCTTGCAACTTTATTGAAGTGATTTATTAGTTCTAACAGTTATTTTGATGGAGTCTTTAAGGTTTTCTATATATGCATAAGATTGTGTCATCTGCAAAGGGATACAATTTTACTTCTGCCTTTCTCATTTGTATCCCTTTTAATTATTTTTCTTTTCTAATTGTCCTTGTTTGGACTTCCAGTTCTATGTTGCATAAAAAGGGTAGGAGTGGCCACCCTTACCTTGTTCCTGATCTTAGGAAAAAAACCTTTCAGCTTTCACCATTGAGTATGATGTTAGCTATGGTCTTATTATAGATTACCTTTATTATGTTGAAGTATATTTCATCTCTACATAATTTGTTGGGTGATTTTATCATGAAAAGATGTTGAATTTTGTAAAATGCCTTTTTTGAATCTATTAAGATCATCATTTTTTTAATTCTTCATTTTGTTGATGTGGTCTGTCACATTCATTGATTTGTGTATGTTGAACCATCCTTATATCCAAGGAATAAATTCTACTTGATCATAATGTGTGATTCTCTTGAGGTGTTATTGTATTTGATTTGCTAATTTTTTTAAAAAAGTTTTAATTTATTTATTTGTCAGAGAGAGAGAGAGAGAGCGAGAGAGCACAAGCAGGGGGGAAGGCAGGCAGAGGGAGAAGCAGGCTCCATGTTGAGCAAGGAGCCCAAAGTGGGACTCAAGACTCTGGGATCATGATCTGAGCAGAAGGCAGAACCTTAAACCACTGAACCAGCCAGACATCCCTGATTTGATAATATTTTGGTTAGTAATTTTGCATCTATATACATCTCAGATATTAACCTATAATTTCTTTTCTTGTGGTGTACTTGTCTCATTTTGGTATCAGGGTAGGGCTAATATGGAGAATTAATTTGGAAGTGCTCCCTCTCCTAATCTGGAAGAGTTTGAGAAGGATTGGCATTAATTTTTCTTTAGGTGCTTGTTAGAATTCACCATCCATCTGGTCCTGAACTGTTTTTGAAGGAGGGCGGAGGAGAGGTTCTGATGACTGATTCAATCTCCTTAACAGTAATTGGTCTGTTCAGATTTTCAATTTCTTCATGATTAAGTCCTGACAGGTGGTATGTTTCTAACAATTTGTCCATTTCTTCTAGGTTCTCTAATTTGTTGGTGTATAGTTGTTCAAAGCAGTCTCTTATGATCCTTTGTAATTCTGTGTTATCAGTTGTAATTTTTCTCTTTATTTTATTTGATTTTATTTGAGTCCTCTCTCTTATTTTTGTAGTCTAGCTAAAGGCTTGTCAATTTTGTATGCCTTTTCAAAAATCCAGCTCTTAGTTTCACTTCTTTTTGATTTTCTTTTTTGTATCTATTTATTTTCACTGTTATCTTTGTTATTTCCTTCTTTCTACTAACTTTGGGTTCCATTTGCTCTTCTTTTACTAGTTCCTTGAAGTATAAGCTTAGGTTTTTGTTTGAGAGCTTTCTTTTTTGAAAGTATGAATTGATTACTATTAACTTCACTCTTGGGGCAACCCACAAGTTTTGTGTATGTTGTGTTTCTATTTTGATTTGTTTCAAGATTTTTTTAAAAATTTCCCTTTGATTTGTTTTTTTACCTACTGGTTGCTTAGGAACATGTTTAATTTCCACATACCTGTAAGTTTTCCAATCTTCTTATAATTGATTCCTAGTTTCATGTCACTGTGGTACAGAAAAATAGTTTATATGACTTGAATATTCTTAAATTTATTAAGACTAGTTTTATGAATTAACATACACGAAAATGTTCCATGTGTGCTTGAGAAGAATGTGAATTCTGCTGCTGTTGATGGAGTGTTCTGTACATGTCTGTTAGGTGCATCTGATCTGGTCTAATGTATAGTTAAGTCCAATATGTCTTTAGTAATTTTCTGCCAGGAAAATTTACCTATTGGTGCAAATGGGGTTTAAAATTCCCTATGATTATTGACTAGATTATTGACTTTTTGTCCCTTCGTGTCTATTAATATTCACTTATATATTTAAGTTCTGTAATGTAGATGCATAAGTATTTATAACTGTTATATTCCCTTGAAGAACTAGGTCTTTTGTCATTATATAATGATTTTATTTGCATCTTGTTACAGTTTTTTTCTAAAGTATACTTTTGTTTGATGTAAGTGTAGCTAACACTGCTTTCTTTTTCATTCTGCTTTATGGAGTATTTTATTTCCGTTCCTTTTCTTCCTGTCTATTTGTCCTCAAAGATTATGTGAGTATTGTGGGGACAGTATAGCTGAGTGTTTTTTGTTTTATCTTTCTTTTTTTTTTATTTTTTAGAAACATATATTTTTATCCTCAGGGGTACAGGTCTGTGCATCGCCAGGTTTACACACTTCACAACACTCACCATAGCACATACCCTCCCCAATGTCCATAACCCCACCCCCCTTCTCCCAACCACCCTCCGCCCAGCAACCCTCAGTTTGTTTTGTGAGATTAAGAGTCACTTATGGTTTGTCTCCCTCCCAATCCCATCTTGTTTCATTTACTCTTCTCCTACCCCTTAACCCCCCATGTTGCATCTCCTCTCCCTCATATCAGGGGGATCATATGATAGTTGTCTTTCTCTGACTGACTTATTTTGCTACGCATGACTCTCTAGTTCCATCCATGTCGTTGCAAATGGCAAGATTTCATTTCTTTTGATGGCTGCATAGTATTCCATTGTGTATATATACCACTTCTTCTTTATCCATTCATCTGTTGATGGACATCTAGGTTCTTTCCATAGTTTGGCTATTGTAGACATTGCTGCTATAAACATTCAGGTGTACTTGCCCCTTCGGATCACTATGTTTGTATCTTTAGGGTAAATACCCAGTAGTGCAATTGCTGGGTCATAGGGTAGTTCTATTTTCAACATTTTGAGGAACCTCCATGCTGTTTTCCAGAGTGGTTGCACCAGCTTGCATTCCCACCAACAGTGTAGGAGAGTTCCCCTTTGTCTGCATCCTCGCCAGCATCTGTCATTTCCTGACTTGTTCATTTTAGCCATTCTGACTGGTGTGAGGTGATATCTCATTGTGGTTTTGATTTGTATTTCCCTGATGCCGAGTGATATGGAGCACTTTTTCATGTGTCTGTTGGCCATCTGGATGTCTTCTTTGCAGAAATGTCTGTTCATGTCTTCTGCCCATTTCTTGATTGGATTATTTGTTCTTTGGGTGTTGAGTTTGCTAAGTTCCTCATAGATTTTGGACACTAGCCCTTTATCTGATATGTCATTTGGAAATATCTTCTCCTATTCTGTCAGTTGTCTGTTGGTTTTGTTAACTGTTTCCTTTGCTGTGCAAAAGCTTTTGATCTTGATAAAATCCCAATAGTTCATTTTTGCCCTTGCTTCCCTTGCCTTTGGCGATGTTCCTAGGAAGATGTTGCTGCGGCTGAGGTAAAAAAGGTTGCTGCCTGTGTTCTCCTCAAGGATTTTGATGGATTCCTTTCTCACATTGAGGTCCTTCATCCATTTTGAGTCTATTTTCATGTGTGGTGTAAGGCAGTGGTCCAATTTCATTTTTCTGCATGTGGCTGTCCAATTTTCCCAACACCATTTATTGAAGAGGCTGTCTTTTTCCATTGGACATTCTTTCCTGCTTTGTCGAAGATTAGTTGACCATAGAGTTGAGGGTCTATTTCTGGGCTCTCTATTCTGTTCCATTGATCTATGTGTCTGTTTTTGTGCCAGTACCATGCTGTCTTGATGATGACAGCTTTATAATAGAGCTTGAAGTCCGGAATTGTGATGCCACCAACTTTGGCTTTCTTTTTCAATATTCCTTTGGCTATTCAAGGTCTTTTCTGGTTCCATATAAATTTTAGGATTATTTGTTCCATTTCTTTGAAAAAAATGGATGGGATTTTGATAGGGATTTCATTAAATGTGTAGATTGCTTTATGTAGCATAGACATTTTCACAATATTTGTTCTTCCAATCCAGGAGCATGGAACATTTTTTCATTTCTTTGTGTCTTCCTCAATTTCTTTCATGAGTACTTTATAGTTTTCTGTGTATAGATTCTTCGCCTCTTTGGTTAGGTTTATACCTAGGTATCTTATAGTTTTGGGTGCAATTGTAAATGGGATGGACTCCTTAATTTCTCTTTCTTCAGTCTTGTTGTTGGTGTAGAGAAATGCAACTGATTTCTGTGCATTGATTTTATATCCTGACACTTTACTGAATTCCTGTACAAGTTCTAGCAGTTTTGGAGTGGAGTCTTTTGGGTTTTCCATATATAGTATCATATCATCTGCGCAGAGTGATAGTTTGACTTCTTCTTTGCCGATTTGGATGCATTTAATTTCCTTTTGTTGTCTGATTGCTGAGGCTAGGATTTCTAGTACTATGTTGAATAGCAGTGGTGATAACGGACATCCCTGCCGTGTTCCTGACCTTAGTGGAAAAGCTTTCAGTTTTTCTCCATTGAGAATGATATTTGTGGTGGGTTTCTCATAGATGGCTTTGATAATATTGAGGTATGTGCCCTCTATCCCTACACTTTGAAGAGTTTTGATCAGGAAGGGATGCTGTACTTTGTCAAATGCTTTTTCAGCATCTATTGAGAGTATCATATGATTCTTGTTCTTTCTTTTATTAATGTGTTGTATCACACTGATTGATTTGCGGATGTTGAACCAACCTTGCAGCCCTGGAATAAATCCCACTTGGTCGTGGTGAATAATCCTTTTAATGTACTGTTGAATCCTATTGGCTAGTATTTTGGCGAGAATTTTTGCATCTGTGTTCATCAAGGATATTGGTCTGTAGTTCTCTTTTTTGATGGGATCCTTGTCTGGTTTTGGGATCAAGGGGATGCTGGCCTCATAAAATGAGTTTGGAAGTTTTCCTTCCATTTCTATTTTTTGGAACAGTTTCAGGAGAATAGGATTTAGTTCTTCTTTAAATGTTTGGTAGAATTCCCCCGGGAAGCCGTCTGGCCCTGTGCTTTTGTTTGTTTGGAGATTTTTGATGACTATCTCAATATCCTTATTGGTTATGGGTCTGTTCAAGATTTCTATTTCTTCCTGGTTCAGTTGTGGTAGTTTATATGTCTCTCGGAATGCATCCATTTCTTCCAGATTGTCAAATTTGTTGGCATAGATTTGCTCATAGTATGTTCTTATAATTGTCTGTATTTCTTTGGTGTTAGTTGTGATCTCTCCTCTTTCATTCAAGATTTTATTTATTCGGGTCCTTTCTCTTTTCTTTTTGATAAGTCTGGCCAGGGGTTTATCAATCTTATTAATTCTTTCAAAGAACCAGCTCCTAGTTTCATTGATTTGTTCTATCATTTTTTTGGTTTCTATTTCATTGATTTCTGCTCTGATCTTTATGATTTCTCTTCTCCTGCTGGGTTTAGGGTATCTTTCTTCAGCTCCTTTAGGTGTAGGGTTAGGTTGTGTACCTGAGACCTTTCTTATTTCTCGAGAAAAGCTTGTACCGCTATATATTTTCCTCTCAGGACTGCCTTTGCTGTGTCCCACAGATTTTGAACGGTTGTGTTTTCATTATCATTTGTTTCCATGAATTTTTTCAATTCTTCTTTAATTTCCTGGTTGACCCATTCATTCTTTAGAAGGATGCTGTTTAGTCTCCATGTATTTGGGTTCTTTCCAAATTTCCTCTTGTGATTGAGTTCTAGCTTCAGAGCATTGTGGTCTGAAAATATGCAGGGAATGATCCCAACCTTTTGATACCGGTTGATTTCTGTAAGACCCAGGATGTGATCTATTCTGGAGAATGTTCCATGTGCACTAGAGAAGAATGTGTATTCTGTTGCTTTGGGATGAAATGTTCTGAATATATCTGTGATGTCCATCTGGTCCAGTGTGTCATTTAAGGCCTTTATTTCCTTGTTGATCTTTTGCTTGGATGATCTGTCCATTTTAGTGAGGGGAGTGTTAAAGTCCCCTACTATTACTGTATTATTGTTGATGTGTTTCTTTGATTTTGTTATTAATTGGTTTATATAGATGGCTGCTCCCATGTTAGGGGCATAGATATTTAAAATTGTTAGGTTTTCTTATTGGACAGATCCTTTGAGTATGATATAGTGTCCTTCCTCATCTCTTATTATAGTCTTTGGCTTAAAATCTAATTGATCTGATATAAGGATTGCCACTCCTGCTTTCTTCTGGTGTCCATTAGCATGGTAAATTGTTTCCCACCCCCTCACTTTAAATCTGGAGGTGTCTTTGGGTTTAAAATGAGTTTCTTGTAGGCAACATATAGATGGTTTTTGTTTTTTTAACCATTCTGATACCCTGTGTCATTTGATTGGGACATTTAGCCCATTAACATTCAGGGTAACTATTGAGAGATATGAATTTAGTGCCGTTGTATTGCCTGTAAGGTGACTGTTACTGTATATTGTCTCTGTTCCTTTCTGATCTACTACTTTTAGGGTCTCTCTTTGCTTAGAGGACCCCTTTCAATATTTCCTGTAGAGCTGGTTTGGTGCTTGCAAATTCTTTCAGTTTTTATTTGTCCTGGAAGCTTTTAATCTCTCCTTCTATTTTCAATGATAGGCTAGCTGGATATAGTATTCTTGGCTGCATGTTTTTCTCATTTAGTGCTCTGAATATATCATGCCAGCTCTTTCTGGCCTGTCAGGTTTCTGTGGATAAGTCTGCTGCCAATCTTTTTACCATTGTATGTTACAGACTTCTTTTCCCGGGCTGCTTTCAGGATTTTCTCTTTGTCACTAAGACTTGTAAATTTCACTATTAGGTAATGGGGTGTGGACCCATTCTTATTGATTTTGAGGGAGGTTCTCTGAACCTCTTGGATTTTGATGCTTGTTCCCTTTGCCATATTGGGGAAATTCTCTCCAATAATTCTCTCCACTATACCTTCTGCTCCCCTCTCTCTTTCTTCTTCTTCTGGAATCCCAACTATTCTAATGTTGTTTCGTCTTACGGTGTCACTTATCTCTCGAATTCTGCCCTTGTGGTCCAGTAGCTGTTTGTCCCTCTTTTGCTCAGCTTCTTTATTCTCTGTCATTTGGTCTTCTATATCACTAAATCTTTCTTCTGCCTCATTTATCCTAGCAGTGAGAGCCTCCATGTTTGATTGCACTTCATTAATAGCTTTCTTGATTTCAACTTGGTTAGATTTTAGTTCTTTCATTTCTTCAGAAAGGGCTTTTATATCTCCTGAGAGGGTTTCTCTAATATCTTCCATGCCTTTTTCGAGCCTGGCTAGAACCTTGAGAATCATCATTCTGAACTCTAGATCTGACATATTACCAATGTCTGTATTGATTAGGTCCCTAGCCTTCGGTACAGCCTCTTGTTCTTTTTTTTGTGGTGAATTTTTCCGCCTTGTCATTTTGTCCGGATAAGAATATATGAAAAAGCAAATAAAATACTAAAAGGGTGGCAAAGACCCCAGGAATATATGCTTTAACCAAATCATAAGAGATCCCAAATCGTGAGGGGGGAGAAAGGGGATAAAAAGAGGTTCAGAAAGAAAAAAAAAAAAGAAACAATTAAAAAAAGAAAAGGAATAAAGAAAAAATATAAAGAAGAAAAGAATATATATATATGTATATATATATATTAGATAAACTAGTTAAAAACGTTAAAAAAGAAAAGGGTAAAAGTTAAAAAAATATTAGCAGAAGAAGAGAAAAAAAAATTGAAACAGAAAAAAAAATTAAATTAAGTGCAAGGCTAAAGAATCATGGGGAGAAAGCCATGAGTTCCGTGCTTTGCTTTCTCCTCTGGAATTCTGCTGCTCTCCTTGGTATTGAAACTGTACTCCTTGGTAGGTGAACTTGGTCCTGGCTGGGTTTCTTGTTGATCTTCTGGGGGAGGGGCCTGTTGTAGTGATTCTCAAGTGTCTTTGCCCCGGGCGGAGTTGCACCGCCCTTACCCAGGGCCGGGCTGAGTAATCCGCTTGGGTTTGCTTTCGGGAGCTTTTGTTCCCTGAGCGCTTTCCGTAGAGTTCCGGAGGATGGGAATGAAGATGGCGGCCTCCCAGTCTCTGGCCCGGAGGAGCCGAGAGCCCGGGGCCCCACTCCTCAGTGCGCCCTCAGAGAACAATGCCCAATTACTCCCGTCACCCTGGCCTCCGGCCGCGCTCCGAGCTGACCGAGCCTGCGACCGGTTCAAGGTAACCCCGAGCTTAGAGCTCACTCCTCGGCTCTGTCTCTGTAGCCAGCTTCCCGGTTCTAATACCTGTAAGTTCTGCGACACTCAGACACCCCCGATCCTTCTGTGACCCTGCGGGACCTGAGGCCATGCTGACCCCGTGTGGGCTTCACCCCAGTTTAGCCTCTGGAGTGATGTCCTTCAGCAGAACAGACTTTTAAAAGTCCTGATTTTGTGCTCCGTTGCTCCACCGCTTGCCGGGAGCCGGCCCCTCCCCCTGCGGTCTATCTTTCCGTCGCTTTTGATTCACTTCTCCACCAGTCCTACCTTTCAGAAAGTGGTTGATTTTCTGTTTCTAGAATTGCTGTTCTTCTTCTCTTTGATCTCCCATTGGATTTGTAGGTGTTTGCAATCTTTAGATAAGCTATCTAGCTGATCTCCTGCTACCTGAAGTAGTCTCAGCCTGCTACTTCTCTGCCATCTTGACTCCCCTCCTGTTTTATCTTTCTTATCCATTCAGCCACTCTGTCTTTTGATTGAGGAATTTAGTCCATTTATATTCAAAGTAATTATTGATATGGAATTATTATTGCCATCTATTAATTGTCTTCTGGCTTTTTGTATTTCCTTTGTTCCTTCCTTTCTCTCTTGCTCTCTTTCCTTGTGACTTGGTCATCACTAAGCAATAGTGATATGCTTAGATTCCTATCTCTTTATCTTTTGTATATCTACTATAAGTGTTTGTTTCCAGTTACCATGAATTTTACATTGAAAACACTTCTATTTTAAGCTGATAACTTAATTTTGAAACATGTACAAAAACTCTTCATTGTTACACTCCCCCCATATTTTATGTTTTTGAAGTTACAATTTACATTTTTAATATTGTGTGTCCATTAATAAATTAACAAATTATTGTAGTTATAGTCATTTTTATACTTATGTTTTTTAACCTTTATATTAGTGTTATATAGGTGATTTACTCACCATCATTACTCTATTAAAGCATTCTGAATTTAACGTTATGTTTACTTTTAATAGTGAGTTTTATGCTTTAAATGTTTCCTGTTACTAATTAGCATCCTTACATTTCAGTTGGAAGAACTCCCTTTAACTTTTCTTTTAGGTTGGTCTAATGGGGATGAACTCCTTCAATTTTTCTTTGTCTGGGAAATTCTTTATCTCTTCTTCATTTCCAATGAGAGCTTTGCTGGATAGAGTGCTCTTGAGTGGCATACTTTTTTTTTTTCTTTCAGCACTTTGAATATATCATTATACTCTCTTCTGGCTACAAGGTTTATGCTGAAAACTCTCATGATCCTCTGGGAGGGTTCCCTTGTTTATAACAAGGTGCTTTTTTCTCTTGATGTTTTTGTGTTTCTTTGTCTTTAAGTTTTGATAATTTAATTATAACGTATTCATGTGGTCCCTCTAGGCTCATCGTTTTTTGGCACTTTTTGGGCTTCCTGGATCTGGATATCTATTTTTTCCCCCAGGATTTTGGCCATTATTTCTTTGAAAAAGCTTTCTGGCCCTTTGTTCTCTCTTGTCCTTCTGGGCTGCTATAATGTGAATATTGGGCCCCTCAATGGTGTCCCATCAAACCTTGAAGTTATCTTCCCTCTTTTTCATTCTTTTTCTCTTTTTTTGCCTCTGATTAGATGAATTCCAGTGTCTTATTCATATTCATGGATCCTTTTTTCCACTTGGTCTAGTTTGATGTTAAAACCCTCTTTTGAGTGTTTACGTTCACTTATTCTGTTCCTCAGCTGCATGATTTCTGTGCGGCACTTTTAAACATTTTCTCTCCTTGTTGAAATTCTCACATTGTCCACTAACTACTCTTCTGACCTCAGCGAACATGCTTATGACTATTACTGTGCACTCTCTTGGGTGAACCACTCATCCCCATTCCACTAACACTGGTTTTTTGAGATTCATCTTGTTCTTTTGTTTGGGCCAGATTGTTATATCTCTTCATTTTACTTGAGTCTCTGTGTTGGTTTCTACACATTAGATACAACAGACATTTGTCTCAATCTTGATTGACTGATAGTGGGGAGAGCTTTATCAGTCATCCTGGTTGCCACTCAAACTTCTGTGACTGTACGAACCACTGTCTTTGCTTTTAGTGGCTCTCAGTAGTTGAGAGTGTGACAGGACTTGCTGGTGTCCCAAAGGCAGGCTAAATCCCCATACACCTTTTAAGGCTCCTGGAAGTTGACTAACTGCCCCTTCAGTTCCCTGATGCATGCTAATTAGAAACCCCACTTTTGTGTAGCACATGAGAAAGACAAGATGTTAGGTATATGGTCTACCCCTAATTTGGGTGAAACTGGGACCTGAGTGTTTTCGCTTACTTAATCTGTTCTGAGCTAGAGGGAATAGTCACTGGGCTCCCAAATGGAACTGACTCTTTTGTGTGGTCCCAGGGGATTTATGAATGTTGAGCTCTTTCAGTTCTCAGAGATAGGTGAATTGGGAGCCTGTCCCTTGAGTGGCATCGAAAACAATTGGGGTACTTATTCTGGACAAGCTCCTTCCAGGGAGAAGCTGAAGACTTGGTTTTAGTGTTGGAGCAAGCTGAAGGGAGAGACCAGGGGATGTGCCCAGTAGCTCTAATAGATTTCTGGGGCGGGGGGGGGATGCAGTCAGCTCCCATATGTAGGCAGATTAGAAGTTAGAACCTTAGGCAGTTGTTGGAGAAGTATGCACTCAAATCATTTTGGGGAGAGACTGGAGATAGGAGTTCTGGGCCAGTCCCTCTGCTGAGCCCAAGGGGACAGCTGTGGACAGCTTATCTGCCCATTTGACAACTGCTTCTTCGTTTGCTACAGTCCTGGAGGATGCATATGAATGTAAGCTCCGTTGTTTATCAGGGATGAGTAATTTGGGGGCCAATCCCTCTCATGGAAGCCATAAAAGTTGGGGTGCTAGATGTACAAACAAGCTCCTTCTAAGATGAAGCTGCAAGTTTGGTTTTACTGTTGGAATGAGCCAGGTGGAAAAGCTCCCCACTGAATCTTTGTTCTCCCTGGAAGATTACAGATAGTATCTAGGTGCATGCTAATCGAAAACTTGACCCTCAGGCAGCAGCTTAAAAAGTATGTAGTCAAACTCCTTCAGGGAAAGACTGCAAATGGTAGTGTGGTTTTGTTGTGTTTTGTTTTGTTTTGCCTGCTTCTTCTGTGCAGAACCCTGGGAGGACAGCTCTGGTGAGTGCTCATGTGCCCATTAACAAGTGCCTGATGTTTTCTATACTCCTATGGCTTGTGCCCACAAATCCTGTTGGCTTTCAGAGCTAAGTGGTTTGGACACTTATCTATCAGCCTTAAAAGCTGAGGCAATGGATATAAGACCCAAACCCTTTGCTCCTCAAGAAGCTGGGAGCTGGGGTCCCTCCCTGTGGTAAGGCACTGTGCAGGGCATGGGGTTTATAGCAAGAGTGTGTCTCAGCCTTTTCTACCCATTTCAATGTGGATATTTTCTGTTACCGAAGGTATAGGAGTCATTCAGCTGGTTTCCAGGTTTCTTTCAGAAGAAATCTCTCTGTGTGTAGTTGTATATTTGGTGTGTCTGTGGCAGGAGGAAAATTCAAGAGTCTCCGAGGTCACTATCTTGGTGACATCCAAAATGACATATTTGTTGCTGCTCACTAAATCGAAGTTCCTGGTAGTCCCACATAATTATGTCAAAATAATTTCAAAATTTATCTGTTTACTATCTTTATTCTAAACTCAGATGCTTAGCCTTTTTATAGCCTACCTTTCATCTCAATAATTCATCCCTCACAGATACCTCGAGCTGGCATATATGAGTGTCAATGGGAGGAGAAGTCTTTCCCATTTCACCTATGATCATGTGATTTGGCTTGGTGGGTCAGCAAAGACTTGGCTTCTACTTAACATTGGTTTGAGACTCAGGGGAGTGAAGAACATGCCCAAGCCTTCAGCATCAGATAAGATTAAATACTCACTTAGCAACAGGGACAATGGCATATTGTCATTTTAATAAATCATTAGTGTCTCTGGATCTATATTTCCTTATGTATAAAAAAATGAATTAGAGGGCTTAGTAGATCTCTAGATTTTAAAATACTGAAAATCTATTTTTTCCTTTTTAAAATTTAAGATATATAACCATACAAATATAAAACCATATTTATATCACTGGGCATTTCTATTTTAGAGGGCTATTCTCTCTTTGCTCAGCGCCAGCTGGGAGCATCTATAGCAACCTGTATTCTTTAAAGATTTTTATTTATTTATCTGACAGAGAGAAAGCGAGAGAGCACAAGTAGGCAGAGAGAGAGGGAAAAGCAGGCTCTTTGCTGAGCAGGGAGCCCAATATGGGACTTGATCTCCCAGGACTCAGATCATGACCTGAGCTGAAGGCAGCTGCTTAACCAACTGAGCCAACCAGGCACCCCTAGAGCAACCTATTTTCTAAACAAGCCACCAAGAATACTCCAAGTTCAGACTCAGAGTGAGTAGGAAAAAATCCATCCCATCCTTGCTTGTAACTCAACCTTCCACATCCTCCGAGAACAAACCCCACAGTTAAAGTGGCAGTGTTTTCACCTTCCCTCCCTGACTGACAAAGCTCAGCAACCACAGACATAATACAAGTCATTTTCTGTTCCATTTTTTCCCTTCCTTTCAACTTGAAGCACAGACATTAAGAACTTGTTGAATTTGATTGGCATAGAGTTCCACTTGTCCTTTGGTGGGTTTGTTCTCCTTTGGTGGGTTTGGGATCTCAGGTTCTGAGGACCTCGGTAGAAACCTGGTGCCATGATTATCTTACTGATTTTTCAGGGTCCTTTCTCTGTGATTTCTTGGTCATTTAGATGGTGGACTCAAGAGCATGTCTTCCCTTCTCAGATATCTGCCTGGGTATTTCAAAACATGTTACCTGTATGGAAACCATCTTGTTCTGACAAAGCCCACTCTGCCTTGGTGAAGTTTTCCAGTCCTGACTTATTAAATAGCATTTTAAAATATCTCAATCATGGCTATTCTGAAACAATCTCCACAAAAATAGAGTTAATCCAAACTGAAAATAATGTAGGCTTAAAAGCATGTTACTTTGATCTTTAGCATAACGGTCCTGAGGGTTTTTATTTTTTTCCCCACAATTTAAACTTTTAGCAGAATGAGTTGCTAACATTTCTTCTGTTTTATTGCTTTTGACTCACTAGAGGGGGGTAGAGGAAAAGGTTTCAAAGAAGCAAAACCAGAAATTACATAGAGAACCCAATACCTATTGAGCTTAATGTTCCATACTTTTCTAAAAACAACTTAGGTCCAAATGTCAAATCTAATGATGAAGTAAATTAAGATGCTTGTTTTTCTGCGCCCTCATCTTGAGGGTAAACTTATTATGGATAATTCAGTCAATGCATCCATTGGCTAGGAGCTGATTACTGATTGAATTTGATGCCTTCTATTTTTATGTTAATTAAAAGCATTCACAAGTATTTTTTTTCCTGCTCTTCCTTCTCTAAATTTTTGCTGGAAATATCCTAATGAAATCACTTCCTTACTAGTGCCCCCAATTTTGTCTTGCTTATAGATTAAAAGTTTTGAGTTGGTGCTCAGCCATGAACATTGTAAGGAATGGAAATATAAATACAGTTTCTGTGCACTCACAATATTAAATAATATGGGAACTTGCCAGTTATGTGGTTCCCCTTATCCCTTTTGGGGCTCGAATGACTGAGTATATTTTGAAAGGAAAGAGACCTCAATTCAGCTGGCCTTAAGAGTTGGTGTCTGGGATTGAGCACCCTTGTTATTTTGCTCCTCCTGTCAACCCATCCCTCCCCCCCCACACCCTCTCCTCTCTGAAGAGGATACGTGCAATTGAAAACAATAGGTGACTCCATTCCTTAAAAAGAAAAATAAATAAATGAGTAACATAGACTGTACTTATTCCAAATGGGGTAGCAATTTGACTTTAGGCAAGGATCTAAAGGAGGTGATATTTCTCTGCAGAAATAGCTGCTTCTTTTTCTCCTCCTGGGTACTAACAGATGGAGCAGTTTCTCTCTCTCTCTCTCTCTCATTCTGATAGCTCTAAGTTTGCCCATCCCAATAAAAGCATTTCAGTGTGCATTGCACTTGAGTCCTTTAGATGTGCTTATTCGATTCCTGCATTGTAACAGGACGCTTATTAGGTAGACATGAAAGAAATGTACATTTAATTTCTTTTGAAATTTTCCTTTCTGCTCCCTTCAATCAGGCCTCCTTCCATCCTTCATTCCAAGAACCTGTGTCCCAGTGCTTATCCGTAGTTACTAGTATATCCAGCGATGTAGGAAATTTTGGGGTTTGGGGCTGACAGCCAAGAAAGAATTCTTGAGACATCTTTTTGCAAAAAGTTGGTTTTATTAAAGCATGGGGACAGGACCCATGGGCAGGAAGAGCTGCATGGGGAGTGCACAGGGGGTGGCCAGTTAAATACTTTCAAGTTTCCCACGTCACCCACCATATGTACTACATCCACCCATTATTCCTTTTGGACTGGAATCCCATGCCCTAAGTCCATCTTGGTTTTCCCAAAAAAACCCACTTGTTCTTTAGCTCCATTCTCCCAGAATCCGGTAAGTAACCTGATTGTGAAACATACCAAGGTATAAATGACTCATCGTGCTTAGAAATGTTGTTTTTAGTGGTGTCTGTGTGGCTCAGCTGGTTAAGCATCGACTCTCGATTTCGGAACAGGTCGTGACCTCAGGGCCATGAGATCAATGCCCATGTGGGGCTCTGTGCTCAGCAGAGTCTGCATAAGATTCTCTTTCTGACTCTGTCCCTTTTCCCTGGTCAAATGCTCCCTCTCTCTCTCTCACTCTAGAATAAATTAATTAATTAAAAAAATTTTTAGAGGTTTTGTACATTTCTGGGATCTCTCTGGACACACATGCATGTTTACACAGAGGGCCAAAACATTAAAGGTGACCTTCTGGACACTGCGGCAAGCCACTGAGAACAGTTCTTTGAGTCAGGTTACTGAGGATGTTTATCTTATTTCTGTATCCAAACTAAGCTTCGGTCCATTTTTTTGACATGTCTCACTCTGTTGAGATCCAGAAATGAGTTGTTCTATATGACAAAATCTTGTCCTTCTTCCCACATCCAGGCACTGGCAAACCTTTGACCAGTTCTGTCTCATGTGTGGGCCAAAACCCACAGAAGAATACAAAATTGGCCCTTGGAGAGAGAAGCCACGTGGACTTCTGGTATGATCTCCCTGGGGTAATAAGGCAAACACATCTGGAATGGTCTTTAAATATTTGCTGACAGGTCTGTGCCAAGGTCTACTGACCTTGAAGAAGCGAACACGTCCCTGCCCCCTGCCCTGCAGCTTTAATAAAGGATGGAAAGAATTGTGGCAGAAGGGGACCCCAGCAGGGCTTTCCCTAGGGTGCATAGCCACGGGGAAGCTGGATGGTGAAAAGCAAAGGCAGCAGTGGGCGTCCTCACCCTTCCCTTTAATTACAGAACAGCCAGCATTTCATTTCATTCTGAAATGGAAAACTGTTCCTGCTTCATTAAATATGTACGTTCCATAAAATATGGATTAGCACTGGGCTTTGCTGGTGATCAGTGAGCTACAGTCTCCAATCTGACCTAAATTATTCGTGTTGGTTTTATGATCTGGAAAGCAAATGTACGCATTCCAAAGACTCTTTCTAAGATGTTTTAAGTTATTCCATTGTAATATGTAACAAATCCTTGCATTTCAATCCTGAAAAAAAAGCAAGCTCGTTAGACTGCAGAAATGAGTTAGCCATTAATTCAAATAAGAACATGTGGCCTCATCCAGAGAACAATTACCCTCCATTTATCCAATTATGCTTTGCCCATTCTAGTTTGAATCCTTCAGTTGTCTCTGACATCGTGGCTTACTGAAGGTTGGATGGCTTTATATATTGTTATCTTTCCTGTGCAAGCAAGCTGGGGTTTGTTTAAAATACAAGTAAATTAATAGTTGGTTCTGTGCAGGAATGATACATGGAAACTTGAAAACGTATGGCTTTCAGGGAGAAAAAAAATGGCATGCACAGAGATAATAAATGATAATTTGTATAATCATCAAATGTGATTAAATCCAGAACTGTGAGTTAAATACTAGTCAATGTAATCAGAATTTTATTTTTATGATCTCAAAGAAGAAAATGTGTTTTCTTTGCTTGAAGGTTTGTAATTTTATTGGTTCCATCTAGGTTTATCAAAATGTAAAATGTATTGGAAAGAGCCCACTTTCCCCACCTCCTGGTAAACTAACTCTAAAATTTAAAATGCAGCTATTAAAAACACCGTCTGCTATATGGAACCATACCAAATCCAAAGTCATGCATCATTTCTGGGGATACTGAGAGAAATCCTAGGATATAATTTTCATTGCTTTTATTAAGCTAATGAGTTTTTTATTTCTGAATAACATATAGAGAGTTCACTTTCATGTAAGGCACATATTCTCTACAGATGTATTGAGCTTATTCATGTTTAAGGCATTTGTCTCTTTATAACTTTCTTTAATGTTTACGTATAATTAACTTTTACATAAAACTTTGTGTTTACCAGACAGTTTGAGATACGTTATCTCATTTAATCTTCACAATAACTTCAGAGATAGGAATCACCACCCTTTTCACAGATGAAGAAGCAGTAACTCGGAGAGATTAAATTTCTCTCCCAAACTCACGTAGGGTAGTAAGTGGCAAAGCAAGATACAAATCACAAGTCAAGTCCGTGGCGTGGAGTCTGGCATCATTCAGGACCCCCAAATGTCAATGGCCATTTAGACCCTTCTCATGGTGAGCACCATATGTTAACCATATGCATCTTTCCCTTCAACTCAAGGACTGTGCACACATTTATATGTAACCCATACATTCTTTTTTCTTACCTCTACACCTAGAGAGAGGTGAAATATAAAATTAGTACAATGTTTCCATTTTGTAACCTTGACAAGTTAGTTCCGCACTCAGCCCACACTCAGCTCTGCTTGCCTTCACCTGCTTGTTATGCTGGCACCGCACCTCTGGTCTGCTTTGCTAGAATGTAGACTTCTTGAAGGCATACCCTTTATTAGCATAATCTTTCCAACCTCTGCTTCAGTGCTTCCTCTATAGCTGATGTCCAAAGAGTGTTTGTCAATGAAGGTGCTTACAAAGCAAAGATAAGTAATCTTCCCCGGACACTCTACCATATAGATCTCTGTTCTATTTGAATGAATCTAAAATTTTATGACAAATATACAAAAAATGTGAACCAAATGAAACTAAATAGCGAAAACTAGACTCCTTTTACTGTAGTTCATGTTTAACATAAACTTTATGTGTTGATTGAGTTAAAATTGAAGGAGGTTTGAAAGATCAATTTTCCTGGGATCTTGAGGATTTTGAATGCCTGTATTCACTGAGGGGCTGCTAAACAGGAAATACTCAGCAGTACTCTTGTTGATGAATATTGTTATTAGTGTTAACTCTGTCCCCACCCTTCCAGGTGTGTGGAGCATCAATGTAACATGCTGTCTCCAGCTCACCTCCAGGACAAGCGGAGGTGTTTTCTGAGAGTGAGCCCACTGGCAGTTATTTTTGTAAAGCTGGGGTGGGATATCTCTATTTATTTATTTTTATTTTTTTTTTAAAGATTTTATTTATTTATTTGACACAGAGAGAGAAATCACAAGTAGGCAGAGAGGTAGGCAGAGAGAGAGGAGGAAGCAGGCCCCCCGCTGAGCAGAGAGCCCGATGTGGGGTTTGATCCCAGGACCCTGAGATCATGACCTGAGCCGAAGGCACAGGCTTAACCCACTGAGCCACCCAGGTGCCCCGATACCGCGATTTAAAATATATTCTGTGTCCAGGAAAACTGGTGTTTAGGTTCGAATTATTACACAGAAGTAACTGATGATTTGAATGCTGCATTTAAAATTTTTCCACATGCCTTTTAATTACTAATCGGAAGAAGGCCTATCTTCTTCATGATACTTCATCAATAATTTCTTCTGTCTACTGAATCTTCCACCTCTCTTCTTCTGCCATGAGTCCACGAACTAGTGCCTTGTTCTAAAAATCTTTTCCACAATTCTATTGCCACCTCAGGAACTACTCTAATTCCCACCATTTCTATGTTTCTAAACCTTCTGGAAGGATAACCAGCCTTCTGGTCCTCACTTACTCTACTGCCAATCTCCCCGTATCTATCATGACTTGACACACATGCCTGCTTCTATTGTGGAAAGAGTTTTCATAAGGTAGCTAATGCCTTCTAATTCCCTGATCTAATCAGTGGTTTAATTTTTTTCATTTTAAATTTCTATTAAATTTTAATAATCACATATGACATATTTCTATACATGTAGAAAGTATAGGAAATATACAAAATAATATAATATATCCACAAATGTACGGTGTAGATTTTATCTTACATTAATATTTAATCATATTTTCTTCAATATTCCCCTTTTAAGAAATAAAATGGTTTCAGTCCATTTAAATACTCACCTCATCCTTTTCCCTTAACTTCAGTATCACTCTCCACTTCCTGCAGGACTGATGATGCTGATGGAGCCTTTCTTCCTGAACATCCTGCTTCTCCTCAGTGTGGCCATATTTCCTGTATTCTTCTCTGACTGGGTCTGTGCCTTATCCATGATTTTCATTCTTCCTCCCCCACCGGCCCCTTAATTGTTGGTATTGCCAAGGACTCCATCTCGGTTCTGCCTTGCTGCTTTACCTGGGATCTAATGATGCTGTCCACCTGCCTTTGTTTCCTTTGTGCCCATATTTTCCAAATCTGTGTTTCCAGTCTTGACTCGCTTTCCTGGGCATCATTTTCCTCTGAGCACTAGACATAGGTCTCTGGGTATGGTGCAGCCTCCCCCAAATGTGCTGGTCTGTAAGCTCTATTTCTTCTCACCTTTCATTACTTGCTAAACATTGCAAGTCTATTTCAGGAAGATTCCCTAAATTTTTTCTTCTATTCATTATGGCTACCCTTGCATTAATGCTCTGCCTTATCATCTTATCTCAGCTTGACACTATCATCCACCCTCTAATTGTCTTTGCTCAGTAGACGTTTTGTACTCCATGTCATCAATCTCACACACTGTCAGAGTTTGCTTCAAAACAAAACAAAACAAAAAAACTTTGGTTATACATTGTTAATTACTTAAAATTTCCATTGACCTCTGGTCTGACAAGGACAAAAAAGCATGGATTTCTTTTTGTGCTTTGTGAGAACCTTGACACAGTGTCTACCTCACCACTTTAGTCCCCATACATCACATTCCTCATATGCATCTAGTCTCTACTGTGCTAACGTGGCTTTCCCCAACATGTTTGCTCTGCCACTGCTAGGAGACTCCGAGTCAAGATGGCAGACTAGACTGATATACGCTGCCTGACTCCTACCTCCATTCTAAACACAGGGAGGAGTTGAACAATTTATAACAACAGCACAAAATAAAATAATATAAAATGAAAGGCACAGCTGAGCTTAAAGTTAAGTAGGGGACATCTTCAGGTCATTGACAACCAGGATACAATGTCCATTACATTTATAAAAACAATGTCCGTTACATTTATAATGTATTTATATACATTAAATCTATAGATTTTAGAATTTGGTCTCTATCTTAAAGTGGCATTTTCACACCCATTCTCTACTGAAGAGTTAAGGCTGCATTCCCTGTGCTCCATATGAAATAGAACTGAGGTCCCTGAATGGGGGAGCTGGGAAGAGGTGTTCTATACGGGAATGGGAACTAAAATGAAATTGTGCTCACCAGGCCAAAGATGTCCCATGGAGCATGCCATCTGCCTTGGACCATGAATGTGGAAAGTGCCTCCAGGAGCAAGAAAACAGATACCCAAATTATGTTCTGCAGGAGAATGGGATCCAATCTTGAATTTTGTACATGGTGAGGAAATAATGAACTGAGAAATTAACCTTAAATACTTGATTAGTGAAACTGATAAAACTCCAGAGCGTCTAGTGAGAGGCAAAAATTTCTCCGTGCTAATATCTTCATCACCAGAACCTAGCAAGACTCCCGTAGAAAATGATTCACATCAAAGATAAGTTCAGAGTCAAAAATTAAAAGTAAAAATGTAACAGAGAGAATTTGCAATGAAGAAACTATAAATTCAGAGCAATTTGAAAACAATCTTAAAGACATGTGCTTAAATTATTCAAAATACTGAAGGTAGGGCTTGAATCTGTAAGGGCACTGTAAAACATTAGGAGGTAAACATAACATGTTGATTTGAAAGGGAACTTAAATATTGAGAGCTGTTGCCCTGGCTCCAGGGTGGGGGTGTCCCTTGAGGGAAAAGGAGACAGAGGTGTCCAGAAATTGAGAGATGGAAAGGAGAAGTGAGTTGGGAGGAATCGGAGCGGGAGATGAGCCATGAGAGACTGTGGACTCTGAGAAGCAAACTGAGGGTTTTGCAGGGGAGAGGGGTGGGGGGTTGGGTGAGCCTGGTGGTGGGTGTTATGGAGGGCACGTATTGCATGGAGCACTGGGTGTGGTGCATAAGCAATGAATTTTGGAACACTGAAAAGAAATAAAATAAAACAAAATGAAAAAAAAAAACCACCAAAAAACTGAAGAGGCAAAGAGAAAAAAAACAGTGAGTTTTTCCCAGGAAGGAAAAGCAACAAGAGGAGAAGCTTGCCTACTTCACTCCTCTGTTGCTCTATCACTGTACCTGGCCCCCAAACTGCATCTGGTATGCTTTTTTTCTTTTTAAAGGATTTTACTTATTTATTTATTTGAGAGCAAGAAAGAGAGAGAGAAACCACAAGCAGGGGAGGGGCAGAGACAGATACAGGTTCTCTGCTGAGCAGAAACCTGATGGGGGACTCCATCCCAGGACCCTGAGATCATGACCTGAGCCTAAGGCAGACACTTAACTGACTAAGCCACCAGGTGCCCATCTGGTGTGCTTTGATTTGGGCTACTCTTCCCACTGAAATAAAAATATCAGTAGGGATAGACCTATGGGGGGACTTGTACAGACCAGTGCTCTGCCACCTGGCAATATTGCCCCAGCAGGGGATGTGCAATTCCAGGGACATGTTCTGTTGTTGCAGTGGAGGGGTTAGTACTAGTGTCTAGGGGATAGAGGCCAGGGACACTGGAAATACCCTGCACGGACAACACAGACCCCCAAACAAAGAAGTTCTGGTCCAAAACATCAATTGCACTAAGGTGGAAAAGCCCTGCTATGGGCAAAATAAAAGGCTTTGAATATTATCTTATGAATATTATACTACACTCTTCATGCCTTGATCTTGAGGCTTCCACTGTATTCAGGATGTGGTCTATAGCACATCCCTCTGATCACCCCCACCCTCCCTAACAGAGGAGCAGTGCTGCCAGCACGGAGGCGGGAGGCCAAGGGGAGCTCGTGGTGGGGAGTTGTTACTCCGAACAAATTTTCCATCTTCCTTAGTTGGGGTGTGTGTGTATGATTCTGTCCAAATTTAATAAAACCCCAAAGGATAAAACTAAAAACTGTTGGTTTTAGATCAAATTGTATTGAGATCTAAATATGATAATATAAAAAATTGCTAGAAGGGATGGAGAGGGAGGTGGTATACATGTTAGACTACTTATTTTATAGCATGGAAGTTAATAAATATAATTCAAATTTGATATATCAGGAAACAAACAGATTCTGTAGATTTATAGTGTTAACAGCAGATGCACGGAAAGTAGAATTTATTGAAATAACGGGACTGTTTGGAATTTCTTAACTATATGAATACACTATTTCTAAATTTAAAATAAAACAATTTTAATACTGTGTGTTAGCAAGAGTGGGATTGTGCATATAAATGGGCCTATCTTTCTGGAGGGTGTGTTGGCAATATGTACCAGAAGACTTACAACATTTTAAACCATCCTGCCCAGTATTTCTGCTTTGAAGTATTTATCCTAAGGAAATAATTAGAGATGCAAGTGTAGATGTGTATTCCAGAATATTCATTGAAGCTATTTTCTATATATAATAGTTAAAAGTTGTAATAATTGAAGCACCAGAGTAGAGATCAGCCAAATAAATTATGGAACATCCAGACAAAGGGATAGAAGGTGCTATTAATATTCATGTTGTCAATACCATTCAGTGCCACATAGTAAAAACAATCAAAATACAGTGCTGTGTGGTATTGGGACTATTTCAAGAACAGGTTTTCAATTACGTTAAATATATGTGAATGGTAAAGAGGCAATTCTGCACCCTTTTCACACACAACTACTTTGCCCTAAGAGCAGAAAAAGCTTAAGTATCAGATTTTCTGATACACATTTTGTTCTAGGGGGAGTTAACAAGAGGACTGTGTTGATACTTCTAAAAGCCTTCACAGAATAATGTTAAATAAAGAAAAGTACATTATTCAAGAACATGTAGATTTTAACTTTGTGAAAAAATAAAGCAGATTGGGCTACGTTGGAAAAAAAATTAGTATATTCAAAAGAAATACATCAAGATACTAATGGAATTTATTTCTGGATATTGGGGCAGTACATACTGTTAGATTTCTTCTTGGTTTAAATGTCAAAGTTTCCATAGAAGGGGAAAAAAGAATGTCTTTTTGTGTGAGCATGTTCTGTTCTGTTTTATCTTGTGTCCCCATGAAAAGGCGTTTGCTTGCTTTCTGGTAACCATGCCTTCGTTTTCCTGTGGAAAGCTACCCTCTCTTCCATTCAGAGACTGCATGGCTTCAGTGGAGTGTCTTAGCTAAGAACCTAAGTGTGCAACAAGGACCTGAATGTTGCATTTCCCTGGCTACAAGGGATTGATCGGGGAGAAGCACTTGAGCTGACTTGTGGGCAAAAAGAGATTTCTGAAAAGGACTTTCCTGTCACAGGGACATGAACTTGAAAGAATGTGAGATCTATAGCTTCTGTCTCAGCATCTGTAAGTACAAAGGGAGAGGCTGTGTTCGGGGAACCAGCCCACGGAGGCCAGCAGAGAGAGCTAGCCTCCTCCCCTGACAGCAGCACTGTTGTGGGTGTGTCTGGGTCTGTCAGTTACCTGAACGGATGTGTTCCCTTGTGCCTGAGCCACAGGGGCTCATTCTTTATCAAGAATGATCTTGATAAAATGTTGTGACTTCTTCAATTTCTTTTCATTCTTATCCTTGGTGGGTATTTTATCCTGGAAGTTGTGGTCCTTTGGTTGTAAATCTCTGTAAAAGATCATAAAAATTCATTTTGGGAAATGATTTATTTTATTGGAGCTATTTTTCTACTTCCATTTGTATAGAAATTGAGGTGCTTGTTTATTCCATTAAGTAAATAATTAAAATTGTGGTGTTTCATTATTTCTCTGTAATATCCCCCCAAATATATTTTCATTGAGAAAACAAAGGTGATTATAAAGGCAAAAAGGTGATTATAAACAAATTTTCCCTCTCTTTGAATCCAGGCCTTCATTTTCAAAGCAGTAAGAGAAAGATGAAATTTTCAAACATTTCAGGCAGAAAAAATGTGTAGCGTCACTTTTGAACATAAGTTTCTCTCTACTTATCCCTCTGTGACACAAATGACAAAACAAACCAGGGAAACCTCTAGAACTACCATATCAAAAATTGACTTCCAGTAATTTTTTCCCAGAGAACGAGGAAGATTTCTTCTGCTTAGGCCCCAATATGGAACAACTGTCCTTCCCTTTATGTGACATTTACGCGGGTACAGGGCAGAAACCTGACTGAGTCAGAGAAAGTCTGACAATTATATTAAAATTAGTCAAGCCAGAGTCAACAAGAACATTGTATACCAATGCATTAATTACCAATTAGCATGAATTCTGAGGCTATCTGGTATAATTGTAGGAGGTTAAATAACAATGGGAAGATACAAATGAACCAATTCAAAATATTACCCATCTGCTAACCTTGGTAAAATAATTTGGCAGTCCTAGAGGACAATTTCCTGATGTCTGCTGGTATTTTTTTTTTCTTCTTACACTTTTTAATTTTTTGGTTAGAAAGACAGAAAGAGAGAGAGCAAGCATACATGGTGGAGGGGGGAGCGGGAGGGAAGGGCAAAAGGAGAGGGAGAGAGAATCTTAAGCAGACCAGACATGGGTCTCAAGCTCATGACCCTGAGATCATGACCTGAATGGAAATCAAAAGCCAGATGCTTAATGGCTGAGCCACTCAGGCACCCACTTCTGACACTTTTAATCAAAGAGATTTTAATCTCTTGAAAACTTTGCTTGCTTTATATCATCAGAATTTTCCAATATTTCCTAAAAGAGGTCACGTGACCCCAGTGTCACGTGACCCTCTTTGCGCAGGTTCCTAGGGAAGTCTTTGAAATTGATGAGATTTCCTGCTCGGGAGTGGTAGGTAAGGGGGGTGTAATGAGAATTAGGCCCACTGGGCTTTTCCTGATTGTCTGAGCTAGAATCCAAATCTGATTTTAAAAAGAAGTTAGTTCTTTAAGAACCTAATGAACTGAACAATACAGCTTGAAATTTCGCTCCCTGGTGTGACATGAAAGTAAGGGCAGGCTTTTAGTGGACTCTCAGTGTGATTCAACTTGATTTTTACCTCATGCCATATCATTCCTGGTGTGGATGGAACTATTTTCCATTCTCTCTCTCTCTGTGTTCAGTTTTAATTATGCTACATATGATAATTCTAATTAATAAGTACCCATTTCAAAACAGTCTGGGACATGATACAGATGAATAAATATAATTTAAGCCAAATTGAGCTCAGTGCCCAGAAAAATTAGGCACAATCTCTTAAAAACAACTGAATACATATTTATTCATATATATTAAATAATACATGTTAATATATAGTAATATTAATATGTATGACATGTAATGTATGTTATATACTATGTTAATATAATTTCATTAATATAGTGAAAATATAAATACTAAAAATATAAAACACCTCAGTTAATATGTGGAATATTGTGTAGTTTTTGAAAATTTTAAAATGTCACTTGACCATATGGAGTTTTAGGCATTTATGACAATGTAAAGCATGATTTATGTGGACAATCTCTAGTGTGGGGCTGGCAGCAGTCACTTTCAGTTTTGGATATTCCTGACGGTGAAGCTAAAAATAATGCTGATGGTAACAGTGATGAGGGTTTCATGTTAAATTTCCAAGTCACTCCCCTTGTCATTTTTATTCCCACTGTGTGTTGTCCTGCATGTTTCAGTCTGACTGTTTTGTGTGTTTAGTGACCCTAACAAATCAGTCAAACTTTTAGGATAATGTAAACCACTCTAAGGTTTTTTGAAAATTAAAGGTACTTGAGAATGCATTTTTTCCAGCTGGTATAGAGATAAAAAGTAAAAATTTAGCAAAGCATCAGATCATTTGACCACAAATATTTACTTTTTGAAAGGCCAGAGGTATAAATGAGAATATATATTATCTGAAATTTTTTCCTGGACACATTTTACATGTCAGTTATGTATCCAAAAATGCTCATAAGTTAGCAGTCATGGTTAATGTTTTTGAACTACGATATGATAAGGCAGGCTTAGGTGTACAAGGTCAGAATTTGTCTTCTCCTGAGTGTAACTACTGAAGTAGAATAGTAAAAAGCAGTTAGATTAATTGTTGGAAATAATGCAGGTTCATGATTTGAAAAGCAAAATACTATGAGCAGTAATGGATGTAGGACACTTGAAAACTTTTTCTAAATAGTAATTTAAAAATATACCTAGGCAAACTTTGCCAATATGCAGGATTTGATCTGGAAACGAGGAGAGATAGTACAATAAGATATCATCAAAAATTTACCTTTATCTCTATCATCAATGGAATAATGTAAAGGAAGAACTCTTAAATTGACAAAGTGGGACCTTGCATTATTGTTTCTCCTTCAAATCCCTGGTTTCTTCCACTAGGTGCTACGTGGAAATTGCAATAACTGTAATAACTGAGGAAAAAAAAGTAAAATCATCTTTAGTTATAATGGTAAACATTTATAAAGATATATATTTGTAAAATGTATTTTATATTGGGAAATCAATCTCATAAAATTTGGAAATAAATCAGTAGAAGCAAGATTCATTGATTAATCAATTAACAAATTATCCAATTTTAATTCAAAGTGTAGTATGTGCCAGGAATTTCCCATGAAGTGGAAGGGTGTAATTGTAAGGCAGAAGTCATCCTTGCCTTCCAGTTGCTTATGGACTAGCAGGAGGGACACACACACTGGACCAATAGTTACAAATATGATGGGCCTTAGCAAAATGGAAGATCAGGGTAGCTAAAGAACTTAGAACTGGAGATTGCAACTCACTCCTAGAACTCAGGAAAACCTCTATTAAGGAGTGACATTTAGCTAGAAACATATAAGTTAGTAGATATTATTTGGTCAAAGATATATGGAAAGTATTCTGGGCCAAGAAAACAACATATGAAAGGCCTTTTGGAATGACGGCATATCTGAGGCATAGAAATAAATATTCTATATGGCCAGAGCACAGAGAATTCAGGAGAGTGTTGAGTGAAATGAAGTTGGAGAGGTTGACTATGGACTTGGAATTTTATCAGATTATCAGGAAACCACTGAAAGGTTTGAAGCAAAGTTAGCATTAGCTTTTCAAAAAAGAACCTTGTTTTAGTTCCAGCTCTGCGACAAGTAACCTCTCTGTACTCCAGGGTTATCCATCAACACAACATGCTGTTTGCAGACTCCTCTTACTCTGAGTCATGTGTGACTGTCAGAAACAAAGGGATGAAATTACTGATGAGAAGGGAAGAGGCATGAATGTTCTGTGACAACTAACCATCTGTGTGTGTGTGTGTGTGTGTGTGTGGTTTATATGAGTGATACTGAATGTTGTTTATTGTGTTGATGCATAATAAAGTGAAAAGGGTCTATTTTCTTCAATTGGCTGAGGCACAGGTGCCATTATAATTGCTGAGATTATTTGCATATTGGCTTTTAATGATGCATTTAAAAATAGTCATCCCATTTACTGATTTAGGCAAACAATTTGTTTTTGCAAGTGAGGGGCAATATCATGGTTATTCCCAAGCAACATTTTATTTAAAATGTAACACTCCAGTCCTTATTACCACCCCCAGCACTCCCCCACTGAGGGGGAAAAAATAGAATTCTGGTCATTTAGGCACTAACTAAACCAAAACCAAAACCAAAAACGAAGAAGAAGAGGAAGAAGAAGAAAAAGGAGAAGGAGGAGGAGGAGAAAAAGGAGAAGGAGGAGGAGGAGAAAAAATTTTTGTTATAAGAGATTCATTTCATTTCATCAAGAAAGAAGAAATAAAAGAAGCTAGTTTACAAGTGGTACACCTGGTGTTACTTTCTCTTAACTGCTTGTGCATTTATTAGCCCATAGGACACATTTGGGCTTTTGTTGTTGTTGCTATTATTTAAGTCCTGCCAACAGAGACACATCATCAAATGTAAAACAGGTGCTCTTTGAAAATATCGTTGTATTCCTTCCCAGTAGTAATTGGGGAACATACCCATTGATTTCTCGGTAACTTACGTTTTCTAGTAAGAAGTGGGAAGAGAGACAGCACAGCCATGGCTCAGGTTGTGGAGACTCCCTGGTGACCTGAGAGCAGCCTTGATCCCTGAGGACATGGAGGGCACACATAATTCAGGTGTAAGACCAAATTTAAATACAGTTACAGAAGAATGTAGAGTGACAGCAATACAGTGGCTCTCACCTTTCCAACCTCCAGAATATGACGGTGCTTATATTGAACTTATAACCTTTGGGAATGGTTTGAAGAAGAAAATATGTTGTGAAAACATATTTAAGGCTTCTCTTAATAAACTCCTATCCCTCTAAAAAAAGGATTGGAGTTTTAAAATCATATATCTTCTCTACATGTACGAGCACTTACTGTTCTATACTATTTCATAAAATGCATCTTGTGATTCTTTTAGCAAGGCTTCAGCTCTGAATCCTATTTGTGTATGTTTGTTGTTAGGGATATCAGAATGGCTATATTTTGCTCATTCAGTATTTGTTGTATACATTATGTTCATAGCATTCATGTTCTACCACAGTCCATAAATTGGGATCTTTAGTTGGAAGTTGCCTTGTTTGCTGAGAATAATTGGGTCTTTTGTGTTGAGGGGAGACATGGAGCAGAGGGGTTGGCCATGGAAGGTTATGGAGCCTGTGGAATTGTCACCAAGTTACCCCTGCTATTTGAAATCTCCTTCTGGTCCAGATGATGACTGGAAGCCCAGCTGGGTGACAGGACTTTTGAGTCTGAAGCTGAGAATAATCCAAGGATAACATTCTAGGGTAAAATGGAAGCCAATAACCAGGAGGATAACAAAACTTATGTAGCAACCAGTGACCCTTTCAGAGGCTGCCCTACAGAAGGCATGACGGGATGGAATGTTAGCTGTCAGACTGGACAAGTGTGGGAGGCAGAGCTTGGCTCTTCCTGAAGCTGGAGGTGGGAGATCTGTGGCTAGTTGCGGGTGCTGTAATGACAAGACTGCATTCTGAGCTCCATACGCAGAGGGAGCCTGACTTGCTGGCTTCCTGATACAGACCACTGCCAAATAAATAGAGACACCTGGCCAGTGGGAATGGAGTAACTTTGTGTGTTGGGGTTGTGCAGTTATTGCGGCCATGAAAGTGTAGAATTTGTACTCCTTGTAAAGTGCCAGCACTTCTGCATCCATTATGGAGCTGTGAGGACACCCCACTCCCATGCTCCACCATTTCCAACATCATGACAAATAAATAAAGGTATTTTATTTTTTAAATTGTAACCCTTATGTTCTTTATTTATCTTTTTAAATTTTTAAAAATTTTAAAAATTTTTAAAATTAACATATAATGTATTATTTGTTTCAGGGGTACAGGTCTGTGAATCCTCAGTCTTACACAATTCACAGCACTCATCATAGCACATACCCTCCCCAATGTCGATCACCCAGACACCCCATCCCTCTTACCCACCTCCCTCCAGCAACCCTCAGTTTGTTTCCTGAGGTTTGTCTCCCTCTCTCTCTCTCTGGTTTCATCCCATTTCATTTTTTCATGCTAAGCAAAATGAGTCAGTCAGAGAAAGACAATTATCATATGATCTCACTGATATGTGGAATTTGAGAGACAAGGCAGAGGATCATGGGGGAGAGGGAAAAAAATTGACCTTCATTTTTTATCCAGAGGGGTCGCTCCTTGTGCTCTCTCCAAGAACATGTCATACAGGAGACACTGCTGTTGGCTTTTGGCTCTTTTTTGGCAACTGGAGTCAGGAGAAGCATCTAAATTTCCTGGGATCTAAAAATGGGAGGGTTGTCAGAATGAACTGCTGGGCAAGTAGTATCTGTGTAAATCAAAATGTCACATTTTATAAGGTAGAAGAATGAAGAACAACCACATTGATTGGATTCAGGAAAATCTCCCATGACACAGACCCTAAGTATTCCAAAAGATATTTTGGTAAGGTATTCACAGAAGGGAATGAAAGAACACAACAAAAGAAGAAAGGGAAGAAATAGCACAGGACTTTTTTTAATCCAGAAAAAAAAGTTACTAGAGCCTTTCTTTAGATAGGTACAAAAATTATGCTTAGATTTTATTCACTCAAGTAGAATGTTTGAGAATATTTTGTTTAACTGTTAATGAGGGGAATTTGTTATTATTCAGTCATTTCATTAACCCATTTGCGGCACTGAAAGCAGGTTCGCCAACTGACAAATACCTGTTTTCACAAATAAGCATCAATAAAATGTGAACTAAAATATTGGACTGAACCTTTGCAGACATTTGAGCAATTTGAGATTAAGGCAAAAAATTGACTTCGTCTCTCCAAGGAAGGTGTAGCTTGAAGAGAAAATAAAATGCCAGATAATAAATATTTAATCTCATCCAAAAGAATATAGGTCTTTACTTTATTCTAGAATAGCTTCATGTGAATATTCTTTACAGAGAAAAAAACACCCCCCATAATTGTTTCAAAGCACAAAGTCAAGATTTCAAGATTTTTATAGAATAGCATATGGCAAAGTGAATGTAGTGTTTCTAAGGGAAAATTTCTTCTTAGTATTTCTCAGGAAATTTATGTCCTTCAGAATTCCAAGTTCTGAAAAAAAAAAGCCAAGAATTGAGAAAAATGAAAAAAAGTAGCATAACTCTCCTGTGGGAGTTAAAAGTTAACAATCAACACAGTAATATTCTAAGAAATAAGTATTGAAAGCAAGTCCTGAAACTGACAATTTCAACTTCTGATTCTGTAGTGCTGCTGACTTTGCCAGAGGACCCAGATGTGTGATTATTCAGATGACACTCAGGTTTGCGTGTTTTCACGTCAGAATATTCAGCATAGGTGTTTGTTCTTTAATAGAAGAAATGCGAAGAACAGATGGGACTGATAAGTGATACTGTGATGTAAAATCAGCAGCTAATCTAAAATCTGAGTTAGCCAGAACAATATCAATTCCAATGGCAAAACTAAAATCAAAGCAAGGAGACAAAAATATTATCATCTTTAAAAAGAAATGAATAAAACAAAAGAGAAGCATTTTGTTTTATTTTGGAATATTTATGATGAAACAAGTCCGAAACTATCAGAATGATTAGTTTTTTGTTTTAAGATTTCATTTTAAGAATAACTTAAATATTGAATATTTGTGGTATTATGTTTCAGTTTTAAGTGTTTTTTTTAAGATTTATTTAAATAAATTAAAATTAAAATTTTAAATTTATTTATTTAAAATTTAAATTTTGAGAGAGAGTGAGAGTGTGTGTGCTCCAGCCCACAAGACGAGGATAGGGGCAGAGAGACTCTCAAGCAGACTCCCTGCCGAATACAGAACCTGAGGTTGGGCTGGATCTCATGACCCTGAGATCATGACTTGAGACAAATATAGAGCTTAACTGACTGAGCCACCCAGGTACCCCTAAATGTTTTTTATTGGCATTTATTTTCTGTAAGTATTATTTTCTTTTAATGCTTTGTAGTATTAAATGTTCAAATCAAATAGAGATTTTTATACATTGAAATGTATGTCTCTCTATATAATAATAATTTATCTATCTTTTTAATAGAAAACCTCTAAAACATTTAATTTCAGAAAAAATATTCACTTTATTATAGTTACCAATCATTATTTTGAAAGACGTAAATGAAGTTTGATGAAAAATTCAGTGTAATATGATTTTAGAAATTCCTGAGCATTTCAGGGAATTCTGATGCCTCATTCTCAAATCCTAAAGATTACTGTGCCTAAGATTAATAGGCATAGTTAGAAATTAGAATTTAGAAAACACTAGGTGATTGGATTATTTTAACTAATTTTAAAAAATTCCAGAAACAGGGTTTTGGAGGGGAGGAGAGTGGGCAGTTGGGTGGTGGTTATTATGGAGGGCACTTATTGCATGGAGCACTGGGTGTGGTGCATAAACAATGAATTCTGGAACATGAAAAGAAATAAAATAAAATAAAATGAAAAAAAAATTCCATTAATTAACATATGGTGTATTATTAGTTTCAGAGGTAGAGTTCAGTGATTCATCAGTTTTATGTAATACCCGGGGCTCATTACATCATGTGCCCTCCTTAAGATCCGTCACCCAGTTACCCCATCCCCCCACCCTCTCCCCTCCAGCAACCCTCAGTTTGTTTCCTATTATTAAGAGCCTCTTATGGCTTGTCTTCCTCTTGGATTTTTCTTGTTTTATTTTTTCCATTTCTTCCCTTATGATCCTCTGTTTTGTTTCTTAAATTCCACATATGAGTGAAATCATATGATAATTGTCTTTCTCTGATTGACTTGTTTTTAAAAAAATATTTAATTAATTTATTTCTTTGACAGAGAGAGAAACAGTGAGAGCAGGAACACAAGCAGGGGAAGAGGGAGAGGGAAAACAGGCTTCCTGCTCAGCAGGGAGCCTGATGTGGGGTTCAGTGTGAATATTGCTGCTATAAACAGTGGGGTGCAGATGTCTATTCAGATCATTACATTTGTATCTTTGGAGTAAATGCTTCATAGTGCATTGCTAGGTCATAGGGTATCTCTATTTTCAACTTTCTGGGGAACCTCCATACTGTTTCCCAGAGTGGCTGCACCAACTTGCATTTTCACCAAGAGTAGAAGAGGGTTCCCCTTTCTCTGCATCCTCACCAACATCTGTCATTTCCTGACTTGTTAATTTTAGCTATTCTGACTGGTGTGAGGTGGTATCTCATTGTGGTTTTGATTTGTATTTCCTTGATGCCAAGTGATGTAGAGCATTTTTTCATGTATCTGTTGGTCATCTTCTTTGGAGAATTGTCTTTTCATGTCTTCTGCCCATTTCTTGAACTAGATTATTTGTTCTTTAGGTATTGAATTTGATATGTTCTTCATAGATTTTGGAAACTAGCCCTTTACCTGATAAGACTTTTGAAAATATCTTCTCCCATTCCATAGGGTGCCTTTTAGTTTTGTCAACTGTTTCCTTTGCTGTACAGAAGCTTTTTCTCTTGATGAAGTTCTAATAGTTCATTTTTGCTTTTGTTTTCCTTGCCTTTGAAGAAGTGCTTTGCAAGAAGTTGTTGCAGCTGAGGTCACAGAGATTGCTGCCTGTGTTCTCCTCTAGGATTTGGATGAATTCCTGTCTTACGTTTTTCTTTTATCCATTTTGAGTCTATCTTGTGTGTGGTGTAAGGAAATGGTCCAGTGTGATTCTTCTGCATTTGGTTGTGCAATTTCCCCAACACAATTTGTTGAAGAGATAGTCTTTTTTCCACTGGATAGTCTTTCCTGCTTTGTTGAAGATGAGCTGACCAGAGAGTTGAGGGTCCATTTCTGGGTTTTCTATTCTGTTCCACTGATCTATGTGTCTGTTTTTGGGCCAGTACCATGCTGTCTTGATGACTATAACTTTGTAATAGAGCTTGAAGTCTGGAATTGTGATGCCACAAGCTTTGGTTTTCTTTTTCAACATTCCTTTGGCTATTCAAGGTCTTTTCTGGTTCCATACATATTTTAGGATTATTTGTTCCATTACTTTGAAAAAAGCTGGTGGTATTTTTATAAGGATTGCATTGAATATATAGATTGTTCTAGGTAGCATAGACAGTTTCACAATATTTGTTATTCTAGTCCATGAACATGGAATATTTTTCCAGTTTTTTGTGTCTTCGTCAATTTCTTTCACAAGTATTCTATAATTTTCTGAGTACAGATGCCTTGGTTAGGTTTATTCTTAGGTTCCTTAAGGGGTTTGGTGCCAACTGTAAATGGAATCAACTCCTTAATTTCTCTTTCTTCTATCTCATTATTAGTGTTTAGGGGTGCAACTAATTTCTATGCATTGATTTTATATCCTGCCACTTTGCTGAATTCCTGTATGAGGTCTAAAAATTTTGGGGTGGAGTCTTTTGGGTCTTCTGCATAAAGTATCATGTCATTTGTGAAGAGTAAGAGTTTGACTTCTTTGCCAATTTGGATGCCTTTTATTTTTTTTGGTTGTCTGATTGCTGAGACTAGGACTTGTACTACTGTGTTGAACAATAGTGATGATAGAATCTCTGCCATGCTCCTGATCTTAGGGGAAAAGCTCTCAGTTTTTCCCCACTGTGGATGATATTACTTGTGAGCTTTTCTTAGATGGCTTTTCTGGTACTGAGGTATGCTCCCTCTGTCCCTACACTGTGAAGAGTTTTAATCAAGAAAGAATGCTGTACTTTGTCAGATCTTTTTCTGTATCTATTGAAAGGATCATATAGTTCTTATCCTCTCTTTTACTAAAGTAGTGTATCACATTGATTGATTTGTAAATGTTGAATCACCCTTGATGCCCAAGAATAAGTCCCACTTGGATGAGGTGAATAAGTCTTCTAATGTACTGGATCCTATTGACCAGTATCTTGGTTAGAATACTGGCATCTGGGGCACCTGGGTGGCTCAGTGGGTTAAAGCCTCTGCCTTTGGCTCAGGTCATGATCCCAGGGTCCTGGGATCGAGCCCTGAATTGGGCTCTCTGCTCAACAGGGAGCCTGCTTCCCTTCCTCTCTCTCTGCCTGCCTCTCTGCCTACTTGTTCTGTCTGTCAAATAAATAAATAAAATCTTAAAAAAAAGAATATTGGCATCCATGTTCATCAGGGATACTGGTCTGTAATTCTCCTTTTTGATGGGGTCTTTGTCTAGTTTTTGAGATGAAAGTAATGTTAGCCTCATAGAAAGAGTTTGAAAATTTTTCTTCCATTTCTATGTTTAATCTCTTAGTCTTATTTTAAGGAAAATTTGTTCCTGGATCCAGGTGAGATAATAATTAACATAAAAATTCATAATTTATTGAATTAAAACAATTAAGCAAATGTTATGCATACTCACCAGATTGCCACATACTTGTGCACTCTGTTCATATATTTGTTTTTTCATTAGGCACTGGTTCAGACTCAGGACAAAGGACTGAACCAAAGAGAAACAGTCCTTGCCTGGGAGGGGAGAACTGACAATGAAAATAAACAAGTACAATATCCCTGATGAATATGGATGCTAAGATTCTCAACAAGATCTTAGCTAATAAGATCTAACAGTACATTAAAAAGTTATCCACCATGACCAGGTGGGATTTATCCATGGGATGCAGGGGTGGTTCAACATTCGCAAATCAATCAATGTGATAGAACAAATCAATAAGAGAAGAGGGAAGAACCACATGGTCTTCTCAATTGATGCAGAAAAAGCATTTGACAAGATACAGCATCTGTTCCTGATTAAAATGATTCAAAGTATAGGGATAGAAGGAATATTCTTCAACTTCATAAAATCTATCTATGAAAAACCCATGAATATCATCTTCAATGGGGAAAAGTTGACAGCCTTTCCTTTGAGATCAGAAACATGACAAGGATGCCCAGTCTCACCACTCTTGTTCAACATAGTATTAGAGGTCCTAGCAACAGCAACCAGACAACAAAGAGAAATAAAAGGTATACACATTGACAATGAAGAAGTCAAACTCTCTCTCTTCACAGATGACATGATACTTTATATGGAAAACCCAAAAAACTCCACCCCCAAACTACTAGAACTCATACAGCAATTCAGTAATGTGGCAGGATACAAAAGTAATGTACAGAAATCTGTTGCTTTCTTATACACTAACAATGAAAATACAGAAAGGGAAATTAGAGAATCGATTCCATTTACCATAGCACCAAGAACCATAAGATACCTGGGAATAAACCTAACCAAAGAGGTAAAGGATCTGTACTCAAGGAACTACAGAACATTCATGAAAGAAATTGAAGAAGACACAGAAAGCTGGAAGGCCATTCCATGCTCATGGATCAGAAGAATAAATATTGTTAAAATGTCTATACTGCCTAGAGAAATCTATAGTTTCAATGCCATTCCGATCAAAATTCCACCAGCATTTTTCAAAGAGCTGGAGCAAACAATCCTAAAATTTGTATGGAAGCAGAAGAGACCCCAAATTGCTAAGGAAATGTTGAAAAAGAAAAACAAAACTGGGGGCATCACATTGCCTGATTCAAGCTCTACTACAAAGCAGTGATCACCAAGACAGCATGGTACTGGCACAAAAACAGACACATAGACCAGTTGAACAGAGTAGAGAGCCCAGATATGGACCCTCAACTCTATGGTCAAATAATCTTTGACAAAGCAGGAAAAAGTATACAGTGGAAAAAAGTCTCTTCAATAAATGGTGCTGGGAAAATTGGACAGCTATGTGTAGAAGAATGAAACTTGACCATTCTCTTATATCATACACAAAGATAAACTCGAAATGGATCAAAGACCTCAACATAAGACAGGAATCCATCAGAATCCTAGAGGAGAACGCAGGCAGTAACCTCTTGGACATCGGCCACAGCAACTTCTGTCAAGATATGTCTCCAAAGGCAAAGGAAACAAAAGCGAAAATGAACTTTGGGGACTTCATCAAGATCAAAGGCTTCTGCACAGCAAAGGAAAGAGTCAACAAAACAAAGAGGCAACCCAAAGGGAGAAGATATTCGCAAATGACACTACAGACAAAGGGCTGATATCCAAGATCTATAAAGAACTCCTCAAACTCAACACACACAAAACAGATAATCACATCAAAAAAATAGGCAGAAGACATGAACAGACACTTCTCCAAAGAAGACATACAAATAGCTAACAGACAAATGAAAAAATGTTCATCATCATTGGCCATCAGGGAAATTCAAATCAAAACCACATCTAACTTACACCAGTTAGAATGGCCAAAATTAACAAGACAGTAAACAACACATGTTGGAGAGGATGTGGAGAAAGGGGAACCCTCTCACACTGTTGGTGGGAATGCAAGTTGGTACAGCCACTTTGGAAAACAGTGTGAAGAGTCCTTAAGAAATTAAAAATAGAGCTACCCTATGATGCTGCAATTGCACTACTGGGTATTTACCTCAAAGATACAGATGTAGTGAAAAGAAGGGCCACCCCAATGTTCAGATCAGCAAAGGCCACTGAAGCAGTTGCCAAACTGTGGAAAGAACCAAGATGCCCTTCAATGGGTGAATGGATAAAGAAGATATGGTCCATATATACAATGGAGTATTATGCCTCCATCAGAAAGGATGAATACCCAACTTTTGTATCAACATGGATGGGACGGAAGAGATTATGCTGAGTGAAATAAGTCAAGCAGAGAGAGTCAATTATTATATGGTTTCACTTACTTGTGGAGCATAAGGAATAACACCGAGGACACTGGGAAATGGAGAGGAGAAGTGAGTTGGGGAAAATCGGAGGGGGAGACACACCATGAGAGACTGTGGTCTCTGAGAAATAAACTGAGAGTTTTGGAGGGGAGGGGGGTGGGGGTTGGGTGAGCCTGGTGGTGGATATTATGGAGGGCACGTATTGCATGGAGCACTGGGTGTGGTGCATAAACAATGAATTCTGGAACACTGAAAATAAATAAAATAAAATAAAATGAAATGAAATAAAATGGAAAAAAGTTTATTCCTATTGATTTTATTCTTTTTGAAGCAATTATAAATGGGATTTTTAAATTTCTTTTTCTAGTTGTTCATTATTAGTTTGTTAGAAACATGTTTTTGTAAAAAAAGAAAAAAAAGAAAAGAAACAAGTACATCTGAAACATCATTCCAGCTGTATTTTGGCCAGTGCAATGGTGAAATGTTAAGTTTTTGCCATTTCTTGTCTGTCCATATTTGATGGTAAGTATGTGGCGTCAGAGGAGACTCTGAGACTATACTTCACATGGCAATATGCTTTATAGATGGATCCAAGTTGCATTCCTAAAGCTACTAGACCCACATGCACAAGAATGTTCCCAGAGTGGAAACTGGAATTTGTGGAGCGAAATTATTTTCCTTGTAATTGGGATAAACCTGAGGAATTGTTCCAAAGGTTCTTTCTTCTTCCCCTTCTGTTTTCTTTGCCAGCAACATTTTTCTCCTCCTCATACTCCCCCCTCCCCCCCCCACTTTGGTGTTCTTTTTCCTTCATATTTCATTATAATTAATTTTATTTGCTGGCTTCATGTTATGATGTCCTGGGCATGTGTCTCACATTACCCAATAAGTAGGAATCTACCAATTCCTGGTTGGTCCTCTTCTAATTTTAGGTGAAAGTATGTAATAATCCTATAATTTCCAGGTACTCCGTAGTTGTATGTCTCTTCATTTTGTATTTGCAATTCTAGTCTCACTAGGTACATCTTCTGATTTAATCATATTTTTCAGGATATTAACTGATAGTCTTTAAACTCCCTCTTATCTTTCCTTTATTTGGCTTTCAACTTTCAATCAATCAAGTGGTATATGAGCCCAAAGAAATGTTGGGAGTTGCCATTTTGAGAGTCATTGTTGATATCACTTTGCTCACCTGTTGTGTGTTTGGTGCCATAACACACTGGCTTATCATTATTCATTGAGATGATGCTTTTAATAAAGCTATTCATAGGTCTCTTAGTTTAGAGAATTATTAAAATATATTGCAGTAGGTTTTTTTTTAAAGATTTTATTTATTTATTTGACAGAGCGAGATCACAAGTAGACAGAGAGGCAGGCAGAGAGAGAGAGGGAAGCAGGCTCCCTGCTGAGCAGAGAGCCCGATGCAGGACTCAATCCCAGGATCCTGAGATCATGACCTGAGCCGAAGGCAGCATCTTAACCCACTGAGCCACCGAGGCACCCAATATTGCAATAGTTTAACCAAGGTTCCAGGTTATAAGAAAGATCATTAACTTAAACTAGATTTGAGATTACATTATAAATAATTTTCTCAAGCATAAAGTGGTGCACTGCAAAACATGGCTACATGTTTCTCTAGTCTTTTTATGTGGACTCCATTATAATGTGATCTTCTTTCTCCTTCCAGCAAAAGGTGATCTGTTTCTCTATTCCCTTGAATCTAAGTTCAGCTTGCGACTTGTTTTGGCCAGGGGACCGCAATAGAAGTGATGCTCTGAAGTTCTAAGAGTCCTTCACATGTCCATTTTTGCCCTCTTGGGATCTAGCTGCCATGTGAGAGATCCCAGTTGTAGCCTGTTTGAGGGGGCATGGAAAAGAGAAGCCCCTACACCCATAGCCCCAGCCCACTGTCTGTGTGTGGGTGAGGCTACCTGCTCTGAGCCAGCCAGCAGCAGGACTGCCAAGTGACTCCAAATGCCTAAGAGACCTACTGGTGCTCACTCAGCTGTACCCAAGTTGCCAGCCAAAGAGTTAGGGGAGATTACAAAGTTATTGTTTTAAACATTAAGTTTTGGGGTGGTCGGAACATAGCAAGAGCTAATGAATACAGAATTTGGTTCTTCAAGGTAGGATGCTGCTGTACTAATCATTGAAAACACGTGGCCCTTGCTTTAGCTGTAGCCAGGGTGGATGCCAAATGCTGGAGAGATATTGAGGAAATTGTTAACCATAACAGAAAAAATAAGTAGCAAACTATTATGGAGGCTGAAAAATCTGTGAGAAAATTGTTACTGAAGGCTAAAAATGGGCAACATATAACATTTGGTCTTAGAAGAACTTTGATGGTAGAGAAAGTCTCTAACAAAACATGAGGATCTGGCTAAGCAACTCTCTGGGCAGAATTTTGAAAACCCAGTTAAAGTTCTTCTAGCTGCATGAGGTCTGTTAGATGCATGAGAGAGACAAACCAAAAAAGGAAATTTTCACCTTGCAAGTAAAATTTAGAGGGAGTATAGTGTGTCTGACACTTGCTGGATTTGAGAATTAAACTGCCTGGTTTGCCTAGTTTGCAAAGGATGATCCTTGTAAAATACAATCTCTGAGAAGGATCAAGTCAAGGGTGTGGGTGCAAGACCCTTACGTACGACAGTGGTTCTGAAACTTCAGTATCCCTCAGAATTATTCAGAAGGCTTGTTAAAACACAGGGTCCCTCATCTTTCCTAAGAGATTCTGATTACGTGTTTTGAAGTGGGGACTAAAAATTTCATTTCTACCAAGTTCTCAGGTGATGCAGCTGGTGGGAAGACAACACTTTGTGAAGCACCACCTAGCTAGGTTTAAGTCTATGGCAAGTGGACCTGCTAGACTGACAAAATGGGTTTTAAGATTTTTTTTTAAAAGATTTATTTATTTTAGAGAGAGAGAGAGAGAGGTCTGGGGCAGGAAGGGCACACAGAGATGGAGAGAGAGAATCTCAAGCAGACTCCCTGCTGTGTGGAACCTGATGCAGGGCTTGATCTCACAATCCGGCGATCATGACTTAAGTGGAAATTAAGAGTCCAGTGCTCAACTGACTGAACCACCCAGGTATCCCTGGCTTGTAAGAATCTTAAGCATGCTTCCTGCAATAGCCTGACATGCCCAGAATAGGTATCAGTCTTGCAAAGAGTTATGAATGAGGCTTTTGGGCATGGAGTCAACCCATTAGGTTTCAAATGAAGTTTAGAAAAATATATAAAAAAGACCAATTTGTGCCAGCCCTTATTGCTTGAACAAAAAGGGCCAGAAATATTTAAAACTGAAAAGAGATCTCTGGACTCCCAATTTTCCATGGGCAAGAAGCTGAGAGAAAGCTTTGCAACTGCAAACATATATTGTAAGTATTTTTAAAATAAGAACAATATCTCAGGGGTGCCTGGGTGGCTCAGTTCATGATCCCAGAGTCCTGGGATCAAGCTCCACGTCTGGCACTCTGCTCAACAGGGAGCCTGCTTCTCCCTCTTCCTCTGCCTGCCACTCCCCTGTTTGTGCTTGCTCTCTCTCACTCTCTCTTTCTTTCTCTCAAAAACAAAAAAAAAAGGGAACAATTATCTCACAGGCTATAGCCAAGGAACATAGGGGAAGGATGGATAAACAGGTCACTCTCAGGGAACAGAACTGGGAACATACAAGGAACATTTACGATTTCCCTGGCCACATGTCTGGGCTGCACTTCAGAATTTCTAACCTTTTTCTTTTTTTTTTTTTTAAAGATTTTTATTTATTTATTTGACAGAAATAGATAGATAGATAGATAGATATCACAAGTAGGCAGAGAGAGAGCGGAAACAGTCTCCCTGCTGAGCAGAGAGCCTGATGTGGGACTTGATCCGAGGACCCTGAGATCATGACCTGAGCTGAAGGCAGAGTCTTAACCCACTGAGCCACCCAGGCACCCCTAGAATTTCTGTAGGCTAATGCAGCTTTGGGCTTCTCTTCCTCCCCGGTTTGAATTGGAATGCCTGCTGTACGTTTCCTCTCCCTGACTCCTTACCCATATGGAGAGCTGATAACAGGTCTATGAACATCATCCATATCTGAACCTAAGGCAGGGCAAAGATTCTTAACTCGAGTTGAATGCTATAATTGGGATGGGACTTATGGGGTCTCTGGTATGATATAAACATTTTGCAGACAGAAGAAACATTAATAATTTAGGACAGATCGTGGACTGTAGTAAATTGCAGTATAGCCCAAAGTTCCTGTGATCCCTATACACCATCTCCCATTCAAAATGAAGTCTGTTTCTCTACCTGCTTGAATCTGAGCCCTGCTTGTGACTTGCTTGGAACAACAGAATACAGGAGATGGTATGTTGAGAGCCCTCCAAGCTGAGATACCTCCAGAGGCCATGTCCTCCTTTTTGTTTTCTTGGAATATAGATGCCATGAGAGGTAGTCTGAGCTGACTAAGGAAAAGGTTCAGGAGAAAATCTAGGCAATTTAAATTGTATTTGAAGACTAGAAAAATTTACCCATTTTATGCTGCTGCAGAACCAACTCTCTCCTGTTGTGATTTGGATGATATAAATTGAATTTTGAGATAGGTTGGTACTTAGTTACAGATACACTGACATACACTAAGTCTATGTGCATTATAAATAAAAGATACAGAATTTTTAAGGTCAGAATTACTCCTGCTATATATCATTTTCTCTGAAGAATAGAGCATATCTTTTAAAAGCCAACAGAATTTCATAAAAAATAAATTGACCATGCCCGGAAGAGAGACTGTATATTGTGAATGATATCATGTAAGCATAGTGTTAATGTCCGTATTTGACTATTCCTCTAATGTGGTTTAAAGTATAGGAAAAAAAAAAGGAGGTACCTTTTCTATTTTTCATTTACAAGTATTTATTTCAACAAGTGTTTATTCATAACCTACTATGTACAAGACCCTGCACTATATATTTTGGACAGGACAGTAAACAAAACAAACAAAAATATTGTTATGAAGGATCTTAGAATTATGCTAGAGGAGAAAGACAATGAATAATATGTAAATAAAATAGTCTGTTGGAAAACAGTTTAAGTGCTGGGAAGGAAATATTGAAGAAAGTAGATAGGAAGTGTTTAGGTGATAGTGGTTAAAATTTAGTCTTGACTTTCAGGAAGGCCCTATTCAGAAGTTGATTTTTTAATGTAAATACCTAGAAGGAAGTGCTGGAGGGTGTAAGGATATCAAAGGGAACACAGTGTATACATACCTTGTATGTAAACATATGTGGAATGTTGGAGGAATGGTATCAGGTAGGTTGAATGAGGATGGTCGAGGTCATAAAAATAATAGAAGTGTGGTAGACTTTGAGCCACAGTCAGGATTTCGGCTTTTGCTCTAAATGAGATGGAAAGCCACTGCAGAATTCTGAAAATAGGAGTCACAGGATCTGACTTAGATTTTTCAGATGATCTAAGATTGCCATGATGAAACTAGACTGAGGGCAGAGATGGAATAAGCCAGGTGAGAGTGAAGAAGTGGTACCAAGAGGTCATGTTCAGGATATGTATGCAGTCAGATCCTTTGGGATTTGCTGACTGATGCAAAGCAAAGCATGGGAGAATGAGAAGACTCAAGGATGACTCCAAGGTTTTGTTCTAACCACTGAAAGTCTGTGATTGTGATTGACTGAGCTAAGGAAGAGATATAGATCCAAGTTGAAGGAACACATGTTAAGTCTGAGGTGGCTAACAGACAGCAAGTGCAGCAAGTGGAGATGTCAAGTAGGCAGTAATACGCATCTAGATTTTGGGAGAGATGTCCGAGCTGGACATAAATACTTGAGACTTGTTTGTATTGGCTTATTAGGGCTTCCATAGCAAAGTACTACAGTCTGGGTGGTTTAGAAATAGAAATTCATTTCTCACAATTATGGACGCTGGAAGTCTAAGATCAAGACTTCGTGATCTGTTGACCCTCACGACCTCAGTTTAACTTAATTACCTGTTTAAAGACCCTATCTCCAACTAAGGTCACTTTCTGAGGTACCAGAGGTTGGGACTTCAAAATATGAATTGGCAGTGGGCGGGGGCGGGGGCGGGGGGAGCACAGTTAGGCCGATGACATTAGCATATGAGGTATTTAAAAACCTACTGGATAAGACCATCTAGGATGGGTTCAGATAGAAAATCGCAATGGAGTGCCTGGGTGGCTCAGTTGGTTAAGTGCCTGACTCTTGATTTCAGCTCAGGTCATTATCTCAGGGTTATGAGATTGAGCTCTACATTGAGCTCCACGCTTAATGTGGAGTATGCCTGAGATTCCCCTACTCTTCCTCTCCCTTTCCTTTTGTCCCCCTTCCCTCTCCCCATGCTCTCTCTCTCAAATAAATAAATAAATAAATAAATATATCTAAAAAATGAAAGAAAGTAGCAAAGAAATAAAGACAAAACTTGAAGCCCTACAATATTTAAAGGCTGAAGAAACAAGAATATACCAGAAAAGGAGATTGAAAATGAGAGACCAGAGAACGTCAGGGGGTGGGGTGTCCAGAAAGGCAAGTAGACAAAGATTCAAGGAGGAGAGTGATCGACTTTGCCAATTGCTCTCCAGAGATAAATGAGCAACCTTGAAAACACAATACTACTGCTAATAATAACAAATAACAACGACAAAATTCAAAAGTAGTGGCTTTTATTGAGCGCTTACTATGTGTTAGGGGCTTGACTACCTCATTTTTTCTCCAGATCATCTCTGTGAGATGAGTACTAGAATTATTCTGCAATTTACAGATAATGAAACTCTAATTCAGAGAGATTAAACAATTCACCAATCAGGATTGGCTACATAATTTGCAGGGCTCAATGCAAAATGAAAAGGTGGGGTCCTTTGTTCAAAACTTATTAAGAATTCCAACATGGTGACAGCAGAGAACTGCATCTGGTCATGGGACTCTTTGAAGTGTGACTCTGGGCAGGGGACCTGCATCCACTAATCTGGGCCAGCACCCAGACAGTAGTGGAGTCAGCCCTTGAAGCCATGACTGTCCAAGTCCAATCTAACTTATTAAAATGACCTTTTACAAAAAATGTGAAGTGCCCTATAGTTTGCCAATAGTTTCACCTAACAGAGCATCAAGAGATATTTCTGAGGACTCTTTTCACTCTGCACACTCAAAAAAAACAAGACCTCTTCTAGTTCAATCCAAATATTGCTTGGGTCATCCCTGCAGGGAGTAGGGATAGGAAGCTAGGAAGGTTGCCTAATGGGAACTCTTCCTTTGAGAATGAATTAAGAACTCTGTGACTTCTAGCTGGGACCATGAAATCCATGCTTCTACGCCTGAAATAAGGATGTGAGAAAAGTCAGCTTGCATCAAAGCTTGATACTTATTTGGGTTGACACTGCCTGCCCCTGGTGCTAATTTTAAGCTCTTTTGAGTGTTTATTGCCAGCCCTCCTTTCGAGGCTCACATAGACATTACACCTGTGAAACCATTTGTTGACTGACATAAAACTCAGCATCAGGATCAGTGGAATTATATGCTGCTTTCTCACACCTGCCTTTATTTAGCCTCATTTTCAGGAAATATCAATTTTTTTCTTACTTTTTTTTTCTTGGTCAGTCTTCCTGGAAGCACCACTGTGCCACTGTGACAGCATTTTAAATTAGTTTCACCACAGTCATCAGGTTTGTGATTATCTCTGCTTCTTGAACACCTGGTCTGACTTTAGAAATTATTTGCCATCTGGTCAAATACTGAGTAATTATAACAATTTAATGGCAGGATAAAACACTGTTAAGAGACTTGATAGTCTTGTCAAAGAGTTAGGTAGCATTAAATTAAGCTCTGCCATCAACTTAATAAATGTGTTCCTTTTACTGACTTAAATGATATCACTTTTAAGGGCATCCTTGGGGTTTCCTTGGTATTAGTCTCTGCAGACATTATATTGGTCAGAGCCTTGAGGGTCACATGTATTCACCAATTTCTATCACATATTAAAACAGAAGCAATCTGTAGCATCTGACAAACAGTCACCCAAGACTGCATACCACATTCAACACATCACTTGTTATTAGGATCATATACTTGTCTGGAATCCTGAAGCCCTTTCAGCATGGAATATGCAGGAGTGGGGCCCTTGTCCATACACAGCAATGTGCTGTGACAAGTGTCTTCTGGGAATGTACTGGAAGGGAGGATGCATTTTTATGTCATCATGCTCTTTGAGCTTGGATGTTGGTCATTTGAATGATTCCAAAGGAGAGGTGTCCAAATGCTTAAGAACATATAATCTGGAGCCGCCCTTCCCGGTGTGGACCCTGTTCTGCTACTTTCTACCTCTGTGTTCTTGGCCAAGATCTTGTTTTGATCTGTTCTGTCATGCATAAGGCAGGGATGATGATAGGAATTACTTGGTAGGGTTATGATAAAGACTGCACACAATAATATTATTAAGTATTTAGTGCTGGGCATATATAAGAAGTGCTATGCAAGTATTATTAAATAAATGTGACTATAGGAAACCATGCATACATAAAATAAAAGCAAATAGCCATTCTTATTAATAAAGGGATGAGACTGAAGAAGACTTGGGTAGGTAAAATGGCTCTAAGTCTAGGGTCACCTTCCAGATTCAGTTGGTAGAGTATGCAACTCTTGATCTCAGCGTTGTGAGTTTAAGCCTCAAGTTGATTGTGGAGCATACTCAAAAATTCCAAAAAAAAAAAGGCTCTAGGTCTAAAACAAAAGAAAGACATATATCCTATGTGTCCCCAAGCCCTCTAGTCTTCTGAGGTCAGCCTTCTTTAATATTCTAATGGATTTCCATAGCATTTTCATCCCATATATAACATCTGGATATTCACAGAGGTTAAGTTGTGCTGAATTATTGCTTGCTGTTGCCTGCCTCTACAACCTCACTAGGCTCTTATTCCAGTTTTGGCTTTTGACTGCCATGTTTACTCATTTACATCCGTGGAGCATGAGACTAGGCACTATTGGTACAGAGGCGAGCAATATAGAAAAGAAGACAGACACAAAGAAACTTCAGGTAATGACAAATGGTATAATAACATAAGACAGGGTGACATGGAGTGAGCTGGGGTAGGTTCTTCAAATAGTGTGGTTCAGGGAAGCTCTTGAAAAGGAGACATTTGAGGGGGAACTGGGTTGTTAAAAGGGGCAAGAAACAGAAGACCTCTGAGCAGAAGGCCCTGAACTGGTTTTGAGAAGCTGAGAGGAGGCCAGGAGCTGGAGGACCTGGTGAGGGCTGTGGGGCAGAGAGGAAGTTGGAGAAGTGCTAGATTTTTCTGCACTGCTCCCTGAGAAGCTGGATGTTCTCCTCCTTACTTCTTTCTTCCTCAACATCTCTATCCCAGGGCTATGGTGGTAGTGGGTTCTTGCCAAAGATTTGGAAAACGCCAGATGGAGTCTGACATGGTCAGAGAAAGAACTTACAATGGAAATCTGACACTACTGTTCTGGAAAGTTCTTCACTCATCCTCACCTAGCATTCCTCCCTGGCTCTCCTTTCTCCACTGTGCCTGGTCACCCCTATGTTATTGGCTCACCTCCTTCTCTTCCCTTATCTCTCCATCAGACAGTGTCTTATAAACACTCTTGTTTTGGACCACTTTGTATGTCTGAAAATATATGTTGTTCACTTGCAACAATATGAAAAACTAGCGGAAGCTTTGAAATGATAATTTTTTAAATTATTAAACATATCCAAGACCAAATTCTTCTAACCCATTCTGATAAGCAAAATAGAAGAATTTATTTCCCCACTTTTACAATAGATGTCCAGAAACGTGCTTCTTTCATTTGCTTGTTTTCCTCTTTGATCTCTAGCTTAAGCTAGATGTATAAAGACTACTCCAGACATGATTTTATGTGTAGTTCAATTAAATAAACCATTTATCTTTTAAAGTTTCCTCCAGCAAGGCTTTGTAACAATTAGGCTCCTCTGTAGAAGCTAAAGCTTTCCACCATAAATGATCTTTTTCCGTTCCTCCCTTCTCAGAAACGTCTCCCTTCTCTCTTCTTTTTGTGCTCACATTCTGCCTCTAGAAGCAAGCAGCTTGGCACCCTCACAGAGAATTACATGAAAGAAATACTAGCTTCCCACTTGTGGCACAAAAAATGAGGATTCAGGACTGTGTGTGGGTTCCTTATAGCTTTCAGGGCTCCTCCTTCTTGACTTAGCTACACAGAAAGCATTTGCCATGATCAGAGGCTGCATGAGAGGGCAACATTTCTAGCAGGTAGGTGATACAGCTGAGATGATAGGGCCCACACCCTCTATTTTGCATTCCTGTTTGCACAAGAAGCAAGGTGAACTGTGCACAAAATTGTTGTTCACTGGGACCGGGTTCAGCCCTCAGACTGCCGCTTCTGGAGACTGACCTGGAGGACAGACCTCCTACCTGCAGCCGATCTCAGCTGGGCGAACACCACCAAACGGAGTTTCCGCAGGACAGTTGTCCCTTTGTCAGGTGCTTTGCAAGAACAACTGTGAGCCTACAGAAATGTATCCCTGAACTAAAGCTTCGGTGCGTCCTTCTGGGAGCTGGCAAATACCCTTCTCCCTCTGCACGTCTCCATGTCAAGTATTGACATTTCACATTGGAGTCAAGCTGCCAGGACCTCTTGTGAACACATAATTATATATGGATTATGTGTAAAGCAAAGGTCCATTATTTCAGGCAGCTGCAACCCTGAAAATGTCTTTTAAGTAACTCTTACTAACAAGCCCTGTCATCGTATGTGCCTTTTGGTGAAGGTTAACGGCTGTCAGGATGAATTATACCCATCCCAGAGCTGGCCTGACTTTTATCAAGTACCTCAGTGAGGTCACTCGGTTGTCTGTATCTGGAAACTGATACAATGTACTTGACATTAAGAGGGGAACTTCTTCCTGATGGCCAACATAGACAACTCATGACCTGCTTTCGTCATAGGGCCTTCTCTAAATATTAAACTTGGGGCTCTGCATCAGAATGTAACTCAGCCCATGTTTAGACCGAGATGAGTGACATGACTGTACATGACACTGGCTAAAGCAAGTGACCTATAATTAACAAACTAGAAGTGTGTATTCACCAATCAACACACAGCCATGCTGGCCTAGCGCATCTGGCTTCAGTTGTAAGTGCCGGTCAGTTACGCAGCGGGCAGTGAGTCCAACGGGGTGTGAGTGTATTAAGTAGTGCCAAGGGCCATGTGAGGGCATGGCTCGGCTGCCAGACACATTGACCATGCCACCGAGATGTGGCCCGACTGGGAAGCTTCTGCAGATGTCCTGCTGAGAGGCAGCAGGTGTGAACAGACCGGATTCCATGTCTCAGTGTATTGGAATCCTTGCCTTATCTCAAACACTTGGACGCTGTTAATACCCAGTGAATACAGCATGTGACTGTCAGATTGCTGTATTTAAAGAAAACACACACTGTATTTACTGAACTTCCACATTAGTGGATGCTTTTCAAGAGCTTTATGATAATGATCAGTGTGCTAGGATTTCATTTTTCTGACATCCTCACATTTCGATAAGGCAAACTCAGGATGGGTGTGGACTGACAGGCCGAAAGTGAACTCTTAATGCAGAAGACTTGAACAGTTAATAAGTGCTGTTGTTAGAAGAGGAATCTGACTTGATAATGTAAACACAGGATCAGGATTGTTTAAAAAAAAATTACCTGGGAGGCATGGCCGCTAATAAAAGCCCTCTGTGGCTGGGCATGGTTTCCTCATAAGCCATGAACACATTAGTGTTTTCCCCCAAGAGTTCCAGGGAGCTACATTTCATATTCAGCCTTCTTATCAAACTTCCCAGGGCGGAGTTTCTTGACAGGTTTCAGCATATTCGCTGTCAACACTCTAATATATTCCAGTAACTTCCCAGAGCAAACCCCCCGAAATCAAAGCTTCTCTTCATAAGAGGCACTAAGCATTTAAATGACCGTATGACCATCCTTAGCCCACAGAGGGAGGATGCAGACAGCTGCTCCTCACAGGTAGGCTGCCTGCAGCTTTCTGATGCCTAGTCTGTCACAGCAGCTGGGCTGGACACCTCTGATTTAATATCTTTTTGTGACAGCCATACTGCAGCCTTGGCATACACATCTCACTGGGAATATGAAATCACTGGACAAAGGTTACATAAAAGTACCTTTGCTAGGGACTGAATCTGACCCCACTTCAAATTCCAAAGTTGGGACCCCTAACCCCCAATGTGATGGTGTTAGTGGGCATGGGATTAGTGCTCTTAGAGGAAGAGATATCAGAAAGTTTGTTCCCTCTGTCTCTCTCAGTCTCTGTCTCTCTCTGCACACAAAGAGAAGGCAGTCATCCCACAGGCCATGAAGAGCGTCACACCAGGAACCAGTCAGGTGGCACCTTGGTCTTGGGCTTTCAGCCTCCAGTACTGTGAGAATGTAAGTTTCTGCTGGTTAAACTCCTTGCCCACACCCCCCGCCCCAACCCTGTCTGGTATATTCTCATGGCAGCCTGAGTAGACTATGACAGCCATGTTTCATGCCAAACGTCACAGCTCATGATGTTATTTGTAATTAAAACAAAGTCTGTCTTCACAGTCACTGTGCTGGTTCTTTGGAGAAAGGAGCAGATGAGATGGATATAGTTTAGCCGCCATCCTCCTGGCCCTTATTGTCTAGGACTACCATAGGGACCTGACCTTGGCTCCCCACCTATGCAACAGCAGATGCACTGTACCCATATCAGCTCTTAGAAACATCAGCAGACAGATTCTTTTTTTGCATTCTTCACCTTCCACTGCTTTTCTATATAGACTCCTCCTCACCACAGAGAACATAATAAGTGAAATAATGCAACACATATATGAAACAGAATTGGTTTGTGGAGCTAATGGAAGCATGAGGGTCTTGATATTAGTGGAGATGGTAGACACCATGGTGAAAAATGTGGGCTCCAGACCATGCCGCGTGGGTTCATGTCCTGGTTCTGCTATTTACAAGACGAGCAACTTTGACAATTTTCTTAACCTCTCTGTGCTTTTGCTTCCTTGTTTGGAAAATGAGGACAATAGTAGTACTTCCCTCCCAGGGCAGCTTGTGATCTTTGAAAGAGGTAAGATATATGAAGTACAGGGTCCGGAACATAGTTAAGTACATAATAAATGTTAGCCTTTATTACTTTCTTATATTTTATCTATATTTTATCATGACAATGGAAGGGAAAATAATTGCACTGGAGAAGCTTGCTGCCACTCTGAGATATAGGCCACTCGTAATTAGCTCTTGAATCTATTGTACCAACATTTGAAGGGCCCACTCAGCACAGATCACAGATGGGCTTCACTTGACTTATACATTGCAGTGCTGTGAAACAGGGCAAGGAGGATATTTGCTGGTGATAATGATGTTAATTAAAATTGCAGGTAATGTGCTAACCATTTGCAGTGTTGTTAGAGCTGCCCAGATAGGGGGAAAAGGCAGTGAGAAAGGTTTATCCTCTGAGATAGACAGAAAAGAAATGCTTTAAAAAGAAAATTCAGTGTAAATGTTGGCAGGGGCAATTTATAATTCTCCAAATTTGCATTTTCCCCTCCCACCTGGACTCCCAACATCACCTACTTTTCTAATAACTTACAACAAGTTTCTCACTACAATAAAAAGATCACAGAAGGGATGCCTGGGTGGCTCTGTTGGTTAAGCAGCTGCCTTTAGCTCAGGTCATGATCCCAGCATCCTGGGATCGAGTCCCACATCGGGCTCCTTGCTCGGTGGGCAGCCTGCTTCTCCCTCTACCTCTGCCTGCCTCTCTGTCTGCCTGTACTCGTGCTCTCTCTCTCTCTCTCTCTCTCTAACAAATAAATAAATAAAATCTTAAAAAAAAAGATAACAGGAATTAGAAAATATAAGAATTATGAGCCCAGTTTTTATGTCTGAAAAACACAGGCTCAAGTCATGCCCATGGCATTTAACATGTTTTTAACTTTGGGCAACGTCATCTGACCCTTGTTAGCTTGTGGCTGAAGGTCTGACTTTAGCCAGTCCTGTAAAATAAAGACTGGCTGACCTCAGTCCTCTCTTCTGGGAGGGTGGTAGCTCTAAATCCTTGGAGCTTCCTGAACAACAGTAATGTCTGTTATTCATGGTGGACCCTGGTAGCTTATTTGTAAGAAGTGACTGAGGTGGGGGCCAGGTGGGTTGGAAAGTTGGGCTATGTGATTTGAGGGCTGGGGTTTTGAGCCACATGATAGCAACCCAACCTCCGGGGAAGGGCAGGGGCTGAAGAAACAGTGCAATCACATTCAATAATTCAATCAATCATACTTACATAATGAAACCCCAAAACTCTGTACAACAAAGCTCGGGTGAGCTTCCCTGGTTGATAAGACTCTGTGGTATTGTTCACCCTGGTGTGCTAAAAAAGTGATGTGTACCGATTCCCTGAGAAGAGGACATTAGCAGCTTTGAGTTCAGGGTTTCCCAGACCTCACTGTAAGCATCTCTTCTCTTGAATAGTCCTGGGTTGAATCCTTTTCCCTACAAAAAAAGTCCTATGGGTCATTCTAGCCTGTGGAAGACTGGCACCCTAACCTGGGAAGTGTTTTCTGTCAGAAGTCATTTCAGATAGTTACACTCTAGAATTCAGAAGGCAGGTTTAAAAAATTTGATAACCAATGTAGTCTGGCAGAGAGGTTCTCAAAGTGTCAGTCCTGGAGGAGCAGCCTTGGGATAATCTGAAAACTTGCTAGGAATGCCGATTCCCAAGTACCACCACCCAGGAATCCTGCATCAGAATCCCTGGCCTGGGGTCTAGCACTGTATGCTTTCTCAGGCCCTTCAGTCTGATACAGCATGGTCTTAAGTTTGAGAACAACCATTCCAAAAGCCAGATACAGAATTTAGAACTAGATACAGCTTGCGTTTAAATCCCCCCCTTTGTACTCCCCCATTTATTAACTCTATAATCTTGGGCAGGCTGTTGAACCTCTCTGGATCTTGGTTTCCCACCTGGAAATATAGAGATAGTAATAGAATAAGCCATGCAGTTGTCATGAAGGATAAATGGGTGAATACATGGAACATTGAGGGTTTTACAACTGTTGATGGTCACTATCTATAAAACAGGGCTATCGCTATGATGAACAGTAAGTGAGATAAAGTCTATGATATACTCCCTAGTACATATGGCATGATCAGTTAATGATCGTGGTTCTATTATCTACAACTTCAGCTCATTCTAGACACGTAGTAAATATCACAATTATTTTCCTGAAGAGCACGTGGAGGTTATAATCAAGCTGCTTGGAATTTCTTTTACAAGGTTGAAATGCCTTCCTGGGCAGTGTCTTCAAGGTAATACTGAGGAGAAAATGGCAATTTGTTTCTCATCTTAACTCAGCCAGTTGTTTAAGGTGGAGAAATTCAATAGTTTCTACTTCTATTATCACTTATGATATACTCCTTGTGACATTTCATGATTATTTTATAGTAAGAAGTATTCTGGTTAATTTAATGATTTTTTTATTGAAAATAATATTTTTATTTCAATGTTGACATGTAGAAATGCAATATTTCTCAAAGGTGTTTTAGAGATCCATCTGCATCAGAATCATCTGGGGTGCTTATGGTTAAAAATAAAACAAACAAACAAAAAAGTGAATGAAAAACACAGGCATGTGTATAGAACTTCCAGAGCTATTGTTTTTAGAAATTAAAAAAAAAACATCAGAGTATAAAACAAAACTTAAAAAAACCCTAAAATTCCAAGAGATGTTTGTAAGACTAGGAAGGGTAGTGTTGAATACATAAGTTCAGAGGAGGGACTGATGGTACCGAGAAAAGGGAAAGATGGGATGGAAATACATTAGCGTCTCAGGAGCCTGGACCAGTCATTATGGAGATGACACATTATGGAGCCTTTTGTTAACTGAATAACAGAACCAAGCTCTTTATGACTGAGACATGATGATTTTTGTCTGTCCTTCTGAACACAGACCTCTATAACCCTCTGATTATATTTTCAGGGCCCATCAGGGTCAGGGCTTACTATTCCTGAGGGAAAAATTAATTTTTTAGTGACATGTTCTAAATGCAACCACATGTCATGTGCCCTGACTGCCATTTTCCCCCTTCAGTCACTTTATACATAGAGTACAAAGGGATTTTCTTGTTTCTACAGGACTGCTAAAGGCCAGGCACACCTTTGCAATCCAGGTTAACTGTGGCTCTTCTTTCCCTCATTGTATGAAAAACAAAGATAATCTGCTTGCTATTCTTATGGATCCATTAATGAGACTTTTTTTTCCTTGGGCAGGTGCAATGAACAGAATAGAGAGACACAGTATAATGAAAGCTTGTCTGTGCTAAAGAGACTTAGTGATTTCTAAACAATTTATAGCTAAAAATAGAGATACCAGATGACTTGATCTACAGATACTTTGTCAAACTCTTGTTATTCTGCTACTGTTTTTGTTTGCTTGTTTTTACTAGTTCTGATAAAATGAGACTTGTCAATGCTTATCTCATTCTTTTCTCTGCTATTCCTCTGGAGGGAGTATCAATGAATTACAAAATGGAAATACATACGGAAGAAGGAGCTGTCTAAATAATGTCCAAGAGAGATGACTGATCATTGAATAAATAGAAACTATTTCTGGTATACATTACCATGAGAAAACGCAGAGTAAAGAAAAACACACACTGTTGACCAGTGTGGGTCAACAGGGTATGTGTGTGTGTGTGTGTGTGTGTGTGTGTGTGTGTGTGTGTGTAAGAGGGGGTGGGGGAGAATGGTAGGATCACTACATAAGCAAGGTGGCCAATTAGGTAATCTGAAATGATCCTGCTACCAAGACACCTAGAGATGCTGTATGTGATGCAGCAAATATATGTTTATTTTATTTCTTTAAAAAGATTTATTTATTCATTTTAGAGAGGGAAGTAGGAGGGGCAGAGAAAGATGGAGACAGAGTCCTAAGCAGACTCCGCACTGACGATGGAGCCCAATGTGGGCTGGATCTGACTACCCTGAGATCATGACCTGAGCTGAAATCAAGAGTCAGATGCTTAACCAATGGAACTACCCAGACACCCTCAGTAAATATATTTTAAAGGCAGAGGTGAACTTGTAAGAAAGTAAGAGAAATTTCCAAGGGCCCAAAGCAAAGAGAGAATGACAAACAATGGTCAGTGGGTAGCCAGCACAGTTGCCCTGGAAATGTCATCATTTCAATAACCAGGAAACATATACTTACTGTCCATTCAAAGGAAGTTATGTGCATAATCAAGATGGGGGTGGAAACTGAGAAACTTGCATTAGGTCCTGGTCTTCAAATGGAAGTCTTATGTAAAAAGAAATTGCTCATTGATGAAAGGAGACCAAGTGGAAGATTGTTTATCATTATATGGGTTTGGTGGAAAAAAATTATCCGTACTCTCTCCAAAAATCTGTAATCACAAGTCTCCCATGAAGATGGGTATAATGTTTGAATTTATATTATCTTATGATCCCAAATCTCCCAAGTGAAAAGGTAACATAAAAGGCATCAGTGAGGTGCCTACAAAAGCAAATAATCAACTTACTTGGAGCCATAACTTTTGAATCCAGGTGGCGTGCTATTCTACAAGTACAACTTTACTGGAAATGTATTCACAATCCAAAATTATAAAACATGGGGACACATGCTACAGTAAGCAAGAATCAATAGAAACAACAAATAACAGGACATGTAGACAATACCTGGGTCTGTAGCTGCTTATCACCAGGCATTTACCTAAAGGAAGTTACTGGAAATCAGAGCAAATCCAAGTGACTTTCATATAGGTATGAATGAACCTATAGTAACCCTGTAAACGCACTTATTTCAGGATGTTTTACTGCTACCAATCATTCTGGAAAAAGGAAACAAGACAATCATGTCCTTTTCACCATTTGTTTGCAATTAAAGCATTTAGTAATGTGCAGAGGGGGCCAGCCACTATTAGCACATTTGAAAAGAAAGGCTGTGAAATAATTTCTCAGACAGGAAGTTCTTGTTAGATGACAGGATACCTTTTTTTTGCCTGAGAAAATGACACTTCTCAGAAATGTGTAAAGACATGAATTGTCACAGGGAGTTACTTCCCTAGTAATTGTCTTTATAAGAGGTCAGTCTGAACAACTTTTAATAGACTAAGTCATGGTGGGAGAAGATGTTGCTGAGAGGATTCATACCAAATCAATGCAGTATTTTATGAAGGATATTTGTGAGTCTTTCAACAGTGAATCACTTATTTGCATTAGCTAAGCTTAAAATAAGAGTGTATTATGAGAAAACCTAGAAGATAAGGTGGGAAAAATAATTTTCATTTTCTTCTTTTGTATACATGTCACTGGAAGCTGTTGGGGGGAGTGTTGTTATTTTTTTAAAGATGCTGCATGACTTTTTTTTTTTTTAAGATTTTATTTATTTATTTGACAGAGAGAGATCACAAGCAGGCAGAGAGGCAGGCAGAGAGAGAGGAGGAAGCAGGCTCCCTGCTGAGCAGAGAGCCCAATGCGGGGCTCGATCCCAGGACCCTGAGATCATGACCTGAGCCGAAGGCAGCGGCTTAACCCACTGAGCCACCCAGGCGCCCCGCTGCATGACTTTTTATAAAAAATCCTGTTTACATGTTTCTCAGTGTCGAATTTTATGTAGCCTTCAGCATGTCTCACAAATTACTCAGACAAGAATAGTAAATTTCACAAAATAATTCTTGCATAAATTGGCCTTTTCCTGCCTTCTGACTCCAGCTGAAACACTGGCTCCTCTTGGGTTGTGATTTGGCTGCCTTTCATCCCAGAATCTACACCAGTGGCTCTCCTGAGTCTCAAGTTTGTGCTGATTGCAGATCTTGGGGCTTCTCAGCTCCAAAATTGCATGAGCCAGTTTCTTATAAATCTCTTTATAGATATAGCTTCTGTTGTTTCTGTTTTTTCTGGAGGACCTTGAATCATATAGCACTTATTACTCCCATTTGCTTTGTTTCATATTTATCATATCTTTTTGTTCCTCACATTCTTCATTGCTGTCCTTTTTTGTGTATAATTGATTTTTTTCTTGTGTACCATTTTCACCCTTTCCTTTTTTCCTTTTTCTGTATGCTTTAAAATGCATTTTCTTAGTAGTTATCCTGGAGATTATAATTAACATCCTAAGCTTCTAATAATGTAGTTTGAATCAATCCAACTTAACTTTGGAGACATATAAAACTTTGCTTCTTGTTCAAGCTTTTTTTTAATCTGATTCATCTTGAAGTTGGTATCAGTTGATTATATTTTACCATTCATGTTGTAATTTTCCTGGTTCATGGTAAGATTAGTGAGTTTTCACTGTATTGGTGATTCTTGATTATTGAGTTTTGAGGATTCTTTATATATAATAGATACTAGTCCTTGCCAGATAAGTGATTTGGACATACTGAATATTATGTTGAGAGAATCCTGATGTTATTTAAATCTTTTTTTTTGATTTACAGTGTGAGGATCAGTGGGTGTGTATTTTCAGCTTCTCGCTGGACTCACCAACATTACCCTAGCAGAATGGAGGACAGACTCCTGCTGCTTAGTGCAGACTAGTGTGTGGAAGTTCATCTACCTCCTCTACCTTGCAGGACATCTTCTGGATGAAAATAACATCAACTAGCACCATCTCATTGGTTATAATGAAGAAAAACTTCTCTTTGAGTCTGGCTGCCACCAGGAAGGGGGAAGGGCCTAGCATAAGCCACTTCACTTTGTTGTTGCAGGGCTGGGACAGAAGCTCAGCTCCCCCCACAAGGTTTTGCTGACATGAGAAGTGTGTGAAGCCTAGACCTTATACAACCTGAGTATGTCTTTTTGTTGCAGGTTCTAACTGTCTGTTGATACTCCTTTGGATGGATTATCAGAGCCCTGCCTGTTTCTGTCAGACCAAAGTAGAAAGATAGCACTTCCCAGCCCCACCAACACAATGGCAGGGGAATCCAGCATCCTGCTCTGTCAGGAAAATGAGAAGGAAGAATAGCTTCCTGCTAAGTGCTGCTAAAACAATGTGGGAGTGTGTGGTTTTCTGTTGGTATTTGGCTGGAGAAAGATGGATGTTAATGTAAAAGTTCTCTGTTGTTAGACCATCTTTTCCAAGTCCTTTGAACAGGCTCTTTTTTGGAGGTGTTTTGTCATTGCCTATTGATAGCTTCAGTTGGAAGCTCTATAGTCCCTGTCCAGGGGCTGACAAGGAAACTCAAGGAATTTGAGTTCCTATTGCTCTTCAGATTCAATCCAACTTCTTTTTTCCACCTTTCAGCCTATTCCTATGTTCATTTGATGTGTTGACATTCAACATTTTCAGTTATAAATCAGAAGTTCTGGAAGAAATGGGGCTACTCCATCTTGGTGGGACTAGAAGTTAAGGTGGGATTTGTTTGTTTTAACAAAAGAAACATTATGACAGTGCCCAAAAGAATAGAAAATTCTGTTCTTAAAAAATACCAATATGGTAATACATTATATGTTAATAAAATATAAAAAATATCAATATGAACACCTAAATATATGAAACAAATATTAACAGAATTCAAGTGAGTAACGGCACTACAATAACAGGGGACAATTTTAACACCCTGTTTATTTCAATAGATAGATCATCCAGACCAAAAAAAAAAAAAAAAAATCCACAAGAAAACATTGGCCTTAAATGTTAGACCATACAGACTTAACAAATATATATAAAACATTCCATTCAAAAGCAACAGAATATACATATTTCTCAACTGCTTTTGGAATACTACTCAGGATACATCATATGTTAGACTACAAAACAAGTCTTAACAAATTTAAGAATATTGAAATCATATCAACCATATTTTCTAACTGCAAGTATGGTATAAAACTAGAAAATACTTTTAAAAATTGGAAAACTCATGAATATGTAGAGATTAAACAACATACTACCGAACAGCCAATGGGCCGATGCAAAAATAAAAAAAAAAAATACCTTGAGACAAATGAAAGTGGAAATTCAACATACTAGAACTTAAGAGATGTAGCAAAAGCAGTTCTGAGAGGGAAGTTCATAACAATAAATGCCTACTTCTAGTACTAAAAATATCAAACAACCTAACTTTACACCTCAAGAAACTAAAAAGAGAAGAACAAATAAAGCCAAAAGTTAGGAGAATAAAGGAAACAATAAAACTCAGTACAAATAAATGAACTAGAGATTAAGAAGACAATAGAAAACATCAGTGTAACTAAGAGCTCATTCCTTGAGAAGACAAACAAACCTTTAGCTAGATTCACAAAGAAAAAGAGAGGACTAAAATAAAATGAGAAATGAAAGATGAGATATTACAACTGTTATCAAAGAAATACAAAGCAACATAAGAGCCACTATGAACAATTATATGCCAACGAACTGGACAAATTAGAAAGAATGGATAAATGGCTAGAGACATACAGTCTATCAATACTGAATCATAAATAGAAAATCTGAACAGACCAATTACTGGTAAGGAGATTGAATCAGTAATCAAAAAACCATAGTCCAGATCCAGATGGCATCACTGGTAAATTCTAGCAAACACTCAAAGAGAAATAATACACACCCTTCTTTAACTCTTCCAAAAAATAGAAGAGGATAATACTTCCAAAATTATTTTGCAAGGCCAGTATTACTTGATACAAAAACCATGCAAGTACACCACAAGGAAAGAAAATTAAAGGCCAACATCTCTGATGAAAGTAGATGCAAAAATCCTTAACAAAATGTTAGCAAACCAAGTTCAACAATACATTAAAATGATCATATATCATGATCAGTAATGTTTATTCCAGGGATACAAGTATGGTTCAACATTTGCAAATCAACCAATATCATGCACTAAATTAATAAATGAAGGATAAAAATAATAAGAGCATCTCAATAGATGCAGAAGCATATGACAAAATTCAACATTTATTTACTATAAAAACTTTTAAACTGGATATAGAGGGAATATACATCACCTCAATAAAGGCTGTATATGACAAGTTTATGGTTAAGATCATACTCACTGATGAGAAGCTGGTAGCTCTTCCTCTAAGGTCAAGAATAAGACAAGGATGCCCACTATTGCTGCATTCATTCTGCAAAGTTTTGGAAGTCCTAATCAGAACATGTAGGCAAATTAATTAATTAAATGAACAAACAAATCAATGGCAATCAATTAGAAAGGAAGAAGTAAAGCTGTCATTTGCAGATGACATGATATGACATATAAAAAATCCTAAAGACCCCACCTAGGAACTTGTAGAACTAATAAATTAGTTCTAGGAAGTTGAAAAATACAAAATCACTGTATAAAAATCTGTTGTGTTTCTACACACTAATAGCGAATGATCAGAAAGAGAAATAAAGAAAACAATTCGACTTATAACTGCATTGAAAAATGAAATACCTAGGAATAAATTTAACCAAGGAGGTGAAAGATCTGTACATTGAAAACTGTAAGACACTGATGAAAGAAACTGAAGAAGACAGAAATAAATGGAAAGATATTCCACACTTATGGATTGGAAGAGCGAATATTGTTAAAATGTCTGTATAACTCAAAACAATCTATAGAGTCAATGTAATCCCTACCAAAAGTTCAATGGCATTTTACTCAGAAATAGAACAAACAATCCTAAAATTTATATGAAACCACAAAAGACCCTGAATAGCCAATGCAATTTTGAGAAAGAATATAAAGCAGGAGGCATCACACTCCCTGATTTCAATCACTATTATAAAACTATGCTAAGAACGGCATGGTATTGGCAAAAAACGACACAAAGATCAATGAAATAGAATAGAGAGCCCAGAAATAAGTCCATGCATATATTGTAAATTAAACTATGACAAGGTTGACAGGAATATTAGTGAGGAAAGGACAGTCTCTTTAATAAATTGTGTTGGGAAAACTGGGCAGCCACAAGCAAAAAAATGAACCTGGACCTCTATCTTACACCATAAACATAATTAACTCAAAATGACTTGAAGACTTGAATATAAGTCCAGAAACAATGTAAGTCCTAAAAGAAAATGTAGGTAAGCTCCTTGACATTGGTTTTGGTGATGAATTTTGGATGTGACACCAGAAACAAAGACAACAAAAACAGTAATAAACAAGTGACATTACATCCCACTAAGAAGCTTCTGCACAGCAAAGGAAATCATCAACAAAATGAAAAAGCAGCATACTGAATGGGAGAAAAATTTACCAATCGTATGATTGGTACAGAATTAATATCTACAATATATAAAGAATTCATGCAACTCATTGCTGGAAAACCCATACAATCCAAATTTTAAAAAAATGAGAAGAGGATCTGATTGAACATTTTTGCAAAGCAGACATGCAGCTGGCCAACAGGTAAATGTAAAGATGCTCAATTTCACTAACATTCAGGGAAATGTAAATCAAAACCGCAATGAGATATAACCTCACACCTGTTAGAATGGCCATCATAAAAGAAACACAAGATAACAAATACTGGTGAGGATGTGGAGAAAAGGAAATGCTTGTGCACTGTTGGTGGGAATGTAAATTGGTGAAGTCATTATGGAAAACAGCATAGAGGTTTCTCAAAAAATTAAAAATAGAATTAACTTGTATCCAGCAATTTAACTTCTGGGTATTTATGAAGGAGTAATAACACTAAATTAAAAATGATATAAGCACCCCCATATTCATTGTAGTGTTATTTACAATATCCAAGATATGGACCTAAGTGTCCATCAATGGACATCAATAGTTAAGGAAAATGTGTGTCTCTCTCTCTCTCACACACACACACACACACACACACACACACACACAGAAGAATACTATTCAGTCATAAAAAAGAATGTAATCTTGTCATTTGTAAAAACATGGATGGACATTAAGGGCATCATACTAAGTGAAATAAGTCAGAGAAAGACGAATACTAAATGATCTCACTTACATGTGGAATTAAAAAAAAAAAAACAAAACGCAAACGCACTCAGATACAGAGAACAGATTGGTGGTTGCCAGAGATGGGAGGTGGAGAGTGGGGAAAACGAGTAAAGGGGCCAAAGGGTACAAGCTTCCAGTTATAAAATAAATAAGTCTTGGGGATGTAATGTACAGCATGCTGAGTATAGATGATAATACTGTACTGTATCTCTGAGAGTTGCTAAGAGAGTAGATCTTAAAATTTCCCATCATAAGATAAAGCAGTTCCATAACTATATACGGTGATGGATGTTAACCAGACTTATTGTGGTGATAACGTTGCAATATATGCAAATATGTGTATTTGTGTATATGTGTATATACAATATATGTATATATGTGTACATATATGTGGATTTGTATATATGTGGATATGTTGTATATCCACAACTAATACGATGTTGTCATTTATGCTTCAATTAATGAAAAACACAAAATATCAATAAGGTAATTTTTAATATAAAAGTATTACTAACTTTAAAAGTGCTGACACTGAAAAACAAGTTGTGTTCATATAAAATGTTAGTAATTTCCTTTTTTTATTTTTATTTTTATTTTCTTTTTATTCATTCCTATAGCAATGAACCCTAAGGCCATGTGTTGGTGGGGAGCAGGACTGCAGTAATTTTGCTTTTATTTGTTCTTTTTTGTCCACAGACGTATGCGATGCAAACTATACCAGTAAGATGCCTCAGCTATAGATAACTTACCACCCCAAACTTTCTGACTAAACAATGCCTCCAATGTGTTGGCCACTCCCCTTTTCAGTACTTTTTTAGCTTCCCTTGAACTCACATGGCACTCCTTTGCTGGGTTCTCTTCCTCTATGTGGCATTTACATCCTGGAGTCCTCATGGCTCATTCTTGAGCTCGCTCTTATCTCTATATGTACTCTTTCTTTAAACTTACTTATTCTTAACCTCGAAAGTCCATTCATATAGGCTCGTAATTCCCTGACATCTTCATCCAGACCTATCCTCTAAGACCTAAATGGATTAGAAAATCCTTTACTTGAGTTCATTATCTGTGGGCTTCATATTGGGCTCTCAGGTTCATAACTTCTGTCCTCAACTAAGTCGCTTTCTGGAAGTCTCATTGACAATAAAATGTTATCACCATCTTCATGGTTTTTCAAAACCTAAACTTTGGAATCCTTCCCCTTCACTCATTTTACAGGTTTATTACAAACACAACTTGTTCTAATTCTATTTCCAAAATGTTTTGTAACTCTAGCAATCTTCTTCATCTCCTCGGCCACCCCCCAATCCAAGCCATCACTTACATTCACCAGGCAGGCACAACTGTGTTCTAGTAGGGGTTGTTTTTACCTTTTTTTTTTTTTTTCCACCTAGAAACCATCCTCAACTCCCAATCACTTCTCCACAAACAGGTAGGTATAATTCCCCCAAACATAAATCCAGCCATGTGGTCTCCACCCTCATGTGAAGGTCATATCCGTATGTTCCATATTGGATAGAAGATCCAGTATGCAGGAAATATTATGTCTTTGAACTTATTGTATTTGTACCATTAATATCCTTTCCTTCAATTGTTTTCACAAAGGACAAGGAAATGTTTGCATGACAAGGGAAAAATATCCTATTTTTTTCAATATCCTAGGTTATAAATTCTTTGAAGGTTAAAATAGCCTGTAGTTCCTTGTACATTAACTTACCTCTATATACTTTTAAAGAATCTATTTATTTATTTATTTATTTTAAAAAGATTTTATTTATTTATTTGATAGAGAGACAGAGATCACAAATAGGCAGGCAGAGGGAGAGGGAGAAGCAGGATCCCTGCTGAGCAGAAAGCCCGATGCAGGGTTAAATCACAGGACCCCTGGGATCATCACTTGAACCGAAGGCAGACACTTAAACTGACTGAGCCACTCAGGTGCCTGAAATATGCCTCTATCTTGAGGAGAATCTATTGTGTTAGTGTTTGGACGAAGCTTAGACAGTATACAATGGATATCCAATTGACAAGTGATAGTAATACTTCAATGTCTCCAAGCATACCACATTTAAGAATATGCAGTTGACCCTTGAACAACATGAGTTTGAACTCTGTTTCTTCAATAAATACGCTGAAAGAAATTGTGGACAATTGAAATAGTTTGAAAAAAACACAAATTGCATAGCTTAGGATACCAAAAAATTAAGAGAAAGATATGTCATGAATATACAAAATATGTATAGATACTAGACTATTTTATCACTTACTTCCATAAAATATACACAAATTTATATAAAAATTATTTTTATGTTTTTTAAAAATCTTTTTGTTAAAAGATTTTATTTAAAAATTTTTTTTAAATTTCTTTTCAGTGTTCCAGAATTCATTGTTTATGCATCACACCCAGTGCTCCATGAAATACGTGCCCTCCATAATACCCACCACCAGGTTCACCCAATTATTAAAACTTATGCACACAAACACAGACTTAAATGGCACCATTTGAAATCTAGAGAAATGTAAACAAATGCAACGATGCTGTATTAAAGCTTAACTGCATAAAATTAATCATGGTTCATACTTTACTACTGTAAAAAAATTTTTTTTAAAGATCTTATTTATTTGACAGACAAAGATCGCAAGTAGGCAGAGAGGCAGGTAGAGAAAGAGGAGGAAGCAGGCTCCCTGCTGAGCAGAGAGCCCGATGGAGGGCTCGATGGAGGGCTCAATCCTAGGACCCTGGATCATGACCTGAGCCAAAGGCAGAGGCTTTAACCCACTGAGCCACCCAGGCGCCCCTATACTACTATAAAAATTTGGCAGCCACATCCTGCTGCTATTGCAGTGAGCTCAAGTATTGGGAGTATCTGCTTAAAATGTCCTGTGACACTAAGCATCTCCACGTGAGCAGTTCATCTCTCTAGTAAATTGCGTATCCCAGTATAAAATGATCTCTTTGCGGTTCTCCCCTCTTTTTCATTGTGCTTAGTGCAATATCATAAACTTTGAATAACGTCATGGAACCCATCTCAAGAAGCAGAGAGAAGTCATGACATTACAAGAAAATTTTGAATTGCTTGATATGTACCATAGATTGAGGTTTGTAGCTACAGTTGCCACCATTTCAAAATAAATGAATCTAAAGTAAGGACCACTGTAAAGAAAAAAACAAAAAAGAAAGGGACATTTGTCAAGCTGTCACTACAACTATACCAACAGGTGTAAAAATCTTGCATTTTTTGTAATGTAATTTTTTACCTCATATTAAAAATGAAGGTTTGCTGTGGGTGCAAAGTTGTTATAGAAAAGGTGTAGCTATAGACTTGAATATAATTTGAGGAAAAGCAAAGTCATATGACAAAGCAAAAGGCAGGTGAATAGTCTAAAGCTGGGGAATTTAATACAAGTAAAGGATGGTTTGATAATTTTAGAACAAGGCTGAACTTAAGAAAAAAATGTCAAGATAACAGGAGAAGCATGTTTGCCAGCTAAAAGCAGATGAGTTCCCAGACACCATTAAGAAAATCATTGAGGGGCGCCTGAGTGGCTCGGTGGGTTGGGCCGCTGCCTTCGGCTCAGGTCATGGTCTCGGGGTCCTGGGATCGAGTCCCGCATCGGGCTCTCTGCTCGGCGGGGAGCCTGCTTCCCTCTCTCTCTCTCTCTGCCTGCCTCTCTGTCTACTTGTGATCTCTCTCTGTCGAATGGATGAATGAAATCTTTAAAAAAAAAAAAAAAAAAAGAAAATCATTGAGAAGGAAAGATGTCTGCCTAAACAGATTTTAGTGCAGATGAAAAGTGCCCTATTCTGGGGGTCAGGGGGGTGGTCACAAAGGACATTTATTAGTAAGGAAGAGAAACAAATACTGGAATTTAAGGCAGGAAGGGGTAGATGAACTCTAGTGTTTAGTTAGGTTTATGATAAGGACTGCCTTTATCTGTAAAGCTGTTAACTCCTGAGCCTTGAAGGGAACAGATAATTATCAGATTATCAGTTGCTTGTCTTTTAATTGCACAACAAGAAAGCCTGGACAATGAGTACCTTTTTTCTAGGTTGGTTCCACTGATGCTCTCTGAAGTCAGGAAGTGCCTTGTCAGGGAAGACTTCCCCTTAAAGTTGTTTTGCTCTTAGACAATACCTTTGGCCACCCAGAATCCCATGACCTCAACACTAAAGTTGTTAAGTAGTCTACTTGCCCCCAAACACAACATATCTATTTCAGCCTCCAGAGCTGGAGATCATAAGGACCTCAAAGATTCATTACACATGGTACTCTGTGGAAAGGATTGTCAATGCTGTGGAAGAACATCATGAAAGTCTGGAAGGATTATACTATTGAAAATGCCATCATCATAGAAAAAAACCATGAAAGCCATCAAGCCCGAAATAATGAATTCCTGTTGGAGAAAACCGTGTCCAGATGTTGCAAATGATCTCACAGGATTTATGACAGAGCCAATCAAGGATATTATGAAAAAGACTGTGGATATGTCAAAAAAGGTGGGGATGAAAGCTTTCAAGGTATGGGTCTTCAAGAAATTCAAGAGCTAATAGACACCACATGGAGGAATTAACAGTCTTGATGGTGATGTGTGCCTCCAAATCAGTGCTGGACGAGAAGGAAGAAGACACAGAAGAAGCAGTGCCAGAAATCAAATTGACATTAAACAATCTGGTAGAAAGCTTCCAATTATTCCAGACTGCTTTTACCTGCTTTGATGACCTGGAAACTTCTCTGATACAGGCACGAAAGCAAATGGTGGAAGAAGTATTGGTACCATATAGAACCCTTTTTTAAAAAATGAAAAAGCAAAAATGTCAGACAAATTACTGCCTTCCTGTAAAGGTGCCTGTCTGTCCCGCCCCATCTCCCACTCCTCTGCCAATTCTGCCACCCCTGAGACAGCAAGACCAACCCTGCCTCTTCCTCCTCCTCCTACTCAACATGAAAACAACAACAATGAAGACCTCTATGATGATCCACTTCCACTTAGTGAATGGTAAATAATCTCATGTTGTGTAGTTAATACACTTATCTGGTGTGCATGTGTGTGTCTTTGTGTGGAAATGTAGTGTGACTCTATTTGAAGAGCTGTATGAGACATATTTGTATCACCATCATCATCATGGGCTAAGTATTCATCCTGTAGAACATCTTGTGCAAGACTTCTGTGGAAGAGAATAGACTATCCTTCCATAGGCATTAAGGTGGATGATGTTTAATACAAAATTAATGTGTTAATTTCTTATGGTTTTTAAATTTGCTTTCAAAGAATTACCATACAGTATGCCTTTCTCTCTTGAAATTGGAGAAACTGCATATCAGCCCTATCAGCATCACAGGTAAGTTTTCTTTAAATGTAACAATGTTCACAATGCTGTATTAAGAATATGAATATAACACTGTATGTCATAAAAATTTTGTAATCATTCATTTATTAGTGTATAATGTAGGCTACTATGAAGCAATTGTATCAATTACATTAGGTGAGCATAAAGCAATCATATTGCTGCTTCTTCATGATCAATGCATAAATCGTTATACCTGTAAATAAATATGAATTTTTTATATTATCTATTCATTTATGATGTCTAGTGCTAGTAATATGTATAATATCTACAGTGTTTTGTGTCATATAAGACAATATTGACAGTACTGACAACTCATCTTACAAACAGATGAAATAAACTTATGGTATCAATAAAGACAGTATAGGACTGTACATGCATATTCTCTTCCTTATGAAGTCCTTAATAACATTTTCTTTTCTCTGGATTACTTTATCGTAAGAATACAGTATAGAATATGTACAACATATAAAACATATGTTACATGGTTGTTTGTGTTATTAGTAAGGCTTCTGGTCAAAAGTAGGCTATTAGTACTTAAATTTTTCAGGAATCCAAAGTTATACTCAGAATTTTCAACTGAATGAAGGTGGAGGGTCATTGCCTCCAGCTCCACACTGTTCAAGCATCAGCTATGTATTGAAAACCTTCTTGCTATAAACCAGCAAAAGGGGTTTGGAAGTAAGTAAATGAGGGACGCCTCTGCATCAGAGTTAGTTCTAATTTCATCTACCAAAGCACACATGCAGCTTGAAAAATCTGGGATATGGCGATGCTTGAAAGGTTTCTTCTCACCTTGTTCCATAAACATTAAAAATTTTGTGCTTATCTTCCAAGATACTTAACTTCCAGACCTTTTCTGTGGTACTCCTAGAGATGCCTTTAGGTACCAGTTACAGATACTCAAAACAAAAGGAACTCCAATAAGTGGTTTAGGGCTTCAGTTGTGCAGTAGACAAGTTAATCATTATTTAAGTAAATCAATAATGAGGAAATTATTTTCTTTAAAGATGAGGCTGACTTTTTTTATACCGAGATATAATGTTGCCTCTGTTGTATTTGACTTTAATACTGTGATATCCTGAGCCTGTGACAAGCATTCAAGATATTCCGGAAATTATCCAAATGGCAACTTTTTCTGCTGGCTTAGTTCCCAAGGGAACTTGCATACAGGTAAGATAATAGGGCCTATATCCTGGCACATGAGCAGCAGTTAATGGTGAACCCATGTTATCCCATACCAGTGATAGGACGAAAGAAGGTGACTCAAGAAAACAAGCTGGGTAGAGTGGATGGGATTAAAAATTCTCTTTCATACAGAATATACAATTAAGCTTCAAAAATTTTGAGTACTAGATATCATTCATCCTTCCCATCCAAACAATATTGGTGTTTGCCCTTCATGTCCCTAGATTCCATCCTGTGAACTTCCTTGTGGGTTTTCAACGTCCTTTGGTTTTATTTGTGGTGAAGCAATAATTCAAAGAGTATGGAGATTGACAAGTAGTGGTATTCTATAGTTTTCAAATTTCATATATATTTTTCTGTTAACTTTACATTAGTTTAATGAGTAGTTGGTATATTTACTGAATTATAATATTATGAGGTGTGTGTATAGTTTCTTCCAACTGAAAAGTCACAACACTATCCTTAGCTATTAAAGGCACTTTATAGTCAGACCTATAAACATAAAATATCTATGAATTAGATGAAAAAATATGCCAGAATGTAGAGTTTTGGGACTCCAGTCTACTTTATGGTTCTTTAAGAAATGGACTTATTTTGAAACAGGTTAAATTTAGGCAAAGACAAGTATTTGTTGGTTATAGAAGTTTTACCTTGAAGATGCTCTCTTACATATTATCTCTTAAAACTTCATCTTTATAGCAGTGCTGTAGATGTTGATTTAAAGGCACTGAAATAGTACCCCTTTCCCACAAAATTGTACAAGCTTTGCAAAATTTTTACAAAATCAAAATAGATGCCACCTGAACTGAAATCATTTTGAAATCAGAATCCTATTATGGCTGAAAAAGCCTTATTATAGGTGATCACTTCAATAGACTTTTGTGGTGTTGTTTAGGGGATTGAAGAGGTGAATCCAGTCCAAAGAGGTGAATGAAGCCTTAGTCGGGATGTGCAGCTAGTTGGTACAAGAAGCCCATAATCATCTCTTTTCAGTATGACTTCTTTTTATCTAAGATAGGAAGAAACAAACAAATACCTGTGAATGCTAGGGAAATTTTGGAAGGTAAGATTGATTTATGAGTTCCAGAAAGATTGTTAGTCCTGATGATGTGAGAGCTGTGAGGGAATAGGTATCTGAATGGTGGGGCAGAAGGCAGAAGAAAAACACTGAAGACTTGGTTGAGAAAAGCAAGAATGTCACAAAAAGGAGATTAATAACTGTCAGGTTTTAACTTAGAGAAAGAATCTTTTTCAGTGACTGCATATTTACTATCTGCCAGCGTTGTAGCTGTCACCTTACATACATTGTTTCATTTTATGTCAGTGAGGTGCTATTTACCTCCCTTTGGAAACTCTGATAGTGAAGCTTAGGGAGACACCTGGCTGGTAAGTGAGAGGAGTCTGAACACATCTGCTTGATTCCAGAGCTCCTAATCTCTGCCTCTTTCCGCATTTGTCTTCTGGCATTGAGTGACATCTACTTGGGGGTAATATCCAACTGTATCACACTACTGGAGGGAATGACCCACCCAGGACTCCAGCCCCTCCATTTCCTGTGCGCCCCATCTCCAGTGACCTTCACCTCTGCCCCTCTTCATTTATCTGTTCCCATTTCCACAGATTGGACCTTGACATCTTCTGGACCTGCCCTCTTTCTGAAGCAGTTCTGTTCCATTTAGGTCTTGATTTTTGACTCCAACCCACTATTTTCTACAGTAAGCTTGTTTTTTAGTTCTTTTGATAATTTTGCTCCACTGGTGTCTCTGGGCCCCTGGATGTCTTGTCTATCATCTCTCATTTACAGCTTGCTTCCCTCTTTGCTTTTTTCTCTAATTCTGCAGTATTTTATGCCCCTCACTCTAATCACTGCTGTGACAATGTAGCAATCCCTGTGCCTGGTTATGCTTTCATCTTACTTATCTTGAGAATCCCCAACTTTTGAAGAATCCTTAAATTACGGATCACTTTGCCCACACTTGGACTTCTGATTGCTGCTGGAGAACATCAAAGGCATTGCTCAAGTTAAAGCTGTAAAATTTACAGTGTTCTTCAGTACAGTGGGCCTCAGCACCACCCAGCACCACTCACGCATTTCCCACTCTCTGTAGCTAAATGTTTATTTCTTGTAGACTCTCTTCAACCTTCTGTCCTTCCCATTCAGGGGACCTCTTACCTCACAGAGAAAATAGCAGCACTGAATGGAAAGCCAACTACAAATAAACAAACCACAACTAATACTCACCTTCTCTTCTTTCTCTTCAGGCATGAGAATAGAGCTGTCCTTTTACCTGTGGAAAGCTGACTCCTGGAGTCCAGACCTTACCTATTCCTGTCTTCTACAGACCCACAAACTGCTCATCCCACTTGCCTACATTTTTACATTCTTTCTGTCTACCAGCCTTCCCAGCATCACTTCAAAATTAATTTTCATACTGTTTTCCTTTGACTACAACTCCCAAATTTGTTCTCACTTCAGTCCCATCAGGGGTGGGAAATGTGATCAGTCTTGTGAATTGTTTCTTCCCTCTTTACATTTTCATATAACATATGCAGGGACCCATGGAATAAATAAGTGTTTTATGTGTGTCTGTAGGTAAGAATCTATGTTTCACATGAATCATATTATGAATTGGATCATATTGCATTCAAAAATATTAGCACATATGGGTCACTCTCCCTTATTTTAGTCCTATTCCATAGTCTAGATAAATGACCACTTACTTAAGTGTTTTCCTAGGGCTGAGTATTAAGGCATTAATTTTCTCAGCAGTTCTGTAGCCATTATCCTTGTATGTACCTCATTATGTACATATGCAAATGCTTCTCTAGGACAGATACCCAGAAGAGAAACTGAATCGTAGTGTGTGCACTTTAAGAGATTTTGGAGCTGGATTTCCATAACATAGGGCTGTTCCTAATTTATACCCATAGAAGTTTGAGAACCTAGTTGTATACATTCCACTACTTGCTATGTTTTAAATTTTGCCAACATAATGAGTGAAAAATATTTTTATTGGCTTTAATATTTGGGTTTTTTGATCATTAAAGAAGTTTAATTTCTTTCATGTACTCATAAAAAGGTCATTTTAATCTTCTAGTCTGTGACTTGCATATTCCTGTTTTGTTCACTCCTCTATTGGGATTCCTCTCTTTCTGTTAATTTTTTAAAAAGATTTTATTTATTTATTTGACAGAGAGAGATCACAAGTAGGCACAGAGGCAGTTAGAGAGAGAGGGGGAAGCAGGCTCCCCACTGAGCAGAGAGCCTGATGTGGGGCTCGATCCCAGGACCCTGAGATCACGACACAAGCCAAAGGCAGAGGCTTAACCCACCAAGTCACCCAAGCACCCCAACTTTCTGTTAATTTTTTAAGAGTTGTTTAAATTGTGGATCTACTCATTTGTTATATATTATACAAATGTATTCTACCTATATAATTTTTAATTTTTATCTTAGAAACACGACATTTCTTTAATATCATAGTACATTGAATTATGATAATAGATCAAGTTTTAATATCCCCCATTTCTAAAATAAGCTTTTTCCAGCTTTCCAAAACATTTCCACCACTATTCTTTTTTTTTTCTTCTTAAGATTTTATTTATTTATTTGATAGAGAAAGAGAGAGCAAAAGAGGAAACATAAGCAGGGGTAGTGGGAGAGGGAGAAACTGACTCCTCACTGAGTGGGGAGCCCGATGCAGGGCTTAATCTCAGGACTCTGGGATCATGACCTGAGCTGAAGGCAGATACTTAATGACTGAACTACCCAGGCACCCTCCACCACTATTCCTATGGGGGAATTTCTCACCTGTAGCTTCTTTCTGTTCTGAATGGAATTGAGAAAGTCACCTTCATCACCTCTTTGCAACTAGGACACAGGTGCATGTCTTATTCAGTGAATCATGCACCTGGTGGAAGACACAGTCACCAGAGAGGGTAAGAAGAGACCGTGGAGTATGTCAGACAGGGCACATCAGATTTCAGGGAAAGTAGTGGTGGAGTTCCCTGGGTGTGGGGGCCATCTCCCAGGCTTGTTAGTGTCAACTACAAGTGTGTGTGCTCAGGACTGTATTATATTATATTATATTATATTATACATTGGATTATAACTTGGGAACTGCTCCTGATGATATATATTCCAAGCTTGATTCTGGGAATTAATAAATATCCTTTTGGAAGTTCCTAAAGAAATAATAAATGCTTTAACAACTTAGAGCAAGTCTGGTACTTATAATATCAAACCCTGACTGACCAGTTATGATGTATTATCATTTTAAAATACAGACTGATTTGTTTTACTGTTATAATGTTCCTGCCTCCTTCTTTCCCTTCCTTTCTTCCTTCTTTTTTCATTTTTCTATGTTCATGAATTATATTCACCAACAGTTTTTTTTCCCCTTTCTTTTTCTTGTGCTTTACTAGTTGACCAGATTGTGCCTATCTACACCTAAACCTTGTAAAATAAGTTTTGTGCCTTGTCATCTTCTAAAACAATTTGCATAAGGGGAGAACAACAAATTCCTTGAGAATTTGGTAGAAATGTCCCATAGAATTCTCTAGAACAGTATCTTTTGGATAACAGTGACAAATTTTGATTAACATTTTAATTTCCCTATTGTTGTTGGCCAACTTAGATTCCTGGACCTAAAGTTTTTCAATTTAATTTAATATTTTTAATTTATTGATATTAAGTTGAACAGAGATTTCTTTTATTAATTCTACAATCTCTATTGTATCTGTAGCTATTGACATGCATTCTGATTTTTTTCTTTATTTATATCTTGTTTATTTTTCCTTTTCCTGATCAGACTTGCCAAAGTGTTTTTAATTTATTAATCTTTTTGTTAGCGGTATGATCTTGGGCAACTCAAACTCTTGGTTTCCAAAAAATAGAGTAGAATAATGGAATCTATTTTGTAGGGTTGTTGAAAGATTAATGCAGTTAATATAGATAATGCTCAGAATAGTACCTGGGAAATGGTAAGCCCTGTATAAATAGTAAAAAATTGTTATGTTTTAAGGAGTCATACTTTGCTTTGAGTAACAGTTTTTCCTTTTTAAAATTTTTAAAAGATTTTATTTATTTTTTTAAGATTTCACGTATTTATTTATTTATTTAGTATGAGTGGGTAATGGGGCAGAGGGAGAAGGAGAGAGAGTCTCTCAGACTCCCTGCTGAGCATGGAGCTCATCTGGGGTTCTGTCCCACAACCCTGCGATCATGACCTGAGCTGAAATCCAATCAGATGCTCAACCAACTGAGCTACCCAGTCACTCCAAAAATATTTTATTTTTAAATAATCTCCACACCCAACATGGGACTCAAATTCACCCCCCCCCCAAATCAAGAGTCCCACCTTCTACCAACTGAACCAACCAGGCACCCCTACTATTTTTCCTTTTTAAAAGATTGCTATTTCTTTAAGTATTTGTTTTCATCTTTAAATTTTTTTTCTTTTTTTCTGTTCGGTTTGGAGGTTGTTTTATCTCCTTCCAAATGTTTAAGTTTAAAGTTTTATTCAATTCTTTTCTCTCTTTTTTTTAACTTCCTAATAACTCATTTAAGCTTCTGTCTTTCCCTCACAGGACCACTTTGTCATATGGTGAAACTCTTCAGATGATGACCTTAGTGTTTCGGGGTCCTGAAGGTTTGCGCCACCCATACTGTTTCTTCTCTCCTTTATTCTTTTCAGTGCATGAGTAGATGGCATACCAGGCCTGGGTTCTTCCATCTCCTGGGCCCTCTGGCCTCTGACTCTGCACTGCCTCCCTCTGGCCACTGTCTGCTCTCCTGCCAGTCTGTCTCTTCTGTGGGACCTCACTGCCCTCCTAATGTCCCTTGACCTTGTGTTTCCTATCCTCCAAATCATCATCCATGTACTGGTCATGGGGACCATTATAAAAATATAAGTTTGATCACATGGCCCTTCTGCCTGAAAGGTGTCATGGCTTTCCACCAGCCACAAAGAAGTGCTTGTGCATTTTTCCAAAGACTTCACCATCTAGGATCTGGCTGCTTATCCAACTTTATTCTTATTATTATTGCATGCTGGCACTTGCCTCTATGTAACCATTACATTTGGATTGGGTTTACTTTTTAGCTGGTCCCAGGAATAAAGTACATGTTTTCACATATCTTTGTGTGTGTGTATGTGTGTGTGTATATTATATATATATTCCCCCATCCCCCCGGAGATTTCGAAGTTATACTACAAGTCTTAGGTCTACCTAGGGTTATCCCTTCAATCAGGTTCTTGTTGACCATTGACTCCATCCCCTCATTAAGGATTAGGTGTCCTTATGTGCCCTTCCAATTCATTAATTATAATGTATCTTAAATTACTACAGATTAATTCTTCATATGCCTTCCTCTACAGAATTTTGTGAGTTCGTCATGGGTACAGACTGGCTCTGATTTTATTTTTGCAGCTCCAGCACCAAGCACAATGTTCAGGTACCTGGTGGATGTTCAGTAAATGTTTGTTGAAAAATCATCAAATAATGAACAAATGAAAATGCCATGAGTTTGTTTGTTTTCCATAAAAATTCCAGGTGACAAATTTGATCTTTTGGATGTTAGGTTGGTTCTGTTACGATTCGGGAAACTGGTCCTCATCCATAAATGACATTTACTGAGCTGAGCATTGTGATAGATCATTGCATTATCATAAGTCACACGAGTATGTTTATGAAGATGAGACAGTCTGACCTAATCCATTTACCAAAAACAGTAACTTCATATCTTTCCTGATGTTACTTTATTAACAATATTTTTCTCATTCTTCATGATGATAATGAGGAAATCTATTACACCCAGGAATGGAGGGGGAGTGGACGGCATTGGATATTCTTCTAGCTTTCTCATGGTGCTGGTAGTTAGAGTTTTATGAAGTTATACAGATTTTGCTTTTGATCTTTCCATGGTCAGTAGAAGATCTTTCAGTTAGGTCTCCTGGACCTGAGCCGTCAACGCCCTGCCTGAATTTGCTCATCCATGTTCGTAGCTCTGCTCTCATGGTGTCCACTTTCTCTGAATCACCCCTTCAAAGGACTGAGGCATTTCATGCCTGCTTCTTTCCTGCTTTCAGTATTTCCTTCTTGTAGCTTTAGGAAAATACCTGAAATTCATGCTGTTCTGATTTTGTTAAATTAGCATTCGTTAAGTGGATCACAGGGTGCCAGATGGTGAGTCTCGGCTCGACAGCAAACAAGAGAAATTGAAATGGAGGAGTTTATCACTCCCAGGTCCTGGAGAAAGTACACACTGTACACCTCCAGAGGCCACGTGGGGAGGTCGAAGCAGAGCACAGACACAGAGAGGCAGGACATGGGACACATGCATTTATTATGTCTGTGGGCAAAGTGCCTGGCACCTCCTGGACTATGGGCAGGTTGGTCAATACAAACCAAAAAAAGCAGGGTTTTGGTAAGATCTAGAAGGTCTTATCTAAGGTGCAAAGAAAGAGAAGGCCCTGGGAGGTGGGGGACACTCAATACCAGAGGTGTTGGGGAATTCATATCAAGAACTTACATTTACATGTGACCCTGTGGCTGCTGTCTGGGGCATGAGCTTACATGAGGGGTTAGTGTCAGGGTCATGTCCCTAAAGGTCCCCTTGGCCACACAGAATGGATTCTAAGGCAGCAACACCATGGAGAAGCTGAGCTAAACTGACAGATGTCTATTGAAACCAAGCCACAAGTGGACTAACCTATTAAAGAAAGCTTGACTGTATTTTTTTTTTCCTGGTGGTATGTCACCAGTGCTTTTCTTTACTATATATAGTTGGCCTGTTAGTTTTGCAAGAGGACCCCAGAATAAAAGACTTTTGTCTTATGAGGATGTGCTTTCTCATTCTTCTCTTCCCTTCTATGGTCAAATTATTTTAGTCTGCTCAGGGGAGAGCAGGTTGGTTATAATAAGGTATATTCCAATAAGCTGAATTACTACATAGGTTCAAAGCCTTTCATAGGAAACATTCTGTGCAGTTGAAAGACTTCAAAGCCTCAGGAACAAATACATTACTGCAACGTTTCAGCCCAGTAGCTGGTACATAGTAGGTATTCAATATTATTTTAGAATCATATTGATAGGTTGAAGGTATAATCACTTAACTTGAGTCAGAAAAGCTCTCTCAAATTTTAGCTGCTTATTCTCTGCATGAATAAATGTGTCTTTAAAAATAGAAAAAAGAAGACCATAACTGAGAAACATCCTATTACTCATTCCCTGGATTCTCGAGGACCCTCTTCTTTATATGTGTGACATTTCTGTGGTCAAAAGGCTGATGGGTGGGCTGGCAGATCTGCTGTCAGACTGGAGGTTGGAAGGTTTCCCTGCAGTCTGTTATAAAATGTCAGAACTGACACATCTCCAGAGGAGATTTTGAAGCAAATGCAAAAAGGTATTTTTTAATTATAAGGTTTAAAAAATGCCTTGAATGTATAAATTTTGTGATTCTGAAATCCAAAATGGTTCATTATGAGATGTGATTTAGAATACTATTTGTTTGGTTGGATAATTTCATACCAGCTGCTGTTTGTTTCTTAAATTTATTATTCTTACTTTTTATTTGACATCCTCCTTATTGCTTCTCTTCCCCCAAACCTTTACATAGCAGAATGAAGTATTACACTCTGGGGTACAAGGGAAATAGGTTAAAGAGGCCCTCTTCAAGTCAGTAATTATTTTCAAGTCTCATTTTTTATCTTAAAAATTCAGTTGAATACAATATTCTTTTTTCTAATATATCCTGTTTAGTAATAATGTTTTAAATTGCTTTAAATCAAATAAAATTGGGACATTAAAAATAAGTCAGGTTTCCCCTGTGGTTTCATGTTCTGCATGCCCTTTGGCCCCAGCACATAGCTAAGCAGGACAGGAAGTATGCATATTCCAGAATACCAAGCAGAAAGGAGAAAGAATAGCAGACTAATGTGAAGACCACCTTTTGTAGAGTGCAAAAAATTACTCTTCATTTCTACTCAGCTTACCTCCTGACCTCACACAGGTCTGACAGCCTGACCAAGGCCATCAAGAAGTCCCTGTCTTTGGAGTTTGCACAGAGTCCTACCTTGCCAGCAGCTCCCCGCATCTCCTACTCCACTTCAGATAACCCCCTCTCACTCATCCTGTCTGAAGAGGAGAAATCTTCAGATTTGGGGTCTTGGTGGCCTAGACCTTGTTCTGTCACCACTCAGAGTAAAGCATGGAGGGAACCACTTGATCCTGAGATTCTACTTTTCTCTTTTGTAGAATTAGAGGATGGGTTGCAATTAACATACAAGATCCCTTTCATGTATAACTTTACATGATTTCTTCTCTGGCTCCTAACACTTCAGCATTAGAAACTCCTACAAACAAGGGTGGGCAGCCAGGGCTGTCATGAATGGCAAAGGGGAAAGGTGAGCTTAATTAGTGTAAAAACAGAACTAAAGGAGTTGAGATTCAGTGGATTTAGAAACTGGATGGAAACAATGTAAACACAGGTAAGAATAGCTGAATAAACGTTTCTAGCAACTCTAGTTGCATTTCTATTTCCACTTTGGCATATTCTGTAATTTCAGAGTGTCAACCTGAAAGATGTTCCGGAGACATTTGAAGGAATAAGGAATTCTATTAATCAGTAGGCAAGAACATTTTTTTCTAGGGCTATGAAAAACTACTGGTTAGAGTATTTGGCAGAAAATGCCAATACAGGGCTTTGAAAAGTGTTCTTGTCATGTCCTCTAAAGAGACGGGGTGGTACGAGGGGGAAGAAGGAAGTGAAGGATGGTCTAGAAACTAACATTGTATTCTGTCTGGTGGGCTAGTGGTATTTAGCTCAGTTGTATGATATGATCTCCAATTGTATCAAATTACTGTTCATTATTTATAGGAGAAATGATATAAAACCAAATGTACTATTTCATAATTTGTCACAGAATTTGTGAACTGAAAAAAAAGGGGCTTAATATTCCTCCCTTTGTCCTGTGTTCTCTCTCCTCCATTCATCCTGTCTCCCATTTGTTGTCTTGGGAAGGATGAGAAGGGAAAACATAAATCCTCCCCTACCCTCTTTTCCTCTGCGGAAGGTCTCACGATCCTTTCTGCCCTTCTCTTGAATCTATTTTGTCTTCAGTTCTTTTTTGTCCTTCACCTTCCCTTCAACTCACTCATCTTGTACATCTAAATACATCTATACATCTATATACATTATACATCTATAAACATCTATACATCTATATACACCTATAGCTGTTTTCGCTCTTAGTTGCTCTTCCTTCAGCTTGGAACCCCACCCTCAATCCTCTCCTTTCTTGCCCAATTTCCTATGGATCAGATATCAGGTCACAGGTCATTTCCTTGGAGGATGCTCCTTGGCAACCCAGTAAATATAGCCCCAGTCACTTTCTACCACACCTCTGACAACAGGCTTGGCTACAGGTAGACCCCAGGTTAGGGCTGTCAAGATTCTCCATAAGAAACTAAAAGACTCTGAATAGTAAATGCATCACCGTCTGGACTGGATGGGGTCTTGACCCTCCACCTTCTCCTGCCCACCCTGGCCCTCACTTTGGCTTGTTGAACGGGCCTCTGTCTGTCCAACTGTCTGCACTAACACCCCGTCACTCCCTCCACCAAACCCCACACCACCAATCTCTGACCTTTCCTAAGCCATCCAGGCTCTCCTGGGGAAGAAATAGTAAATGAGGCTTTCACCACTGGCTCCTGGAACCTGATTACTTGGAATTCTGCATATGCCTCCTCCATTTATGCTGAACCCCCTGCTCAGAGGCCTCAGCTATATCTGGGTCCATGATTTAGACTTCATCGGGGCAGATTTATTCTGTCTTTGCAGGTGGCAGGTGTCAAAGATGACTTCTGAACTTGTAATGAGTTAGGGCAACTTATTACTTGTTTTGTTGTTTTCTTAAAGAGATGTAGGTTTCCTTAATTGTGGTCATGTTATAAGTGACCTCAGAACAAAATCAGAGTGGAGAAGGTGACAAAAACACCACCCTTGGCCTTTGGGGGATTGGGTGGGGGGAGAATGGCTCCCACCTTAGGCAGCACATAAAAGGCTGTTCTGCTTTTAGCCAGGCAGTGTTGCAGAATTCTAAAACTTCCCAATGATGAATTAGTCCTTGCTTCATCCACAGCTCTTAAGCCACTGGAGCCCATATAGCGCCCTGGCTTCTGTTCCATGAAATACGGCCCGTGACATTTATTACAAACATTAACAGTAATTTATCCTTCATTAATCAGAGCAGTCAGCTACAGTTCTTTCAATCATGCATAATACTTAGTTTCCTAGTTGGCTGGAATATTTTATTCCTCCATTAGTTTCAGAGGCTCTGGAAACAGCTTGTAAATTTAGACAGGGCCCCAAATCCTGAATAGTGCAGTGCCCTTTTTATGGCTAATTTATGGTCCATGTTTATATTTGTGTCAAGACTCAGGATTTCCCACTGATTAAGGTTTGAAATACGTAGCTATAAACTCTACTTTTGTATTGGCCCATCGATGAAAGGGAACCTGCCTTTTCTCCAGCACCGCCCTTTATGGACTTCTTCCTTCCTCATGGCTGACTGTGGTGTGATCATGTCTAAGGGCATCATCGGCACTCAGCTCCCTGGAATCAGGTATTTAATTGAATATGCTACATGGAGAAGTCGACTCTTTCCACTTTCTCTACTAATTGAATTCCTATTAAAGGAGCAGTTGTGAAGAGTTGAAGACATCTTCAATCCCATAGCATCATTTATATATGGAGATTTACTTTTCTTCACAAATTCATGTCCTCTTGCATATATCCTTATGGGTTTGTCTGGCCTTAAAAACAAAACAAAACAAAACAAAACAAAACAAAACAAAAAACAACAACAGGCCAAGTTTAAAAATGTGCATCAACAAATGTGCATCAAGAGCAATATGTACAAAATTACTGAGAAAACAGAACGTGTGCCTAAGCAGGTTGCATTTATTGTCACAATATTGTATTCTGAGATGTGCAGAATTGTTCATCTCCTCCAATTTAGATTTTTCTATCTTACAGAGTTTTAAATTGCCCTGGGTCCACACCAGTCACTCTAATTTAATGTGTATTAAGATCTCTTTCAGGGCAATCCCACGTGGTAAAACCAAAATGCAAACCAAAATGATTTATTGCAGTTCTATTGCCCTCCTGATTCACTCATTTGGATTCCTGATTTTTTTTAATGCAGAATTCAAATCAAGATAGAGCCTTGAATCCAAGAAAATTCTAAAAGTGACTGATGCTCAGTGATATGACAGAAGAATCAAGGAAGTGTTTTTTTTTTTAATTTAAAAATCCTATATAATGTTAAAATTTCAGCTGCAATAGCATCACACACTAGTTTTAGTAAAATGGCCCCAAGCAGTGGATTCTTGCTCTTTTTGCTAAATGGGCAGAGTGAGATGTTTGGAGATCAGTGGCATATAGTGTGTAATATAATATGTAGGGGAAACTACAAATGCTATGTTTTCCTCTAAGAGTTTCACATAAGCCATCTCCTGGACAGCAAGAAAAAGCAGATTCCAGATGGCAAGGTCGACAGTTGTGAGGACTGACCCCATTAAGGAGCATACCTGAAGACACATGCCCTTGCTGGGGCCCTGGGTTTCCTGAGCTATGTCTCTAAAAACAGCCAGGTGCCAGATGTGGTCAGTTATAGTTTTGGGAGCCCCAAATGGTAGTTAAAATAAGAAGGTTGGGGCACCTGGGTGACTCAGTGGGTTGAGGCCTCTGTCTTCAGCTCAGGTCATGATCTCAGGGTCCTGGGATTGAGCCCCGCATTGGGCTCTCTGCTCAGCAGGGAGCCTGCTTCCTCCTCTCTCTCTGCCTGTCTTTCTGTGTACCTGTGATCTCTGTCAAATAAATAAATAAAATCTTAAAAAAAAAAAAAAGAAGGTTATGTTGGGTGCTGCAGCTGGTTTAAAAACCTGAAAAATCTAACCACTATGAAAAAATGGATTTCAAGGCACACACCAAAGGATTTTTCAAAGAAAATATTTTCCAAACTATTGTGGAGTGTGTCTTTGCTAATCTCTTAGATTCTTCATTGTAATGTGTCTCTCTCCTCTGTGATTGGCACATATCTTTTTACAAAGGTGATGAGCAAGGTTGTTATCACGTCCTGGCAGTGTCATTTAACCTCTAGTAATCTTCTTTTCTTTGTTAAACTTTTTGGTTCTTTTGGCTACATTCTGAATTCATAAAAATGGCTTATGGTAATGACTAAGTCCATTTTATTGTGTTATAAGATATGCAGAGTCAGTTGTTGGACATATCCTGTTGTTTTATGAGTAAATTCAAGAGATATAGCATGAAAAATGAAAATTTACTTGGGATTTATTAGAAAGGAGGTAATTGTAGCTCCTTCATCATAAGTTGAAAAATGGAAAACTTTTCCTAATGAATCTAGATGACACACCAGAAAACCTCCAGGAGAGATTTCCTCTAGGCCTGTGGGTGGGGGGTAACAGGAATTTGGAGGCCTGACCTTGAATTGCTATGGTCTTATCTCTCCAGAAAATATAGTTTTAAACCTTCACCAACATCTGATTTTGCTTTTTTGCCATAGTAGAGTTATAATTTTAAGTAGTTTTAAGACAAGAGGCTGTACGCAGAGATTCAGAGGAGACCATGGATTTTACTAGTTCCTGTAAAGAAGAGAAGTTATGTCACATGATACAAAGGTTTTCATAAGGGAACAGTCTGGGTTCAGTGAGATCATCTCCATTTCCCCAAGGTGCCTTGCAGTCTTATGGATGCCCTTATTTTTTTTTTTTTTTTAAAGATTTTATTTATTTATTTGACAGACAGAGATCACAAGTAGGCAGAGAGGCAGGCAGAGAGAGAGGAAGGGAAGCAGGCTCCCTGCCGAGCAGAGAGCCCGATGCGGGACTCGATCCCAGGACCTTGAGATCATGACCTGAGCTGAAGGCAGCGGCTTAACCCACTGAGCCACCCAGGCGCCCTGGATGCCCTTATTTAAGAAAGACTTGAGTGTGTGAAGGCAGAACACGGCTGTAGAAATTATCTGCACATGGCTTCTTGTCACCCTCAGTTTTATGATCAAGTAGTTCATTGATATTAAATCCTTGCACTTCTATAAAATCCTATTTACTTAACGTTTCCAAAGCACTGTAGGTATTCATGAAGAACTGGTGGACTGCCATAGGGATGGATTTCGGATTCTTTGGATTTAGCTTAGTTTGTGATTTTCTTACTTGTTGTTTAAATTATTATGGTACCTGCATTCAAAAGTCCCCCCAGTTTTGTCCAGTTTCCTAAACTGACGTTCTTTCAGAGCTCACTTCATAATGAATCCTTTTGATAGTTCAAATGCAAGTAAGTTAATTTTACTATTAAATCCAAACCTAGGATTAGCTTGGGTTTTCTGCATTTGCTCTTCTTATTGAAATAAATGTGAGCACATGACTCTTTCACTGACTTTGACAGCACAGTTTCCTAAGGACCAGAAAGAAAAGCAAAACTATGGTAATGATAACATGAGTAACTATGGGATGACTTTGTATTTAAAGCGTTTTCCAGCAAGGCATATAAAAGTATTTTTTTCAGAAAGATCATTTTTTTGGATCCAATTTCAAGCCATCCTGATTCTCCCCTGAATCAGGACGGCATCATGTTCCAGAAGCATATTGCTATTCCCAAGGGTTTAACATTCTTTCAATTTTACACCAGTTTTTCCCCTAAGCTGAAATAGTTCTTAAAAACAAAAAAACAAACAAAATCCTAGCAAGAGAAAAGAAAGAGAGAGAGAGAGAGAGGCAGTAGAAATCATTGTAATAACCTGTTTTCTATATTTTTTGAAAAAAGTTCCAATTCAGTATTCTTAACTAGTGCTGTTAGTTCTACTGATCCATTTGTGTTTTTTTTGCCAATTCACTGTAGTCTGTGTTCAGTACTGCTTATGAATCTATGCACAGAGATTATTATGAATTCTTTATTGAACAAAACAAGTAAAAATTATGCCTATTTTACTCTCAATCGGCATATTCCTCGCTTTCTAGACTAGTAACTCCTATGTTTCAAGGTTTTTCCAATTATACATGTGATAATAGATGATGTTATGAATATCATGATGATCTCATTTGCCAGCATACATCAGTCTTATTCCCAAACTTCCTTCCAGAAAAATGTAGTTTGCTGGCAATTACATGTTATAATTTTATGTTTCATTGATTTAGTCACCCCAGTCTTAGCTTTACTCCATACGCTTTCTTACCATCAAGTTTTATCCTTATTATTCAGGATGGTCTTGCTGGCTCTGCCTCACTTCTTTAGGCTTCTTAGGAATCCTGTGGCGATGGTTTTCTGTTCTCTCTCCTGGTCCCTGTGCATTTCTCCTTTCTCAGTTTCCATCCCTGATGTGCTATCAAACCCAGTGACAGCATAAATCATGATTTCTCTCCACGATCATTTTTCTTTTCCTTTACTTTAACCCTGAATGAATGGCTTTATCACTTTCTAAGGATTCATGAACTAATACATCAATCATCAAATATTTATTAAATTTTATTATGAGCTCAGTACTTTGCTGGAACTTTACAAGTATATAATAATATTTCATCTTACACCTTCTATTTACTTTTATATAGCTGGGAGCTATTTGTTATTTTTGTATGATATGATAAGTGCCTGCATTTTATAGATTGAGTGCTAAAATATAGTGGTAGAGACTTTGCCCTCAGCTCTAAGCTTTATAGCTTTCTAAATCTTCTTAGTTTTTCTTTCTAGGTGTGCAGTCACTACCTTTACATCTGCTCTCCTTTCTCCGTTATTTGCTGGCCAAATGCAAGGAATCATATTCTCTCATTTCTACCTGAATGTGACTTTGATCTTGGGATAATTGTCATCTTCCATCTTGCGCTTCTAAGACACATCTAACAATGCTGTTTTAGAATTTTATTCCATGCCCAGTTATACTCTTCTAATTTTTCCCATTATTTACTGTTGTCATACTTGAAATGGAATTGCAAGAATTAGGCGGGAAATAAAATACACATGTGTGTATTAGAGACAGAGACAGAGATAGAGGAGAGGAGCAGGAGGTTGGGGGGGAGGAAACTTAATGACAGTATGAGCTGATTTGGCCAGTACTAGCTGCTCCTACACACTCAGGATGTGTCTATCTACACTTTAGTCAATATTTTTGCATTTGTGCATTACTTAATTCAACAATTATTTATTAAAAGCATGTTATGTGTTAAGAATTATATTAAGCACCCTTAAGATGAACATATAAATCCAAACACCGTGTAGTATTAAGGACCAACTTCATCCATGTGAAAAGTTTTCAATGAGCTATTAAGTCATGAAAAGACTTGAAGGAAGCTTAAATGCATAATACTAAGTGAAAGAGGTCAACCTGAAAAGGCTCACACTACATGATTCCAACTATATAACGTTCTGGTTAAGGCAAAACTGTGGAGACAGTGAAAAGACCAATGATTGCCCAAAGTTGAGGATGGGGAGAGGAATAAGTAGATGGAGCACAGAGAATCTTTAGGGCAGGGAAACTACTCTGTTTGATACTATAATAATGGACACATGGACACATGACTTTATACATGTGTCCAAACCCATAGAACGTACAAGTGTTCACCAAATGTTCACCAAAAGTGAACATAATGAAAACTATGGGCTTTGGGTGATTATGATGTGTCAATATAGGTTTATCAGTTGTAACAAAAGTACCACGGTGGTGGGGATATTGCTAGTGTGGAGACTATGCATGTATGGGGTGAGGAGATATGTGAGAACTCTCTCACATTCCCTTCACTTTGGCCAACAATCTAAAACTTTTTTAAAAATAAAATTCTTCATAATAATAACAAAAATTTCCAAAGGAGTTTTTAAATTATCTTATTTATTTATACTCAATTAATATAATGTATTATTAATTATAGAGGTAGAGTTCATCAGTCTTATATAATACCCAATGCTCATTACACCAGGTGCTCTCCTTAATATCCATCACCCAATTACGCCATCCCCCACACCCCTCCTCTCCAGCAAACCTTAGTTTGTTTCTTGTGATTAAGAGTCTCTCATGGTTTGTCTTCCCCTCTGATTTCATCTTGTTTTATTTTTCCTTCTCTTCCTCCATGATCCTCTGTTTTTTCCCCTTAAATTCCACATATGAGTGAGATCCTATTGTCTTTCTCTGATTGAGTTATTTCACTTAACATAATACCCTCTAGTTCCATCCACATTATTGCAAATGGCAAGATTTCATTTTTTGAAAGTTGAATAGTATTCCACTGTGTGTGTATATATATATAGTTGGAAACACACAAACATACACACACACAGGGAACATCTTCTTTATCCATTCATCTGTCCATAGACATCAGGACTCTTTCCATAGTTTGACTATTGTGGACGTTGCCGCTATAAACATTGCAATGCAGTTGCCACTTCAGAGCAGTACATTTTTATCTTTGGCGTAAATACCTAATAGTGCAATTCCTGGGTCATAGCTCTATTTTCAACTTTTTGAGAAGCCTCCATGTTGTTTTCAGAATGGTTGCACCAGTTTGCTTTCCCACCAACAGTGGGAATTTCTCTGCATACTCACCAACATCTATCATTTCCCGACTTGTTAATTTTAGCCATTCTGATTGGTATGTGGGTTTTAATTTGTATTTCCCTGATGCCAAGTGATATTGAGCATTTTTTCATGTGTCTATTGGCCACTTGTATGTCTTCTTTGGAGAAATGTCTGTTCTTGTCTTCTGCCCATTTCTTGAACTGAATTATTTGTTCTTTGGGTGTTGAGTTTGATAATTTTTTTATAGATTTTGGATATTAGTCCTTACTTGATATGTCATTTGCAAATATCTTCTCCCATTCTGTCAGTTGTTGACTGTTTCCTTTGTTGTGCAAAAGCTTATTATCTTTTTTTTTTCTCATTCTTTTTTTTTTAATTTTATTTTTTATAAACATATAATATATTTTTATCCCCAGGGGTACAGGTCTGTGAATCGCCAGGTTTACACACTTCACAGCACTTACCATAGCACATACCCTCCCCAATGTCCATAACCCCCACCCCCCAACCCCCCTCCCCCCATCAACCAAAAGCTTATTATCTTGATGAAGTCTCAGTAGTCCTTTTTTGCCTTTTTTCCCTTGCATTTGGAGACATGGTTAGGAAGAAGTTGCTGTAGCTGACATCACAGAGGTTGCTGCCTGTGTTCTCTTGTAGGGTTTTAAAGGATTCCTGTCTCACATTTAGGTCTTTCATCCATTTTGACTCTGTTTTTGTGTATGGTATAAGGAAATGGCCCAGTTTCATTCTTCTGCTGTGTGGCTGTCCAATTTTCCCAACACCATTTGTTGAAGAGACTGTCTTTTTTCCATTGGGTATTCTTTCCTGCTTTGTTGAAGATTAGTTGATCATAGAGTTGAGGGTTCATTTCTAGGTTTTCTATTTTGTTCCATTGATCTATGTGTCTGTGTTCGTACCATACTGGCTTGATGATTATAGCTTTATAATAGAGCTTGAAGTCTGGAATTGTGATGCCACCTGCTTTGTTTTTCTTTTTCAACATTCCTTTGGCAATTGAGGGTCTTTTCTGGTTCCATACACATTTTAGGCTTATTTGTTTCAGCTCTGTGAAAAGAAGTTGATGGTATGGGGATTGCACTAAATGTGTAGATTGCTCTAGGTAGCAGAGACATTTTCACAATATTTGTTCTTCCAATCCATGAGCATGGAATGTTTTTTTCATTTATTTGTGTCTTCCTCAAATTCTATAGTATTCTGAGTACAGATGCTTTGCCTCTTGGTTAGGTTTATTCCTAGGTATCTTGTGATATTTGGTGCAGTTGTAAATGGGAATGACTCCTTAATTTCTGTTTCTTCTGTGTCACTGTTAGTGTATAGTAGTACAACTGAATTCTATACATCAATTTTATATCCTGCTATTTTGCTGAATTTCTGTATGAGTTCTAGGAATTTGGGGGTAGAATCTTTCAGGTTTTCTGCATAAAGTATCATGTCTTTGTGAAGAGTGAGAGTTTGACTTCTTTGTCAATTTGGGTGCCTTTTATTTCTTTCAGTTGTCTGATTGCTGAGACTAGAACTTCTACTACTATGCTGAACAATAATGATAGGATAGTGGACATCCTTACTGTGCTCCTGAGCTTAGGGGAAAAGCTCTCAGTTTTTCTCCATTGTGGATGATATTAGTTGTAGACTTTTCTTAGATGACTTTTATGCTACTGAGTTATGTTCCCTCTATCCCTACACTGTGAAGAGTTTTAATCAAGAAAGGATGCTGTACTTTGTCAAATGTTTTTTCTGCATCTATTGAGAAGATCATATGGTTCTTTTTTTTTTAAAGATTTTATTTATTTATTTGACAGACAGAGATCACAAGTAGGCAGAGAGGCAGGCAGAGAGAGAGGAGGAAGCAGGTTCCCTGCCAAGCAGAGAGTCCCATGAGGGGCTCGATCCCAGGACCCTGGGATCATGACATGAGCCAAAGGCAGAGGCTTTAACCCACTGAGCCACCCAGGTGCCCCTAGATCATATGGTTCTTGTCCTTTCTTTTACTAAAATAGTGTATCACATTGATTGATTTGCAGATGTTGAACCACCCTTGAAGCCCAGGAATAAATCCCACCTGGTTGTGGTGGATAATCTTTTTAATGTACTGTTTTATCCTACTGGCCAGTATCTTGGTGAGAATTTTGGCATCCATGTTCATCAGGGATATTGGTCTGCAATTCTCCTTTTTGGTGGGATTTTTGTCTGCTTTTGGGATCAAAGTAATATTGGCCTCATAGAAAAGGTTTGGAAGTTTTCCTTCCATTTCTGTTTTTTGAAACAGCTTCAGAATATTAGGTATTAGTTTTCCTTTAAATGTTCGGTAGACTATCTCTGGGATGCCATCTGGCCCTGGGCTCTTATTTTTTAGGAGATTTTTCATTACTGCTTCAATTTTCTTGCTGGTTATGGGTCTTTTCAGGTTTTCTACTTCTCTCTGTTTCAGTTCTGGTACTTTAGCTATCTCTAGGAATGCATCCATTTCTTCCAGATTGCTTAGTTTATTGGCATATAGAGCTCATAATATGTTCCAATAATTGTTTATAATTCTTTGGTGTTAGTTGAGATCTCTCATCTCTCATTCATGATTTCATTTATTTGGGTCCTCTCTCTCTCTCTCTCTTTCTCCTCTTTTTTTTTTTTTTTTTTTTTGGTAAGTCTGGCCAGGGGTTTATCAAACTTATTAATTCTTCCAAAGAACTCTCTCCTAGTTTTGTTGATTTGTTTTGCTGTTTTTTTGGCTTCTATTTCATTGATTTCTGCTCTAATCTTTATTAATTCTCTTCTCATGCTGGGTTTAGGTTTTCTTTCTGTTTTTTGTTTGTTTGTTTGTTTGTTTTGTTTTGTCTTTCTCTAGCTCCTTTAGGTGTAGGGTTAGGTTGTGTATTTGAGAACTTTCTCATTTCTTGAGAAAGGTTTGTAGTGCTATATACTTCCCCTTTAGGACCTGTTTTGCTGCATCCAAAAGGTTTGGAAGAGTTGTTTGTTTGTTTGTTTTCATTTTTATTTGTTTCCATGCATTTTCAAAAATTCTCCTTTAATCTCCTGATTGTCCCATTCATTCTTTAATAGGATGCTTGTTAGCCTCCATGTATTTGAGTTCTTTCCAGATTTCCCATGTGATTGAGTTCAAGTTTCAGAGCATTGTGATCCAAAAATATGCAGGGAATGATCCCAGTCTTTGCGTATCAATTGAGACCTGACATATTCTGAATATTCTGGAGAATATTCATGTGAACATGAGAAGAATGTGTTTTGTTGCGTTAGGTTGGAATGTTCTGAATATAACTGTGAAGTCCATCTGGTCCAACTTGTCATTCTAAGTCCTTGTTTTGTTGTTGACCTTCTGCTTAGATGATCTATCCATTGTAGTGAGCAGGGTGTTAAAGTCCCCTTACTATTGTTATATTATTATTAATTTTGTTATTAATTGGTTCATGTAATTGGCTGCTTCCATATTAGGGGCATAAGTATGTACAGTTGTTAGCTCTTCTTGTTGGAGTGACACTTTAAGTATGATATTATGTCCTTTCTCATCTCTTATTATAGTTTATGGTTTAAAATCTAATTTGTCTGATATAAGGATTGGTATCCCAGCTTCCCTTTGATGTCCATTAGCATGAAAAACTGATTTTCACCTCCTCCCTTTACATCTGGAGGTGTAGACAGCATATGCAGACAGCATATTGATGGGTCTGGTTTTTTTATCTGACCTAATATCCTGTGTCTTTTAATTGGGGCGTTTATCCCATTTACATCCAGAGTAACTATTGAAACATGAACTTGTGTCATTGTGTTGACTGTAGGGTGACTCTTACTGTATATTGTCCTTGATCCTTTCTGGTCTATGTTACTTTTGGGATCTCTCTGCTTACAGAATCCCCTTCAATATTTCTTGCAGGTCTGGTTTAGTGGCCACAAAATCTTTTAGTTTCTCTCTATCCTAGGAGCTTTTTATCTCTCCTTCTATCTTGAATGACCACCTTGCTGGATATAATATTCTTGGCTGCATTTCTGACCTGTCAGGTCTCTGTGGATAGGCCTGCTGCCAGTCTAATATTTCTACCCTTCTAGGTTACAGACCTCTTTCCCCTTGAGCTGCTTTCAGAATTTTCTCTTTGTCTCCGAGATTTGCAAATTTCAATATTATATGTCGAGGGCTGGACCTATTTTTATTGATTTTGAAGGAAGTTCTTTGTGCCTCCTGGATTTGAATGCCTATTTCTGTCCCCAGATTAGGGAAGTTCTCCACTATAATTTGCTGCAGTATACCTTCTGCTCCCATCTCTCTTTCCTCTTCTTCTGGGACCCCAATTATTCTGTTTTTTTTTTTTTTTGTTTTGTTTTGTTTTTCTTTTTTGACACAACTTATTCCTCTAATTCTCTGCTTGTGATCCAGTAGTTGTCTGTCTCTTTTTTCCTCAGCTTCTTTATTCTCCATCATTTTGTTTTCTATATCATTAATTCTCTTTCCTGCTTCATTTATCCAAACAGTTACTGCCTCCATTTTTTTACTGTATCTCATAAGTAGCCTTTTTAAAATTTGAAATTGATTAGATTTTAGTTCTTTTATTTCTCCAGAAAGGGATACTCTAGTGTCTTTTATGCCTTTTTAAATCCCAGCTACTATGTTTATAATCATTATTCTGAACTCTAATTCTGACATCTTACTTATATCCATACTGATTAGGTCCCTGGCCATTAATACTGCCTCTTGTTCTCTTTTTTGAGGAAAGCTTTTCTATCTGTCATTCTGTCTGGAGAAGAGTAGATGAACAAGAGAATAAAATCCTAAAAGGGTAACAATGATCCCAGAGAAATATACACTAAACAAATCAGAAGAGACCCAAAACTGAATAAAAATAGAAAGAAGAATATAACCAAACAAATGAACAGAACAGGGCAATACACTAGATCCTGTGTATATTTTGGTCTCTTTGTTAGAAAACTAGATGCCAAAATTGTAAGGAAAGAAAAATTTATAAATCTATAAAAATAAAATTGAATAGATTTAAAAGATAGAATGTAACTATAAAAATGAAAATTAAAAGACAATATATGCATAGATCATGATTGTATATTTCCAAAATTTTTTATAATCCTGAACAAAAGCTCTGTACACATGAAGTAATTTCTTTTTTTAAAATTTATTTTAAAATAAATTCTTTATCCATGTATTCCATTAGCACTTTCAGTATATTTAAGACAGCTAGTTAAAAAACTTGACTATGTCTGATATCTGGGCTTCCTCAGAGTCAGTTTCTACTAATTTATTGAAATAAAACATAGGGACAATTTGATTTGTTCCCTTTAATAGTTCATACTTTCTTCTTTCTTTGTCTTCCTTGTGATTCTTTGGTTAAAAACTGGACCTTTGAACATTCTCATGTGTTAATTCTGTAAATCAAACTTTTCCTTCTTCCTTTGGTTTTGCTGTATTTTTTTATTCTTTACAATTATGGTAGTCCATTTGTTCAGTGACTTATTCAAACTATTTTGCAAAGACTGTGTTCCTCATCATATGCAATCTCTGAAGTCTATTTTTTAACTTATATTCAGCTAGTGTTTTTGACAAAGATTCCCTTAAACACTTCCTAATGTGTGTGTGAGAGAGAGAGAGAAAGAGACCAAAAAACGAGAAAAGCATGTACACAAGAAAATAAAAAAAACACACCTCCCAGTCTTTTCAGAATCTGTTCTAGGACACTCCTTCAAAACAGGAGTTTTACAGAGCATAGTGATCAACCCAGTCTGAAGGCTTAAAGATCTTCTCAGGGCTTCTTTGAGCATGTGCATAGCTTTCTAAATTCTCTTGTATACAGGGATACTTTTGAGCATCTCAATTTGCCAAAGAAACTCTCCCCACCCCTAAGTTGTTCCCTAGGATTTTAAGTGATTATTGCAGGTCTCAATCATAATCTTTTGCTCCAGACATTTGTAGATCACTAGTTTGCTGTCAATGTTTTTGAACAATGCCCCTAGCTTCTCCAGCCTCAGTGAATTCCAGGTTTGTGTCCATCCTTCAGGTAGTCCCTAGGTAGATTAGAACAGATGTGTACAATTGTTTGCTAATGAGATTTTTTTCTGCTTTTTTCAGAACAAGAGACCAAGGTGCTACATACATGGGGACTATGGGCACCTTCTTCATGACTTCCACCTAGCCAAGGATGAGAGCAGGACACAGGCAAATAAAAATGTTACTAAACTGTCCAAACATTTTAAGTTGTCTTTTTTCTAGGTTGCTGCAAACTATTGACTGTTTTCTAGAATTCTGAAAAAATTAGTTCAATTTCTTTCTTTTGATGTTTTGTGGAGACAGAAGCTTCAAGCTACCTACTTTGCCAATTTGCTGACATCACTTCTCTATATTTTGGATTACATGCAGTTTTTGTATTTAAGAAATCCATTGATGTTTGCAGGGAAAGTTTGCCCTAGAAAGAGGATTTATTAAAAATGTATTTTCTGATTATAAAAACTTCAAAAGAATTTTTGTATGTGAAGAGAAGTCAAGTAAATAAAAATAAACTGTAATATTATGAACCCCAAGAGAGCAACCCTGTGTTGCTCTATTTATCCTGGTGGGTATAGCAGAGGAAGAAGCAGAAGAAACTGAAATAGCTCCTAAAACTGCAGAGTCTCATGAAGGGGTGCAGATAGCTATGACACAAAGAAACACATTCTGTATTACTCATTATAGCTACCATCATCATATTTTTAAAATGTGTTCCTAGAGAGCCCTGTGTTAAGTGCTGGTAATACAGAGCTGAACAAGACAAATTCCTGCTCTTGAGTTGCTTCAGTCTATGTTAGAAAACAATATATCAGGAGTGCCTAATACTGATTGTACATAGAATAATTTGGCTTTTATTTTTAATATTAACATATAGACACCATCCTTAGAAAATTGGATTGTATTGATTTGAATGTTAAGGTGGGCAAATTTGTTGCGACAAATAGGTCCCCAAATGTTGTGGTTTAATAAAAGAAAGTCTTTCTCATTCATATGACAGTCCAAAGTTCTAGATCATCTGGTGGGTCTTTCTTTCGTGGAAGCAGATTGCTTCTGTCATGTGGCTACTCCACTTCCTAGAACACTGCTGTCCAAGATATTTTCCACAGTGGTGGGAATATTCTATACTCATGCTCTCCAATATGATAGTCACTCACCATAAGCTTTGGTGCTTAAAGTATGGCTAGTGTGAGAAACCAAATTTTAAATTTGATTTAAATTTAAATTATTTAAATTCTCATGGCCATATGTAGTTAGCAATTACTGTTTTGAACAGCCTGGACAGCATGGACCTATTCCCCTTTAATTATCTGCATAGTCAAAGCTAGATTTCTATGCCCAGCTTCTGGTCAGTTAAAAAAAAAAGATTGCTCTGAGAGACATAGCACATGAATGGACCAAGGTGACACATACCACTTATGCTCATATTCCAATAAATAACTTCACTCACTTCATTGTAAAGAAGGCTGAAAAGTACAATCTTTTGTTGTTCAGCCATATACTGACTATAACTACTATGGAAGAAAAGCAGGACAGATCTTGGTGTGCAACTAGTAGATTCTGTCACAGTTGCTATGAGTTCATTGATTACGTATATTTTTTAAAGCTTCCAAAATGATTCTAATCTTCAGTCATGGTTGACAACCAACGGTTCACATAAAAGTATTTAAAGTTATCTTTTATTTATTTCTATTAGACACATCCATATGGAGAGGTAAGTAACATACTTAAGTTCTCATATCAAATGAGTACTTCATAAATGCTGTACATGTTATATAACACAAGACTCACAGAACACAAAACAAAAAATTCACATCACAATGCACTCATAATGTTTGGGATTTAAGTAAATGTAAATCAAAGATGCTTTGCCTCTTTGCATCCATACAAAAGTATGGAGAGTCTGGGACTCCTAGAGCATTGCTACTACTGCTTTTTTAAAATTTTTCTTTCTTTCTTTCTTTTTTTTTTTTTTTTTAGAATTTTATCATGTTCTGGCTTAAGTTAACATATATGGTCTCAGGTACCTGGATGGCTCAGTGGGTTAAGCCTCTGCCTTCGGCTCAGGTCATGATCTCAGGGTCCTGGGATCGAGTCCTGAATCAGGCTCTCTGCTTGGCAGGGAGCCTGCTTCCTCCTCTCTCTCTGCCTGCCTCTCTGCCTACTTGTGATCTCTCTCTGTCAAATAAATAAATAAAAAGTCTTTAAAAAAATAAAATAAAATCATTTAAATAAAAAAAATATGGTCTCAAAGAGATGTGCATTCACAACATTTACACATAAGAGATGTTTAAGTTATGAAATACCTTCAGATAGCTGCATAGTTACTGTGACCTTCAGATATATTCAGAGTTATCCAGGGAGCTATATTTCATAAATGCCTACAGTTTCTTACTATTAGTGATCCTACATAACCAAGTGCATCCTGATGAAAACATCCCACTGATAAGGACTCTCCTACTAGCAGACACTGTTAATTTGTCATTAGCCTTGTCCTAGATTTAACAAGGTCACATTTTTCCTTCCCAGTGGTATTGCCACAATCCCAAAAAGGAAAGAACAAGTCAGACATGTAGTTCTTCTATGCATCTAAGGATTTCACATGCTGTCATTCTGCAATTAATTCAAACCATGGGTTGAACTTTCTCACATTCCAGATGTAGTGTTTAAGTCATCTGATGGCTTGGGTTAAAAGGTCAGGGATTCCACTCTAGGTATGAAGGTTTGGACCAAATCAACTTCTGTAAGTCTTTGTTTATTACCTGTTAAGTTGAGTTGATGACACCTACATCATAAGGTGGTTGAAAGGAATTGCACTAATATAAGCCACCTAGTGGATTTTTAGTAACTATTCAATGAGTTTTAGCTCTTATTTACTGTTGTTATTGTTACTGATAACAATTCCTCAAAGATGGACAGCTTGCTCTCCTATTTCTCTGTTAAACATTACTATACCTGAAAAAAAGAAATAACATATTTTCTAGGTGTTGTATTATGTGGAAATTCCCTTCACATATTTGACCTCTCTATACTTTTTTACTTTATTTATGCTCCAATTGCTTAAAAAAAAAAAAACATGGAATTCTATCTTATCAAAGTATTGAGAAGACAAAACTCCCAAACTCTAAGTTCAGAGAATGTTTATATAATTAAGATACGAAATTTTTTCTAAGTGACACATGGTCATAACTGGTGAGATTGACATTATCTGATAATCATGCTACAGAATGTTAATGTTATATTTAAGACATGTGCAAAGGAGTATGGGTGGATAGGGATTGGAAGAATGAACTGCTTTTCCGGATTACATCATTTCACATAGGAAATGACATTTGTGTAGAATCCAGATTGCTAAATACTCTCACCAGGCAGAGAAAGGGGAAAGACCTTTGAATTCCTATGCTCTGCAAAGTAACATGCTCTGCTTATAGAGTGTTAAAATCGTCTCTTGATAATTAGCGAAGGGATTGCAACATCTCATATATAGCAAGCTATTTAACAATCTAGGCTGCTACAACATGTGATTCCTAGTCAAACTCCCTCAGAGGGTGGGGGTGGAGGGAACTGCTGTTGACACTAGCAAAGCTCTATTTTGGCACTTTTGACTATCCCTTCTCAGTAGTTTCCAAATGTGTCTGCCTCAGTGTGGATGCTGAAAGAATGTCACCTCTCAGTTGAATGAATTAACCGCTAGACAGAGCAGAAGACACCTAGTTTACCCCTTCAGTCTGGCAACAACGAATAATAAATGGTAAGCAGAATTCTGTCATCAAATAGAATGATATTAAAGGGTCTGGCTTAGACTACTTATTTTTCATGAGCCAAATAATTCAGTACAGTTGAGTGATGGTTTCTAAAAGCCTGTCGAAGTGACAACTTAGTTAGGTGTGCTACAGAAAACAATTCAATAAAACTCATGTAAACTGATCGTTTTTACAATGTGAGCCTTTTCCTTTTCCTTTTCCCTCTCTAACTACTAAAACAAAACCCAAGAAGGAGCATCAACAATTTTTATTTTCTAAGAGCATCTCTTCTTGTCAAAGTACAAATGACACCTCCTAGTTCTTGTTGTATTAAGGGACCTGCATTTGTATTTTATTAAGATTTCGTTTTCCCACTCCAGAGATTTAATATGTGCCATATCAAACACCATCTTACCAATATCCTATTACATACAGATGTATGCAAATGCACATGCATACATTATATATATTGTATATGTTATACATACCCATATACAGTATATGTAACATATAATTTACTGTATCTGTATTTTTATAATAAGACATTCTCATACCTCAGCCTTTGGCTAATAAATTGTATACTCATTTCTCCTTAAGTGCTATCCAAAGTGGAATTCTTATTTGGCTTTATAAAAGAAAGCACCTGAACACTAGTTATCATAAATTCCATCAAGGTTAACGTGAGAAAACTGAGAATTTCTTTCCAATACATTCACAGGTAGTTTAGGTGATAATGCTCCTTTTTCCCTGCCACTACTCCACACCTCCCACTAAGATCATCAGTTCAGGAATCAGACTGCCTGGGTTTGATTCCTGACTCTCTCACTTCCTAGCTGTAGGACTTATGTACAGTTTCCTGAGCCATTTTGTGTGTCTATTTTCTATAAAATAGAGACAACTATTATAGGGTTTTCATGGGGAATAAAATGAATTATTGATCTTTGACAAAGCAGGAAAAAATATCTAGTGGAAAAAGACAGTCTTTTCAATAAATAGTGCTGGAAAATTTGACAGCTATGTATAGAAGAATGAAACTTGACCATTCATTCTCTTACACCAAACACAAAGATAAACTCAGAATGAATCAAAGACCTCAACATGAGACAGGAACCACTAAAATCCTGGAAGAGAACACAAGAGTAACCTCTTCAACACATAAGCAACAACAACTTCTTTCAAAATAATTCTCCAAAGGCAAGGGAAACAAAAGCAAAAATGAACTTTTGGGACTTCATCAAGACAAAAAGCTTCTGCACAGCAAAGGAAACAGTCAACAAAATGAAGAGGCAACCCACAGAATGGGAGAAGATATTCTCAAATGACACTACAGAGAAAGGGCTGATATCCAAGATCTATAAAGAACTTCTCAAACTCAGCAACACACAAAACAGATAATCATGTCAAAAAATGGGCAGAAGACATGAACAGACACTTCTCCAAAGAAGACATACAAATGTCTAGCAGACACATGGAAAAAAATGTTCATCATCATTGGCCATCAGGGAAATTCAAATAAAAACCACACTGAGATCCACCTTACACCAGTTAAAATGGCAAAGATTAACAAGGCAGGAAACAACAAATGTTGGAGAGGATATGGAGAAAGGGGAACCCTCTTATGCTATTGGTGGGAATGCAAATTGAGGTAACCACTTTGGAAAACAGGGTGGAGATTCCTCAGAAAGTTAAAAATAGAGCTACCCTATGACCCTGCAATTGCACTACTGGGTATTTACCCCAAAGATAAAGATGTAATGAAAAGAAGGTCCATATATACCCCAAAGTTCATAGCAGCAACATCCACAATAGCCAAGTTGTGGAAAGAGTTGTGATGCCCTTCAACAGAAAAATGGATAAATAAGATGTGGTCCATATATACAATGGAATATTACTCAGCCATCAGAAAGGATGAATACCCAACTTTTGCATCAACATGGATGAGACTGGAGAAGATTTAAATAAATCTGACTGAGTGAAATAAGTGAAATAAGTCAAGCAGAGAGAGTCAATTATCATATGGTTTCATTTACTTGTGGAATATAAGGAATAACATGGAGGACATTAGGGAAAGGAAAAGAAAAGCGAATTGGGGTAAATTGGGAGGGGGGGATGAACCACGAGAGACTATGGACTCTGAAAAACAAAATGAGGGTTTTAGAAGGGGAGGTGGGTGGGGAGATAGGTGATTTTGGTGGTAGGTATTAAGGAGGGCACATATTGCATGGAGCACTGGGTGTTGCACATAAACAATGAATCTTGGAACACTGCATCAAAAACTGATAATGTATTTTGTTGTGAATAACATAACAAACAAATAAATAAATAAATAATAAAAGAAAATGAATTATTGAGTCTATAATATGTAACAAACCCTAGTACTTAGTAAGCATTCAACTAATGTTAGTTGTTGTTTTGTTACTATTATCTTTAGACTTGTCAAACATCAGTATAAATGTTCTGTGAAGGTATTTTTTTGGATACATTTAACATTTAAATCAGTAGCCTTTGAGTGAAAGAGAGTACCCTCCATAGTGTGGGTGGGCTTCATCTGATTAGTTGAAGGCTTTAAGAGCGAGGAACATGATTTCCCAAAGAAGATGCAATTTTGTCTTAAGAATGCAACACTGCCTGTTTCCAGTATGGTTGCCCTGCCCTGTGCACTTCAAAATTAAGACTGAAATATCAACTCTTACCTTAATTTCCAGCCTATTGACTAGCCCTACAGATTTCAGACTTGCCAGTCCCCACAATCATATGAGACAATTCCTTAAAATAAATTTCTCTTTAAAAAAATATTCTTTGTTGTTTTTCTAAAGAACCCTGACTAATATAGACTAATAAAGATTTTACTGAGATTTATTCTAGAAGAAAAGAATCTAAAGGATGAGTTCTCTGAATTGGTTTTTCTGTTTCTAGAATTGTTTTTTGAATCTGATGACATTTGATGACATAATAACTTTATTTCCACTAGTTAAGAGAACACTGTAGACCATGGTGTGATGTGGCAGTAGATATATACAAGGTATCACTCCCGGATACTCTTAATCTGATATTTACAAGAAGCAAGATTCTTAGTGACCATGCAATTGATACCTTAGAAGACTTTTATCAAACCAACAAGCGTAATGAGATTGGCTAGTTGCTCCTGATTTAACTGAAGAAAATGAGAAGAGAAAGAGATGAGCTCAGGGATTCAAATTCCCAGTCCAAAAGCTGCATAAATGATTTGAAAGTTCCTATGCCTGCTGGAAAGAAACCTTTATGTCCTATCACCACAGACTTGAAATCAGACCTAGAGTTTCATCCTACAAAGTGACAGACTTAAAACACAAAATGAATTTTCTGCTTGTCAAGGTATCTATGATCAAAGTAACGGCATTGATTGGGATGAAATAGAATCCTGATGATTGTAATGGGGATATTAGGAAGATCCTAATGAAAATGAGGAATTTGCTAAATTCTGTGGAATAATTTTTGCCTGTAGAAACAGCCCTTCTAGTCCTGTTTGAGTAGATTAATACTGCTTTGCCTTAGGAATATATAATGGTATCACCTGAGGTATTTTCCTTGCAAAATACTGCTGATTCTCCTCGGAACCTGTCCCAGCACCTCTCTTTGCTTCTATACAAATAACTGGGCTGAAGTCCCAAAAGGCTCTGAAAGGTGAGGTGTAAAGTATGATCCATGAGGAGGTGCACCATACTTCAAAAAACTACATTATTTTTCCAATTTATATAGACAGATATGCAAGGAAAATGAGTAAGAATGGATATTAAGGGTGTGGGATAATGGTAGAAGAAATACAAAGTTGGATAAGGTCACATTTGTTGTTATGGGACTATTAGCACAGATTCTAGATTTAATGCTGCAGTTTAGTGGGTTAGAAAGGGCTCTAACAGTTCGTTTGTTTAGTTGGATGAAATATGGACTAAAAGATGGCTTATGCTAAATTAAGTTGAAATGACTAACTTACCTTAATATACTACATTAGAAGATAGCCTTAAAGAAAATTTATCGTGTAAGCTTGTTCATCCACCTGAAGGAATCCAGAGGACCCACATTTCACTACAACTGTGATAAATACATTTGTAAGGTGACCCATCTGCACTCTTACAGAGCTCTGTGACTCTTCTCTGAGCCCACTGGTTCTGTTTTCTGGAGATTCTTTACTGATATAGTGTGTGATTAAATTTTAGACCTAATTGTAAAGAACTCAGAGACAAAAAATTGGAAGACAAAGGTTTGGATTTGGAGTCCAGCCTTGCTATTCATTTATGTGACCCTTTATCCATCTTCCTCAGTGTTTTCAAGCCTTAGTGTTTTCATCTGCTTATCGGAGATACGTGACTAGTGACATTGTGTGGATCAGATGGAAAGAATATGCTATGTAACCTAAGAAATATTCTTTTTTTTTAAAGATTTTATTAATTTTTTTGACAGAGAGATCATAAGTAGGCAGAGAGGCAGGCAGAGAGAGAGAGAGAGAGAGAGAGAGAGAGGAGGAAGCAGGCTCCCTGCCGAGCAGAGAGCCCGATGCAGGACTCGATCCCAGGACCCTGAGATCATGACCTGAGCTGAAGGCAGAGGCTTAACCCACTAAGCCACTCAGGTGCCCCACCTAAGAAATATTCTTAATGGATGCAGTTAAACTCAGAAAAATTATTTCTTTTACTTTCCTCAAATACTGATATCTAATTCTCATATCATGATGTTTATTTTGGGCCATTCCCATGAGTTTTGGGGGCACTTCATGAATTCATGATTCAATGAGATCAAGAACTGTATACTGTAGATTATTTAAATGAAGGATGGTCTAATAGAAATATAATGTGATGCACATTAGAAATGAAACAGGTAAAATTAATTTGATAGTATATTTTATATGACCCAATATATGTAAAATAATATCATTTCAAAAGTAACAATATAAAAATTAATGAGATATTTTATATTTTTATACAAAATCTGGAAAATCAGTGTGCATTTTATATTTACAGCAGACCCCAACTTGGACTGGCCATATTTCAAGTGCTCCATAGTCATGTGTAATGAGTAGCATAAGTCTAGGCTATTTGACAAGGCAAATTCCATTGTCCTTCAGAGTAAAAGACAGAGTGTACCAAGCACTACCTCTTTTACATTTATGTTGAATAGGCATAGATTTGTTTAAAATTCCATGTAAAAATCACTAGTTGTTTGTCTTACCATGAAAGGCAACAAGAGACTAGGGGGAATAATTTTTTTTAATAAACATATAATGTATTTTTAGCCCCAGGGGTACAGGTCTGTGAATTACCAGGTTTACACACTTCACAGCACTCACCACATCACACACCCCCCCCACAATGTCCATAACCCCACCACCCTCTCCTGATCCCCCTCCCCCCAGCAACCCTCAGTTTGTTCTGCGAGATTAAGAGTTTGTCTCCCTCCTGATTCCATTTTGTTTCATTTATTCTTTTCCTACCCCCCAAACCTCCCATGTTGCATTTCCACTTCCTCATATCAGGGAGATCATATGATCATTGTCTTTCTCAGATTGACTTATTCTGCTAAGCAAAATACCCTCTAGTTCCATCCATGTCGTCGCAAATGGCAAGATTTCATTTCTTTTGATGGCTGCATAGTATTCCATTGTATATATATACCACTTCTTCTTTATCCATTCATCTGTTGATGGACATCTAGGTTCTTTCCATAGTTTGGCTATTGTGGACATTGCTGCTATAAACATTCGGGTGCACGTGCCCCTTCGGATCACTATGTTTTTATCTTCAGGGTAAATACCCAGTAGAGCAATTGCTCGGTCACAAGATAGCTCTATTTTCAACTATTTGCTGAACCTCCGTACTGTTTTCCAGAGTGGTTGCACCAGCTTGCATTCTCACCAAGAGTGTAGGAGGGTTCCCCTTTCTCCACATCCTCGCCAGCATCTGTCATTTCCTGACTTGTTCATTTTAGCCATTCTGACTGGTGTGAGGTGATATCTCATTGTGGTTTTGATTTGTATTTCCCTGATGCCGAATGATATGGAACACTTTTTCATGTGTCTGTTGGCCATCTGGATGTCTTCTTTGCAGAAATGTCTGTTCATGTCCTCTGCCCATTTCTTGATTGGATTCTTTGTTCTTTGGGTGTTGAGTTTGCTAAGTTCTTTATAGATTTTGGACACTAGCCCTTTATCTGATATGTCATTTGCAAATATCTTCTCCCATTCTGTCAGTTGTCTTTTGGTTTTGTTAACTGTTTCCTTTGCTGTGCAAAAGCTTTTGATCTTGACAAAATCCCAATAGTTCATTTTTGCCCTTGCTTCCCTTGCCTTTGGCGATGTTCCTAGGAAGAAGTTGCTGCGGCTGAGGTCGAAGAGGTTGCTGCCTGTGTTCTCCTCAAGGATTTTGATGGATTCCTTTCTCACATTGAGGTCCTTCATCCATTTTGAGTCTAATTTCATGTGTGGTGTGAGGAAATAGTCCAATTTCATTTTTCTGCATGTGGCTGTCCAATTTTCTGAACGCCATTTGTTGAAGAGGCTGTCTTTTTTCCATTAAACATTCTTTCTTGCTTTGTCAAAGATGAGTTGACCATAGAGTTGAGGGTCTATTTCTGGGCTCTCTATTCTGTTCCATTGATCTATGCGTCTGTTTTTGTGCCAGTAGCATACTGTATTGATGATGACAGCTTTGTAATAGAGCTTGAAGTCCGGAATTGTGATACCACCAACTTTGGCTTTCTTTTTCAATATTCCTTTGGCTATTCGAGTTCTTTTCTGGTTCCATACAAATTTTAGGATTATTTGTTCCATTTCTTTGAACAAAATGGATGGGATTTTGATAGGGATTGCATTAAATGTGTAGATTGCTTTGGGTAGCATAGACATTTTCACAATATTTGTTCTTCCAATCCATGAGTATGGAACATTTTTCCATTTCTTTGTGTCATCCTCAGTTTTTCTCATGAGTACTTTATAGTTTTCTGAGTACAGATTGTTTGCCTTTTTGGTTAGGTTTATTCCTAGGTATCTTATGGTTTTGGGTGCAGTTCTAAATGGGATTGACTCCTTAATTTCTCTTTCTTTTGTCTTGTTGGTGGTGTATAGAAAGGCAACTGATTTCTGTGCATTGATTTTATATCCTGACACTTTACTCAATTCACATATGAGTTTTAGCCACTTTGGGGTGGAGTCTTTCGGGTTTTCCACATAAAGTATCATATCATCTGCAAAGAGTGATAGTTTGACTTCTTATTTGCTGATTTGGATGCCTTTAATTTCTTTTTGTTGTCTGATTGCTGAGGCTAGGACTTCTGGTACTATGTTGAATAGCAGTGGTGATAATGGACATCCCTGCCATGTTCCTGACCTTAGCGGAAAAGCTCTCAGTTTTTCTCCATTAAGAATGATATTTGCGGTGGGTTTTTCATAGTTGCCTTTGATAATATTGAGGTATGTGCCCTCTATCCCTACACTTTGAAGAATTTTGATCAGGAAGGGATGCTGTACTTTGTCAAATGCTTTTTCGGCATCTATTGAGAGTATCATATGGTTCTTGTTCTTTCTTTTATTTATGTATTGTATCATATTGATTGATTTGCAGATGTTGAACCAACCTTGCAGCCCTGGAATAAATCCCACTTGGTCGTGCTGAAAAATCCTTTTAATGTACTGTTGAATCCTATTGGCTAGTATTTTGGTGAGAATTTTCACATCTGTGTTCATCAAGGATATTGAACTGTAATTCACTTTTTTGATGGGATCCTTGTCTGGCTTTGGGATCACGGGGATGTTGGCCTCATGAGTTTGGAAGTTTTCCTTCCATTTCTATTTTTTGGAACAGTTTCAGGAGAATAGGAATTAATTCTTTAAATGTTTGGTATAATTCCCATGGGAAGCCGACTGGCCCTGGGCTTTTGTTTGTTTGGAGATTTTTTGATGACTGTTTCAATCTCCTTACTGGTTATGGGTCTGTCCAGGTTTTCTATTTCTTCCTGGTTCAGTTGTGGTAGTTTATATGTCTCCAGGAATGCATCCATTTCTTCCAGATTGTCAAATTTGTTGGCATAGAGTTGATCATAGTATGTTCTTATAATTGTATTTCTTTGGTGTTGGCTGTGATCTCTCTTCTTTCATTCATGATTTTATTTATTTGGCTCCTTTCTCTTTTCGTTTTGATAAGTCTAGTCAGGGGTTTATCAATCTTATTAATTATTTCAAAGAACCAGCTCCTAGTTTCATTGATTTGTTCTATTGTTTTTTTGGTTTCAATTTCATTGATTTCTGCTCTGATCTTCATGATTTCTCTTCTCCTGCTGGGTTTAGGCTTTCTTTGTTGTTCTTTCTCCAGGTCCTTTAGGTATAGGGTTAGGTTGTGTATTTGAGACCTTTCTTATTCCTTGAGAAAGGCTTGTATCGCTATATATTTTCCTCTCAGGACTGCCTTTGCTCTGTCCCACAGATTTTTAACTGTTGTGTTTTCATTACCATTTGCTTCCATGAATTTTTTCAATTCTTCTTTAATTTCTTGGTTGACCCATTCATTCTTTAGAAGGATGCTCTTTAGTTTCCATGTATTTGGGTTCTTTCCAAATTTCCTCTTGTGATTGAATTCTAGCTTCAGAGCATTGTGGTCTGAAAATGTACAGGGAATGATCCCAATCTTTTGATACCAGTTGAGACCTGATTTATGACCCAGGATATGATCTATTCTGGAGAATGTTCCATGCACACTAGAGAAGAATGTGTATTCGGTTGCTTTTGGGTGGAATGTTCTGAATATATCTATGATATCCATCTGGTCCAGGTTGTCATTTAAGGCCTTTATTTCCTTGTTGATCTTTTGCTTGGATGATCTGTTCATTTCAGTGAGGGGGAGTGTTAAAGTCGCCTACTATTATTGTATTATTGTTGATGTGTTTATTTGATTTTGTTATTAATTGGTTTATATAGTTGGCTGCTCCCATGTTCGGGGCATAGATATTTAAAATTGTTAGAGCTTCTTGTTGGACAGCCCCTTTGAGTATGATATAGTGTCCTTCCTCATCTCTTATTATAGTCTTTGGCTTAAAATCTAATTGATCTGATATAAGGATTGCCACCCCAGCTTTCTTCTGATGTCCATAGCATGGTAAATTGTTTCTACCCCCTCACTTTAAATCTGGAGGTGTCTTCAGGTCTAAAATGAATTTCTTGTAGGCAGCATATTGATAGATTTTGTTTTTTTACCCATTCTGATACCTTGTGTCTTTTTTTTTTTTTTTAAAGATTTTATTTATTTATTCGACAGAGAGATCACAAGTAGGCAGAGAGGCAGGCAGAGAGAGGAGGAAGCAGGCTCCCTGCTGAGCAGAGAGCCCGATGCGGGCCTCAATCCCAGGACTCTGAAATCATGACCCGAGCCGAAGGCAGCGGCCCAACCCACTGAGCCACCCAGGCGCCCACCTTGTGTCTTTTGATTGGGGCATTTAGCCCATTTACATTCAGGGTAAATATTGAGAGATATGAATTTAGTGTCATTGTATTGCCTGTAAGGTGACCGTTACTGTATATTGTCTCTGTTCCTTTCTGATCTACTACTTTTTGGGTCTCTCTTTGCTTAGAGGACCCCTTTCAATATTTCCTGTAGAGCTTGTTTTGGGTTTGCAAATTCTTTCAGTTTTTGTTTGTCCTGGAAGCTTTTTATCTCTCCTTCTATTTTCAATGATAGCTTAGCTGGTTATAGCATTCTTGGATGCATGTTTTTCTCATTTAGTGCTCTGAATATATCATGCCATCTCTTTCTGACCTGCCAGGTCTCTGTGGATAAGTCTGCTGCCAATCTAATATATTTACCATTGTATGTTACAAACTTCTTGTCCCGGGCTGCTTTCAGGATTTTCTCTTTGTTGCTGACTTGTGAATTTTACTATTAGATGATGGGGTGTGGACCTATTCTTATTGATTTTGAAGGGGTTCTCTGCACCTCCTACGTTTTGATGCTTGTTCCCTTTGCCATATTCGGGAAATTCTCTGCAATAATTCTCTCTAATATACATTCTGCTCCCCTCTCTCTTTCTTCTTCTTCTAGAATCCCAATTATTCTAATGTTTTTTTGTCTAATGGTGTCACTTATCTCTCAAATTCTCCCCTCATGGTCCAGTATTTGTTTGTCTCTCTTTTGCTCAGCTTCTTTATTCTCTATCATTTGGTCTTCTTTATCACCAATTCTTTCTTCTGACTCATTTATCCTGGCAGTAAGAGCCTCCATTTTTGATTGTACCTCATTAATAGCTTTTTTGATTTCAGCTTGGTTAGATTTTAGTTCTTTTATTTCTCCAGAAAGGGCTTTTATCTCTCTGGACAGGGTTTCTCTTATATCTTCCATGCCTTTTTCGAGCCTGGCTAGAACCTTGAGAATCATCATTCTGAACTTTAGATATGACATATTACCAAGGTCATATTGATTAGGTCCCTAGTCTTTGGTACTGCCTCTTGTTCTTTTTTTTTTTTTTTTGTGGTGAGTTTTTCTGCCTTGTCATCTTGTCCCGATAAGAATATATGAAGGAGCAAATAAAATACTAAAAGGGTGGCAAAGACCCCAGGAAAATGTGCTTTAACCAAATCAGAAGATATCCCAAATCATGGGGGGGAGAAAGGGGATAAAAAGAAGTTCAGAAAAAAAATTAGAAAAAGAAAACAAAAAGGAAAAAATATAAAAAAGAAAAAGAAAAAATATATATATTTTCTTTTTATTTATATATGTACACACACACACACACACACACACACACACATATATATATATAAAACTGGTGACTAGAATAGGGTCACCCAGTTAATTTGGGGAGCATTTTGGCCTCTTAGAAGAAACTACCTTCCAAAATTTTAAAGAATGAAAAACATATATAAGGGTAAACACAATGAAGGGTTGGAATATGCCTATAAAGATGAAAAAAAAATTTTTTTAATTTCTAAAAAAGGAGTTGATAAAGTAAATTGGTTGGGAGAATAAAGAAAAAGAAATTAGAGAGAATTTGCTCAGGCTGGAGATTAGAACAAGCCTGGATCTAGATTTAGGTAGGTTATATTTTGATCTATTAGAAGAAGTTGTACCCCAAATTTTTTAGAAGAAAAAACCAAACGTGTGTACAAAAAATAAAGTTAGATACAATGAAGGATAAAATATGACTATAATAATGAAGTTTCAAAAAAGGTTATTATTATTATTTTTTATGAAAGGTATTGTTAAGAATAACTAGTTAAAAAACTTTAAGAGAGGAAAGGGTAAAAGTTAAAAAATAATTAACAGAAGAAAAAAATAAAATTAAAAAAATTAATTAACTGCAAGACTAAAGAATCATAGGGAGAAAGCCATGAATTCCATGCTTTGCTTTCTCCTCCTCTGGAATTCCGCTGTTCTTCTTGGTAAGTGAACTTGGCCTTGGCTAGATTTCTTGTTGATATTCTGGGGGAGGGGCCTATTGTAGTGATTCTCAAGTGTCTTTGCCCCAGGCGGAATTGCCCTGTCCTTACCAGGGGCCAGGCTAAATAATCCGCTCAGGTTCACTTTCGGGAGCTTTCATTCCCTGAATGCTTTCTGTAGAGTTTCGGAGGGCGGGAATGAGAATGGTGGCCTCCCAATCTCCAGCCCAGAGGAGCCAAGAGCTTGGGCCCCGCTCCTCAGTGTGCTCTCAGAGAAAAGCGCTCAATCACTCCGTCTCCCTGGCCTCCGGCTGTGCTCTGAGCTCACCCAGCCTGTGACCAAACATCTCTTTCTCTGGCATACAGCTCCACCTGGAGTCTCTGAACCCCGCAGATCCCTGAGCTCCCCCAGGGGGTGTCTCCCCGGATCTTGTTGGGATATCACTCACAGAGCAGGTGGCCTGTGCCACGCATTATGGTTCAAGGTGACCCTGAGTTGAGAGCTCACCCCTCAGCTCTGTCTCTGTAGCTGGCTTCCCCGCTCTAATACTTGAGAGCTCTGTGACACTCAGACACTCCCGATCCTTCTGTGACCCCGCGGGACCTGGGGCCACGCTGACCCTGTGTGGGCTTCACCCAGGTTTAGCCTCTGGAGTGATGCCCTTTAGTGGAACAGACTTTTTAAAAGTGCTGATTTTGAGCTCCGTTGTTCCGCCACTTGCCAGGAGCCGGCACCTTCCCCTGCGGTCTGTTGTCCCGTCACTTTGGATTCACTTCTCCACCAGTCCTACCTTTTAGAAAGTGGTTGATTTTCTGTTTGTAGAGTTGTTGCTCTTCTTCTCTTTGATCTCCTCTTGGTTTTGTAGGTGTTCGCAATGGTTTGATAAGCTATCTAGCTCATCTCCTGCTACCTAATGTTGTCTCAGCCTGCTACTTTTCCACCATCTTGACTCCTCCCCTCAATGCAATCTTAATTAAAATCAAAGGAGAGGTGATTTGTTTGTTAGAAAATTAAAAGCTAATTCTCAAATTTTGTGGATTCAAAAGACTTTTGAATAGCTAATACAATCTTGAAAATGGGGCACCTGTGTGGCTAAGATGCTTAGGCCTCCAAATACTGGTTTAAGCTTGGTTCATGATCTCATGAATCATAGGATTGAGTCCTGTGTTGGGTTCCCCACTCAATGGGAGTTCCTAGGGGGAATCATATTTAAATATTAGTGCTGCTTTTGTCATTTCTGAGTTAGAAGTAATGAGAGGTACATTTTTCTCCCTTCTTTCTTCCCCTGCATTACATATTGGATTTATCAATCCTCCATATCACTTTCCTTCTAAATAATTATGTCACTCCTTTTTAAAAATGCTGCAATTACTATGAAATAGTCAATTAAACTGTAATTTTTTTTAGATTTTAACACACAGTGTAGAGTGTAATTCTTGTGTAATGGTCCCGTTTTCTGGTCATATGCTTTCATTTATAAAGAACAGCTATGCAATATCTGTGTCATCACACATAAGTGACTAATCACCACTGACAGGTGTGCCAGAGTTCACTGAATTGAAAAGCAATTTTTGCGTGTCCCAATTTAGCAACAAACTGTTTTTTGAAAAGTGATGCAATGTTAAAACAGTGTGGGAACTATCCTAAAAAGAAGTTCCCCCAAGCCTTGCTAAATGAAGTTAGGCAGCTCTAAGTGTCCTCACTCTGTTTTTGAGTTCTCTTAAAGAGCTCAAGGCCATATTAATAAAATTCTAAGGATAGCATTACTTAACCTTACTGATATTGTCTGGGAACAAAGTGACCTAAGTAGTAAACATGATGCTAAGATTTAGGTAGAAAAAGGCAAAGGGGAAACTATTCATTTCCTAATTCCCTAGTTAACAAGTGTTTTAATAAACATTTACTACATGTAAGCTAACAATCTATGAAAAGTTAACAGAAGTTAGAAGAATATAATATATTGTCCATAGAACTTGAAATCACATAAGAAAAAAAAGGAAATCAATACAAATAACTGTAGTGCAAAGCAGTATGAGAAGTGTGTCAATAAGAACTAGGTTGTTCAGACGAAGGAGAAAGTATTGCTTCTTAAGTAATCAGGGGAGACTTCAAGGAGGAGGGAGCATGAGAAGTGGGTTATTTCAGATGGATAAGAATTAGAAAATCAAAATTTCATTTTGGGTTTAACTAGAAGAGTGATTTTAAAACAGATTAAAGGGCAGAATAGGATGATTGAATAACAGAGAAGGAGAGTTGAACCTAATTTGGCAGATTATAGGAAAATGAGGCTCAGAGCAGTTAAATCACTCTGGAAGGTCTGTTTTGTGCCATGATAGACAGGGTGATTTAGAAGCATTTGTCTGGTAGGGGCATCCAGTATGAAGAAAAGTATCAGCTGTAGCATTAACAAGAATTTACCTAAATGGGCCAATAATGGAGAATTAGGGACCTGAGCTAAGTTAGTGGAAGTGAGAACAAAGGCTGTGAAAGAAAGACAAAATATGTGTCTGGATGTAAGCACTGAAGAAGATGCGCAAGAGGGGCTGAGGTTTCAAGCCAGGAGGCTGAAATGTCATTAGTAGAAATACTCAATCTTCAGAATTAGATTTTAGTGAAACCAGTCAAACACATTGAGTTTGGGATGCTCCAGACCACCCTGAGTGAAGACTGGGAGGCTGAAAAATGAATCTCCCTAAAGATATTCACATTATTCAGTGAAAGTGAGAGCTGATTCTTTGAAAAGATAAACAGGATTGATTAACCTTTCACCAGACTCATCAAGAAAAAAAGAGAAAGAGGAGAATTTAAAATGGACATTGCAGAAATACAAGGGATTATAAGATACTACTACAAACAATTATATACCAAAAATTTGGAAAGGATAAAAAAACAGATAAATTCCCAGATACATAGAATCTTCCAAGATTGAATCAGAAAGAAATAGAAAACCTGAAAAGACACACCAGTAATAAAAAAAAGAAATTCCCAGCAAACAAAAGTCCAGGATCTGATGGCTTCACAGGTGAATATTACCAAACATTTAAAGAAGATTTAATATTTATCCTCCCTAAACTATTCCAAAACATTGAAGAGCAAGGGATATTTACAAATGTATACATGATACTTAAACTGACAAATCAAAAAAAAAAAAGATAATTACAGGTCAATATCCCTGATGAACATAGATGCAAAAATCCTCAATAAAATATTAGCAAATCAAATTCAATAATACATTAAAAAGATCATATACCCTAATCAGGTGAAATTTATTCCAGTGATGCAAAGATGGTTCGATATTGAAAAACCAAATAATATGATATACCACGTTAACAAAGCAAAGCATGAAGTCATGTGATCATCTCAATACACGCAGAAGAAGCATTTGACAAAATTTAACATCATTATGATAAAAATTCTCAACAAAGTGAATGTAGAGGGAACATACCTCAAAATAACACATATAGACTCAATGGTGAAAAGCTCAAAGCTTTTAATCTAAGATCAGGAACAAGATAAGGGTGCCTAGTCTCACTTTTATTCACATGGTACTGGGAGTCCTTGCCTCAGGAATCAGGCAATAGAAAAAAGTGAGACATCCAAATTAGTTAAGAAGAAGTAAATCTGTCACTATTTGCAGATGACATACTATAAATAAAGAATCCTAAAGATTCAACCAGGAAACTATTAGAATTACTAAACAAATTCAGTAAAATTTCAGGATACAAAATTAATATACAGAAATCAGGGGTCTTTCTTTTTTATTTTATTTTATTTTATTTATTTATTTATTTGACAGACAGTGACACAGCAAGAGAGGGAACACAAGCAGGGGAAGTGGGAGAAGGAGAAACGGCTTCCTGCTGAGCAGGGAACCTGATGTGGGGCTTGATCCCAGGATCCTGGGATCATGACCTGAGCCAAAGGCAGACACTTAACTACTGAGCCATCCAGGCCCCCCAATCAGTTAATAATGAACTACCAGAAAGAGAAATTAAGAAAACAAACCCAGGGTACCAGGGTGGCTCAGTGGGTTAAGCCTCTGCCTTCGGCTCAGGTTATGATCCTGGGGTCCTGGGATCGAGTCCCACATCAGTCTCCCTGCTCTGTGGGAAGCCTGCTTCTCCCTCTGCCTGCTTCTCCCCCTGCTTGTGTTCCCTCTCTCGCTGTGTCTCTCTCTGTCAAATAAATAAATAAAATCTTTTTAAAAAATCTTAAAAAAAAAAAAAAAAAGCAAACTCAGAGGTTCCTGGACTCTTCACTTTGGCTCAGGTCATGATCTCAGAGTTCTGGGGTCAAGACCAACATCAGGCTCTATGCTCAGTACAGAGTCTGCTTAAGTCTCTTTGTCCCTCTCCCTTTGCCCCTCTTCCACTCATGCAACTCCCTCTCTCAAATAAATAGATAAATATTTTAAAAAAGAAAAGAAAAGAATCCCACTTACAATCACATCAAAAGGAATAAAATATCTAAGAATAAATTTAACCAATGAGGTAAAAGAACCAATACTCTGAAAACGATAAGATATTGATGAAGGAAATTGAAGATAGTATAAATAAATGGAAAGGTATAACATGCTTATGGATTGGAAGAAATAATATTGTTAAAATGTCCATACCACTCAAAGTAATCTACACATTCAATGTAATCCCTATCAAAAGACTAATGGCATTTTTCACAGAACTAGAACAAATAATCCGAAATTTTTTATGGAACCATGAAAGACCCCAAATAGCCAAAGCAATCTTGAGAAAGAAGAACAAAGCTGGAAATATCACACTCTGCAACTTCAAACTATACTACAAAACAATAGCAATTAAAACTTATGGTGCTAAAAATAAAAAAAAATTAAAAAAAAACAAACTTATGGTGCTGACACAAAAACAGACACAGAGATCAATGAAACAGAATAGGGATACCAGAAACAATCTCACATTTAGATGTTCAATTAATATACAACAAAGACAGTAAGAATAGAATGGTAAAAATTAAAAAAAAACAGTCTCTTCTATAAATGGTGTTAGGGAAACTGGACAGCTATATGCAAAAAGAATGAAACTGGATCACTGTCTTATACTATATATAAAAATAAACACAAAATGGATTAAAGATCTAAATGTAAGACCCAAAACCATTAAACTCCTCAAAGAAAACACAGACAGTAAACTCTTAGACATCAGTCTGAACAATATTTTTTAGATCTCAGGCAAGGAAAACAAAGGCAAAAATCAAAAAAAATGGGACTACATCAAACTATAAAGCAAGAAAAACCACCAACAAAATGAATAGGCAACCAATAGAATGGTAAAAATTTTTGTAAATCATACATCTGGTATGGGTTTAATATCCAAAATGTATAAGAAACTCATATAACTCAATGACAAAATAACACATAGCCCAATTAAAAAATGGGCAAAGCAACTTGAGTAGGCATTTTTCTAAAGAAGACAGGGTGTCAACAGGTACATGAAAAACTTCTCAACCTTACTAATCATCAGGGGAATGCAAATCAAAACTACAATGAGGTAACACCTCACACTTGTCAGCATAGCTAGTACCAAAAACAAGAAATAAGATGTGTTGGTGAGGATGTGGAGAAAAATGAACCATGTGCATTGTTGGTGGGATGTAAATTGAAGCATCCAGTATGGAAAACAGTATGGAGTTCCTCAAAGAATTAAATTCCTCAAATTCCTTTAATTCCTCAAAGAATTAAAGAGAGAACTATCATAAGATTCAGCAATCCCACTTTTGGGTATTTATCCAAAGAAAACAAAAACACTAATTTGAAAAAATATATGCACCCCCCCCATTCATTGCAGTATTATTTACAATAGCCAAGATATGGAAGCAACCTAAGTATATATTGATAGATGAATGGATAAAGAAGACGCAGTATATACACATGATGGAATATTACACAGCCAAGAAAAAGAATGAAATTTTGTCATTTACAGCACAGATGAACCTAGATGATATTAAGCTAAATGAAATGACTCAGACCCAGAAAGACAAATACTGTATTATTTTAATTATATGTGGAATCTAAAAAACAAAAGACAAAACAGAATACATACTGACTCATAAAGACAGAGAACAAACTGTTGGTTTTCAGAGGAAAGGCCAGAAAAGGGATGGGTGAAATAGGTGAAAAGGATTAAGAGGTGCATGCTTCAATTTATAAAACAAGTCAAAGGGTTATATTATAAAGCATAGGAAATATGGCCAATATCATTGAAATAATATTGCATGGTGACAAATGGTAACTAGACTTGTCATGATGATCCTTTTGTACTGTATATAAATGCTGACTCACTATGCTATAAACCTGAAACTGATATAATACTGTACATCAACTATACTTCATTTGAAAAAAGGAAAAGATATCCACATCCTAATTCCTAGAACCTATAAATGGTACTTGATACAGTATAAAAGAAAAAAAAATACATATATTAGCAAATGTTACTAAGTTGCAGATACTGAGATCTGAGATGAGACCCTGGATGATCAAAATGGGCTTTTATGTGTGTATTCTTATAAGAGACAGGTAGAAGGAGATGGAGCACACACAGGAGAGAGAAGATAGTGGGTGAGTCCGACTAAGCAGAGAGAGATTTAAAGATGCTATATGCTGTGGACCACAAAGACGGAGGAAAGGGCCATGAGCTCAACTATGGGTCACAAGATAGAAGGCATGCACCTCTAGATGCTGGAAAAGGCAAGGTGGTGGATTTTTCTATAAGGTCTCCGGGGGTAGTTTTGACCAGTGAAACCAATATCAGACTTCTGTCCTCCAGAACTCTAATAGAATAAATTTGTATTTTTTAAGCCACCCAATTTGTGGCACTTTGTTACAGCAGCCCTAGGAGATTAATGAAGAAGACATTCCCAGAATGAGGGAAAAGAAGGGGCTGGAACACAAAGGACAAGCTAGGGTCTAAAAAACAAACAAGGGTATGGGCAGTTGGGTGTGTGTGAGCAGGAATGAGAGACAGGGGAAGGAGGGGAGGAAGTGAACTTTGGGAGTTGTCCGCATGAGGAGTCAGTAGCAGAAAAAACAGGTTAGAAGTAGTTGCTGAAGACCTAAAAAGAAAGCCAATGTAGATGAGATTTTTCATGAAGGATCAGATCATGAAGCTTTAAAAATAAGCAAAAACAAAACAAAGAATAAAGATCTTTAAAAACTGTCAGAGGATCTAGCACGGTGGAAAGCTGGTGGACATTCCTAGAGATATTCACACAATACCATTCAAAGTAGCTGAAGCTGGAGGGTAGTATGCTGAGCAAAATAAGTCAGTCAGAGGAAGACAATTATCATATGGTTTCACTCATATGTGGAATATAAGAAACAGTGCAGAGGATCATAGGGGAAGGGAGAGAAAACTGAAATAAAAGTAATCAGGAAGGGAGACAAACCATGAGAGACTCTTAACTATAGGAAAGGGAGGTGGATGGGGGAATGGGGTAATTGGGTGATGGGCATTAAAGAGGGCATGTGAATGTGATGAGCACTGGGTGTTAACACACAACTGACAGATTATTAAACTCTACATCTGAAACTAATGATGTACTATATGTTGGCTAACTGAATTAAAATAAAGAAAAAGTAGCTGAGGCTAAGGAAAGTATCTGCTTTTATAAGTAGGAAATACCACAGGATTGCCACCTGACATTTCAGAAGGATTTTCTGAGTGCTAGAAATTGGTTCTTTTTAGCTGTCAACTATCAATATATTTGATACTTGCAATAACAAGAGGTATTTTTTAAATTAACAGTGATTAAGTAGAATTCATGCTTTTCAGGAATCAATTTTTAGTGAATTTGAGCCCACTTTGAGGTTTTAAAAAGATTCAGCAAGTAAAATAGGTTCAGGAAGCCTAAACAATTTTCTTCATTTATTATTATTATTATTATTTTTTTACTGTTTCAGATTAAATTTTTCACTCTATTTATTTTAGAACATGTGATAGTCAACTTTACATCCAGCTGGAGGTGATAACTGAAACAAAAATGTCATTTATATGTCATTTAGTTTGAGCCAAGAATTCATCTTTTTTCACAGAAATTTTATTATGAGTAATGATTGGGGTACCCAAGCCAGTACCCTCAAATATTAACACACATACTGTAGGATGAAAGTGAGCTGATGTAACATAGCCTCAAGCTGGGGACCCTGTGATCCCTGAATACACTTGAGCCCCTGGCCTAAATCTCTCTTAATCCTTGATGGAAATTCCACACCTTCTGAGTGGGAAGGACTGTCCCCATAAAGACTAGAGGACAAAAGCGTTGATTCAGGGCCATTCAAAACCACCATTGCAACACAGTAGAGTTCTAAGATGGAATCTTCTAATAAAACAAATACAGCAAATCCCTGGGGGCTCAGCAGGGCTCTGGCTGCAGTCATTCTATCAATGACCAGGGGCTGGTAGCAGGAGGAAGGAGGAAGGAGGTGGTCACCATCAGAGATGTTGTTCATAGTCCAGGCTGCATATGAAGTGTCCTCAGTAATTTCCTGCAGAGGAATTCCGGGGGTGCTTGTTTTCAGGTTCAGAAGGTCAATGAAATTAAAAACAGCAACAACAAGGGAGTCTACCAGACAGCATAACATAGGTCATTATTGAAGCAACCCTGAGTTCTGGCCAAGCAGCAATGTTACTGTGAGAAAGGAAATGCCTGTGTCAGTTATTCTCTGTTTGTTTCCACCTCCAGCCATTCCTTACTCTGCCATCCCTGTTCTGTGCCCACAGTGCCACCCAGGCTGTCTCGCCAGTTGGCCACTGGGAAGAGAATGGGTGGAAAAGTGAGTGGGGGCTCAAGTTGAAGTACCTACCTCCCACTGCTGTGTGCATGGATTCAGGGCCCCTGCCAGGGGCTAGGTCTTTCTTTGATTACAGCTCCTGCTGGGCAGCCCCCGCTGTACTCCAGTAAAATTATTTCCTCCTTCTGTGCTTCTACTGCTCAGGGTAGCGTTGGGTAACTGCCGGTTCCTGGGTATTTCATCACTTGTTTTTCCCCTGAACCTACTCACACTTCCATATCTAGTGTCTAGTCATTTCATTAGCATTTCTTCATTTGAACCCCTAGGTTGACATATGTTTCCTGCTGGGGCCATTCATAACCTAATGTTAAAGGGCTGATGTTCATGGTCTTCTTCCTCCATCCTCCACCAACCTATCAGAGAGAACCCCGGAATACCCCTTCTCTCCCACCTCCTAAATGGGAGATACTCTCGATGCCTAAGAAAGGTTGCTCTGAGCCAGGTAGCTAGGAACAGAAAGAATGGGAAGAAGCTGGAAAGGGAGAGAAGTGCTGTCATGGAATTTCATTTGTAGAACGAAATAGTATCAGAATAGTGGTAGGAGTGGGTGAAAAAGGAAAGGACATTTTTGGGGGCTTGCTGTAGACTCTGAAGCTAGATACCCTCTGTGAATTTTTAGAAAACCATAGCTGAGTCTCCACTTATCTTGGCTGTTGATCTGTTCTGTTGTCTTAACACTCTGCTCTCTGAGTAAATCATAGGGACTTGAGATGTGTCCAGAGTTCATTTTGGGAATGTCATCATTCTCCCTCTCTGGAAGAGAAGAATTTTTCTGGATAAAATTATGTTTCTCAAAGCCCCTTGCCCCCTTTCAACTCTCTACCCCTCCGTCTCCAAGAAAAGAGCACACTTCAATTTCGATTGTAGCAACTGACACTTCCTCACAGTAACTCTTTCTGAATGAATGGAGTGTAGGGTTAGAGGCCTGTTTTCCATCATGGTCCATGGGTTCTAAATGCCACACTTGCACTATTAGTTGGCCAGACTGCCCGGATATACAGCTGACACAAACTGAAAACATTCACATCACTAGGCATCTCCTCCAGCATCACCTTGGGTTTAATTTCAGGCTCATCCATCACTCAGTGCTTTTTTCACTGCTTGATTTTTGATGTCCATCAAGAAGGATCTTGTTCATTTGCTCCCTTAGGCAGCTGTTTCCAAGGCTTTTGCCATTATGGTTTCCTTATTCTAGGACTCCAGATGGCATCCTAACATTATCAACATCTGATGACTAAGTAATTTTTGCGATTCCTTAATGCCTTTTCGGCCCTCTCTTATTTTTACAGTCACACATTTTTCTTATTGTCAGTTGATTTATGTTTTTATGTTACAAGCACAACTTTGGAGCTGAAAATGACATGAAAGCTCATCACTCGACCAGTCCACCTACCCTCCTGAATTAGCATCAGAAAAACAGAGTCTCTGGGGCACCTGGGTGGCTCAGTCATTAACCATCTGCTTTCAGCTCAGGGCATGATCCAAGGATCCTGGGATTGAGCCCCGCATCTGGCTCCCTGCTTGGAGGGAAGCCTGCTTCTCCCTCTCCTACTCCCCCTGCTTGTGTTCCTCCTCTCACTGTATATCTGTCAAATAAATAAATAAAAATCTTAAAAAAAAAAAAGTAAAACAGAGCCTCAGACTAGTTAAATGATTTTCCCAAGATAAGACAGTTAATTATTGAAAAATTCAATGCTAGAACCTATTCTTCCTATGTCTCAGACCAACATTAAAAAATACCTTTCTGATGTAGGATTTTTTTTTCCTTCTTTCAGAGTTTGCCTTATTGTACCTGCATTTATTCCTTTAACAATACAAACAACAACAGTACAAAATCTGGGTATTAACCCTCTGGGAGTTTGTTTTGTATTCAGGACATTTACTCTGATCTTTCATTTCCTATGAACTGTATTTAGAGTAAAAATAAACAGATTTCTACACCTTGTCTCATCTGTCACAAATAGAAGTCAGAGATCAATGATGGATTTGGGAACCAGAACAGGCAGGATACCCCAAATGTGTACTGAGAGTTTCGGTAAACAAGTCAGTCTGTAGAGATTTATTGTGCAGCTATGAGAGAGCAGCTCAGTGCAGCAAGTGCAGAAGAACTGCTATGGGTGACAGAGATAGGATGCATTTTCTACAGTTCTGTCTTCCACAAGCTTAGAGTCTAAAAAAAGCCTGAGTGTTAATTCCATCAACTTGAGACCCAAAAGGACAAAAAAACACATGCATACATAGGCTTATAAATGTAATAAATGTGACTAAATATATATGAGAGATGAGAATATATTTTAAATCCTATAAAGAGAGATTAAAGAGACACAATGACAAGATATTTAATATCTAGTGGCGTATATATTATGGATATGTAAATAGATGGATAATAGATGGATATAATATGGATATGTAAATATTATGGATATGTAAATCTATGTAGATCTATATTTTTTCCATTTTATTTTATTTTATTTCTTTTCAGTGTTCCAAAATTCATTGTTGTGCACCTGTATTTCTTGACTCCTTTTGACACTGTTTTTATTTTTAAAGATTTATTTATTTATTTTGGAGAGAGAGAGAGAGTGAGTGTGTGTGTGTGTGTGTGAGAGAGAGAGAGAGAGAGAGAGAGAGAGAGTAGGGGACAGAGGGGCAGAGGAAGAGGAAGAGAGAATCCTCAAGCAGATTCCCCACTGAGCGTGGAGTCTAATGCAGTGTAGGATCCCAGCACCCTGAGATCAAGACCTGAGTTGAAATCAAGAGTCAGCCACTTAACCAACCAAGCCACCCAGGAGCCCCAGACCATGGAGGCAGTACCTGGATCTTTTCTGACCTAAATCTGGACCCTAATTCTTCTGCATTTCACCCTGCCTTATCAGAACATAATGAGTCAGGTTCCGATCCCCGTGTTTTGCTCTCTTTTGGAGATGGCACCCAAATAACTTCCAAGTGCCTACCTGGATTTTTGGATAGAGTATTACTAAATAATAGAGGCATCAGACAAGCTTTTGTCAACACAATGATTTATTATTACACTCTTATCTGAGAGTACTTCTTTTTTTTTTTTTAAGATTTCATTTTTCATTATTTATTTGACAGACAGAGATCACAAGTAGGCAGAGAGGCAAGCAGAGAGAGAGGAGGAAGCAGGCTCCCGGCTGAGCAGACAGCCCGATGCTGGGCTCGATGTGGGGCTCGATCCCAGGACCCTAGGATCATGACCCGAGCCAAAGGCAGAGGCTTCAACTGACTGAGCCACCCAGGTACCCCTGAGAGTACTTCTACCCCAAACACAGGCAAAAGCAGGAACTCCAAAGGACTGAGCCTTGATAGTAATTCCACATATCTTTGTCACCTCTTGCTCAATCCTTAATAAGTATCTATTTGCAAGGCTGCCTCTATGTTGTACTAGTGAAGACACATTTTTTAACTTTCCCAGATCTATGCTCTGTACTTCTAGCTCTCCATTTTGCTCTGGAAGGCTCTCTGGATGGATATATGACAGGGCTACCTTGTCTTCCAGTTCCTAGTTGATTCAACCAACGGACAGTAGGCAGATCAGAGAAGAAAGGGAGTGATGTTAGGATACATTTTTCCCCTAGGTCCATTCCTACAGGGTTGGTTTGGGTTGATGAGTCCTTCGATAAAGTTCACTGCCCTTCTCAAGACACTCCTATCTATAAACTCTTTCCATATGTTCATATGCTTTCCAATAACCTCCCCCTCCTCTCAGCCTTTTGAGACTAGGGGTGGTTACATTTCCATGAATACTAGTTTTGAGCTACTGCACTATGTCTTGAGCTATGCCTCCTGCTCATACTGCTATAAATAGTGTCTTATTAAATTTACCTCAAATTATCCTAATTTGAGTTCATCATCTCTTTTTCACTATGGCCCCAGCTAATATACCTCTCTTCAACTATCCTAGCCCTTGTACAAGAAGTAATTGTTTCACTTATTTTTCAGTTTTCACAAATACTCAGAAACTTTAGAGAAAATCTTTATGCTCGATAGCTTTAGGTGAGAACTTGTGAATTTTTTTTTCTGCTGTTAAGTTCTCTTGGCAGAGAAATAACTCTGTAGAAATAACTCCACTATGGAGACGCCACTATAGTCCACTGTTCTCTAGACATTTGAGGGCAAGAGAGTGGTGATTCTATTTTAGAAAGTATTAAATCTTGTGCTAAAAAAGTTGAAGTGAGTAGATATAGGCAAATGAACATTAAGAATATGTTCCAATTTTCTTCAAGTCTTTGGTTCAGACTCTTAATCTCACAAAACAAACTGTCTCAATGCTATTATAAAAAAAATATTTGGGCCTGGAGGACACAGTGAAATGGTATTGGGGATCCTCCAAGAGCTACTTTTTGAGCACCAATGGCTTGGACCGTGACTTCTATCTCCTTAATAACATTCTATTTCTTCAGAACTTTATAGACATTTCTTCATTGTTTTGTGGCACTGTTACTTTGGAGGCAAATTTTGCCTGTGTTCATTTTTTTCTATACCTCTTGGGTTCATTTCCTCCATACTTCCTCACAATTACTGTCATCTCCTTCTTGATTTATCTTGCATTAATATACATAAAAACTTCTTTCTTTGTTCTTGACATATAATTGTTTGAACAGGATACATAAAAGTGACTGGGAAATTTTCTGCTATTACATATTTAAATATTTTTCTGTTCTATGTGTTGGCTTCTCTTCAGGGAAATTATCACATACAAGTTGGGTCATCTTTGCTGTCCGTTTATATTATCTTCTCTCTAATTACATTAATTGCTGTCTTTTTCCCATTGCTTCTACCACCTCTATCAGAAATCCAGTTTTTCAGCCATGTTGGTTCTGTTCCTTGTTATTTCTAATGTATTTGTTAGCTCAGTACTTACATCATTTGCATTAGTTTGAACTTTTAGCTTTGAAATCTTTTTTGTGTTATTGTTTTATCATTTTTGTCTCTGAGATTACAGTTAGCTGATATACTGAAATTAGACCTCTATTTTCATGGGTTTCACTGATTAATTTACCTGTAATCCTACTTACCACTTTAGTCCAGTTTTCTCTGGATTGAAGGATATTAGTTTAGTTGCTCAGGATTTTTGTCATATCAACTTCTTCCCTTATTCTTATTCTGGAGGAGGTGTGGGAGAGGAGTGGAGCATTTCCAGTTTTCCCAGTCATTCTGGAATCTTCTTTAGTTACAACTTTTAAAAGAGACACTATGGGGTTATATCTAATTTCCTTGCTTGCTGCTGCTATTGAGTTTTCTGGTTTTGTTGATAGTTTTATGATGTTGCTTTCTTCCCTCTTATTATTGATCATCCCATTAGACATTAAGGACAGATAATTTGTTGATCTAGGTTTACTCCACTGTATTGTACCTCTATTAGTCTTTCATAGGACTGCCACACTTGACTAACCCTTCAAGGTGTATACAACCGTTCCACGACAGTTTACTTGATGGGGTATTGAGGAATTTTTAGCTGCTTTCAATTATAGCAGTTGTCTATTTTCTAGGTTTTGAGTGACTCATTTCAATGCCCAACTACATATAAAATTGCACTATCTTCTTTTTTAAAGTTGCCTCTCATTTGGCAAATACCTTGTAAATCTCTTTACAGCTTCTTTCTGTTGGATTGATCAACTGAGATAAATATCAAGAGCTGTGATTTTAAATGCTACGAACCAGCTCTTCTCCTGTGAGGCTTTACATTCTCTTTTGCTGTAAAAATTTAAAACTTCCATAGGAAGTTTCTATGTGCAAAACTGATCCCATGAAGGGGCGTGTAGGGTCTGATAATCCTGAAGACTGCAGATTCAAACTTTTTAATAGGATCTCAGCAGAGGTAGATCAAGGTTTTTCAAGGCCTGATGTTTATTTTAGGGCCTTTTTTGTGAAAAGGGATACATTATATATTTAAAAATAGGTATGGGGCTTTGGAACTAACCCATAAAATTGAACAGCCCTAAACTTAAACTTTATTGACTTCTTTGTAAACTCACCTCTGGAGCTCATGGAAAAATTCTTCCAAGCAAACTCAGCCCCAAGCATATCTCTTGACGTTACTTGCAAAATGTGGTAGTGTTTGAGAAAACTTGGAACAATGTATGTGGGCTGTGTATTGACTGGTTTACCTGCTCTCAGGCCCGGATGTATCTATGCATAACAAGCTGCCACTTTCCTCTGGTCTTACGTTGTCTCTGTTACTTGTTTTCTCCCCTGATTTTCTGATTAATCTACTTCTTATCTCTGGATTTGGATCCCTATTTTGAATTAATTTGGTTGGTTAGCATTAGACATTGTACTTGGGTTTTGCATTTCCAGTTCTTTCATAAACAGGACTCTTTTCTTCTCACTTTAAGGAAACCATTAGTCATACATGACACTGACATTGAATGTGACCACTTTATAGAAGTATTTCCTAACGTCTCTTGCTGTTATACACCAGATCTTAATCCTCTGGAGGTAGATGCTGGCTCCGATTATGAATTTTGGTTCTCCCTGCCTTCTTTGTAGTGTCATATGGACTTCCTGTTGAAAGTCAATTCCTGCTGTTGAAATTATATCTCTAGATAGGATTCTACCCAATTCATACTGCTCACTCTTCTTTGTTAGCCCAATATGGTTGTAATTGCCTTGAGATAAAGCAAATAGATTTATGGCCAGAAGATCCATCTTTGCATCATGGCCATCAGTGAATTTTTATATAAATAGTGAGGTATATGGTATATCTTATCATGGGACTTCTGAATATGATAACAACTCCTGGGATTCTCTGCATGTATAGTCAAGAATCCCTAATGGCTGATGATGAGAAAAGCTGTGACATTTCTGAGACATATTATAATGAATTTCAGATCGACATATTTTTCTCAAGGCATCCTTCATTTTATAGAATCTAAAGAGCAGAGAATCGATGTGACCCTCCAAAGCAGAGTAGGGGTTGAACTATTTAAATCAGTTTATAAATATAGAGAAGTTGCACATTTCCAGGCTGGCAAAACTTTTTAATCTAACTATTCTAGAGGGTAATTATATTAAAATCCATTTATTACATTTCTATGAAGTGTAATGATGCAAGTGTAAAGTTTTACTCTTGAAATGGTGGTTCCAAGGACAAAGAAGACACACTGAACTTCTCAGTAAGGCAAGCTTTTCAATTCCATGGTGAGGCATGAGAGAACCAGGTGATAATGTACCTATTTTACTTTTAGGATTGGTGCATCATATGCATCAGTATAATGGACCATTTAAGAAGTCCAGAAGTACCCAACAAAACTCAGAGGGAATGTATAGGTCAAGTGTCAGAGCTCCTTCCTTTGGAAGGCTGTTAGCTAAGTAAAGGAATTTGGCTTTACAAATATTCAAGGATACTTTGGCCATGCAATGAAAACTACCACATGAATCTTTGTCCTCCCATTTGTAAATTAAAATATACACACCAGGATACGATTTGAATAATGTCTACCAATAATTTGCATTATGGCAGCTCTGTTTTACACTCCTTTAAGGAGGCTGGCAAAAATGGAAATTAGTAATGAGAAAGTATAAAAACAAAAGTAACTCATCCAGAACTAACAGAGTAAATCACTTAAGGGAACATTAAGTCCTAATTGTAGAGATAACACACATTAATCACTCTCTGGTGCCACCAGGGGATGGCTTTGCTGATGGGCATTCCATGGCCTGGCACAAGGAAAAGCAGATACAAATGCAACCCAAAGATCTAAGTTTCTGATGTGAACCTGTGCATTCAGAAGCCTGGGTGGGCATATGGTTACATCATTTCTAAATTTGTAGTCAAGAGAAAACACTAGCAACACAGTATTAGAGTTGTAAATGCAGACACACATAAAGGGAGAAATTCACCTTGGAAAGCTTTTTTTCTGGCATCATTTCAAAGGTGTTAAACATATAGCAAAGTTCAACTGGGAATTGTTAAATGTTTACATTTACCTTCAGGGTGGGAAGCAAGAAGCTTCAAAGTAATTGAAATCACCAACTTTGCAGTAGAGTAGAGTTGGCCAGTTACGACCACTAGTTCTCCTATAAAAGACACACACTTCAACTTTCAAAAGTTGAAACAGAACTAAGAGACATGAGCAATAAGAACCCATAATATGTCCAATATGACAGGTGTCCTGGCCTAGTCTCCTGGAAAAAGCAGAGCCTGACACGGGAATTTCCATGCTGGTGACTTGTTTTGGGACTTGATCCTAAAGCGCAGGAATGGGGTACTGGGATGAGTTAAATAATAGAAAAGAGAAAGCTGCCCCAAGGACACCTTGTGGATCTCATCATCCTGGTCTGTCAGCAACAGGGATTTTATTTCTCTGGGGTCTTTTTGGAGAGCTGTGCATAATACATCTGTTACAGGACAACAACGGTAAGAGACAGGGAGTACTCATGTATTAGCTTCCATCCTTCTTTGGTAAAGGATAAGCCCATGTATTGTTAACACCCTGGTCCCTCCACTTTGAACCAAAATGGCTGAGGGGAGTCCATGAAGGAAATGCACATAAAGGCAGAAAAATCCATGGGCAAAAAGTGGGAGAGATACAGTGTCCCCAAGGGGAGATACTGTAGGGTTACGCCTGTGCAGCCCAGAGACAGAGCACAGGCTGGGATAAAGGCAGGCCGAGGTGTTTTTTGAGGGGCCCAAAGAAAACTTGGATACATTGTGGGAGGATCCTCAGGACTTGCTTTTTTATACATTTTGTTATTTAAAAAAAAAAAAAAAGTCTTACTAGTAAGATGGAGGGGAGATGGTTCCCATCCTATCTACTATGGACTGGACTACCTGGAAGTATCTCATTATGGCGCTTTGCATACCTTCTCTGTAAGACAGAGGCTCCACCCTGCCCCTATATGTTTGGGTGATCCGGGTTTTCTTCATTTGGTGACCTGTGCAGTACTGTGGTGATAGGTGTTATCTTGCCTCTACACACATGGATGAAGACAGAAGGAAAATTGAGCCAGATGTTGAACCAGATGCCAGGATTCCTTTGGCTGACTAACTCCATCTGCTGGTGGAGAGACACCCAGAGTCTGCAGCCTTCTCCCCATGGAGGTGAGACTGTTGACATCTCCTGACTTCAAAGGTTCAACAAAGACCGTATATACATACAGACACACTCACACACATTCAAGTAATACATACACATACACCACTCTCTTTCTCTCTTTCGCTCTCTCTGTGTGTCCCTCTGTCAGAGGAGACCAAAGTTCTTTTAGCTCTTTGTAGATGGACTTTTGTGGTGGACTATGGAAACACTGAATGGTAGATCTGTGTGGATCTCAGAGATGTTTATCTTAGTGTAAAAGATGAATCTTAAAGTCTTCTTAGGCAGTTGGAGGATGAAACTATCAAGATGTTACATTTTTTTCTTATTCTTCCCAAAAGGAGAGGGCACTATTTTCTCTCCCAACCACCTGCACTAAAACCTGGTTAGGAGATCAGTTGTTAGATGATCTGAATTGCTTCTCCCTAAATCACTTGCATGTGTTTTTCTGTCATTATAGAACAAAGGGCTTTGTCCCTTGTTCTAGTGAATCAGATCTACAAAGAAAAGGAGGAATTAAGAATAGATTTGCACCTCTGAAATTGTACTGTGTAGGAAATAACCAATTTTGATATGCCACAGGGCATATTTAAAAATCACTTGTTGGGGCACCTGGGTGACTCAGTGGGTTAAAGCCTCTGCCTTCCGCTCAGGTCATGATTCCACGGTCCTGGGTTCGAGCCCCACATCGGGCTCTCTGCTCAGCAGGGAGCCTGCTTCCTCCTCTCTCTGACTGCCTCTCTGCCTACTTGTAATGTCTGTCAAATAAATAAATAAAATCTTTAAAAAAAATCACTTTTAACCTTGTATGTTGAAGTTGCCTAGCATGAATATGATTACATCTTAACTTAGGGGAAGCTCAACAAAGGTTTGAATAGATTTTATTTTGTATTCACTGGTTATCTTGTCTTGCAAATAAGTTTATTTCAACTTTCCCTAAAACATGCTAGATGATGTGTGAAGTGGGCACGGCAGGTTTGGAGTCAGAAAGACCTGTGTTTCCATTTTGTTTCTGCTGCATATTAGGTGGGATAGCTTGAATATCCATTAACCTCTATGTCCTCCTCTGTAAAATGGAAACATTAATATCTACCAGGCAAAGTTGTTATAAAGATTTCTGGAAATGTACATAAAGATTCTAATATAATATGTAACACTGGAAGTAGTTAAGTGACAGTGATGAGTTACACTCTCAGAATTACTGCTGGTCTGTGGAGGAAGGGAGACTGGTACCTACGGGCAAATATTTCCCAATCAAATCTAATTCATTGGTATTCCCCTAAGCATTTTTGTGTAGCCCATCCATCCCTGGACAATTTTCTTATGTACAAGTTCCCAGAAGCAAGAAAGAGATAAATGCAAAGTAAAATGTGGACCTCCAAGTGAATTAAAGCATCTGTCAGTGTGATCAGCTCCAAATCGAAAAGTAAACTTAATTAAAAAGAAAAGAAAACTCTTGCTGCTGCCAGAATGAAATTCAGGGTTTCAAGGCTGACAAAAAGAAAGCTATACTGATAGGTTCATAATTAAATGATGGGGTAAAATTATCACGGGATGTTTACTCTGCATCTATGCTCATATTTATTTAGTTATTTTTTTGCCTTCTAAAAATAAAGGCTATAAAATTGAGCACACAATTAAATTATACCTGTTGTGCCCCCAATTAGCTGAATCCTGGCCCATTTCAGATTGTGTGTTCCCGCTGTGTGTATCAAAAATTGAAGGAGCTAGGAAATGTCTCCTCTAAGCTTGTTTTCTGGCACCAGATTTAAAGACCTGGCTGGCTAACAGCTCTCTGAACTCCTTCTGGCCTGTCTTGCTGGCTTTGAAGGTCAAGTAAGAGGCTGCAATGTGAATTTGCAAATGAAATATGAAATATGGATCTCGAAGTTTGGCGAAGAGAAGGATGGTGGCCAGTGCTGAGAGGAAATCATCATGAGATTACAAAGGGTCAGCAATGATTAAAATGGTTAAAATTCAGTGGCAGCATTGCTTTCTAATGTGTAAATGTTTTAAACATGCTAGCAATAATAGACTCTCAGTCATCCACTGCTCATTGAACATACACTAACATTTTGGCATATTTTGTTTAGTGTTTTTAAAGAAATACAATTTAAAATGTTTAGCTTAAGCTTCATCCTATTTCCATCCTTTATCCCTTCCTTTCTACTCAAAGTGCTATTAAGAAATCAGTATATGAGATTACCATGCATGTTGGAAGAATACATGTTTGCATTCATGCATACCATGTAGTGTGTTCTTATGCATACATTCATTTATATAACTGAAATGCTCCTATATGGGCACACAGAGACATAGAGGATGCTCAATGCAGCCTCGCTTGTAATAGCTACAAATGGAAAATAACCAATATGCTCACCTATAAAGCCTTGGTTAATTAAACTGTAGTGTATTCATACCATAAGATATTTTATAATAGTTTACATGAAAGAACCAGATCTATGTGTAGTAATAGAAATATATTTCTCAATTACAATTTTGAATGAAAAAAAAGCATTTTAGCTTTTTAAGTAAATACCATCAGGAAGAAAATAGCAGTTGGGAAGACTCCTTGGGTCTATGTGTGTGTGAAAGACAGGTAGAAGCTCACCAAACAGGGCACGCAGATGGCACCCCCCCAGTTGTCCTTACAGATGGGTGCAACCATGTGACTCGTGTTCTGGTCAGAGTTACGCTGGAGAGATTCCCTTCACCATTTTCCAACTTGATCCATTCCAACATCTTGCAGGATCCTCCACACATGCCCCATTTCCCACCCCTGGTAGAAGGTTCTACAGCCCTAGGGGATGATGGAGCCACTGAAAGAGGGGAGCCCAGAGCCTTGCCTGTAACACACACTATTGTGGGACATGGGCAAGAAGCAAACCTTTATTGTGTCAAGCCACTAGTATTTTGTGATCATAACTTATCCTGCTATGTTCAGTGTGTTTATCATAAAGCTGTTTCTGAGTCTCTACTCAAGGAGCTCCCATGACATGTGAGGCATTGGTGAACTGTTTGGATAAAGAGAGGGCATTTCTGAAGACAGATAAGACCTGATTCTTCTCTCTGAAGGAACATTGTGTCATGTTCCAAATAGCTTCTGGCTCTGCCTTTGCTTTTGTTTTCCATCACCTTCCTTGGCTACATCTGAAGTAGGCCTATGGTTTCCTCGGGCCTTATATAGCATTATTGGCTCCTCTGTTGATGAAAAATTGGGATCAGAGTTTCAAATAATCATAGGCTTTTTAAATTCAGAATTACACTTCCTCTGGCAATGCATTTCTCTAAAAAATTTAGAAGGGATAGAGTGTATTTGCATCCAGTCAGTTCTATACACCATCGCATCTTCAAATATATATTTGAATTCAATTTATATTTGAATATATATATTATATATAATACATTATATATAACATATATATGTCTTCTTTAATTTCTTTTGTTTTTCTGCATACCTCACTTTATTTATGAAGGCTCCCTTAAGAATAGGGCTTGAATGCGAAGGCCACAAGTTTAATCTAATACTTTACCTGGGTGATTTTGTCTAGCTGGGATTTTTTTTTTTAATCATTTTTTAAATTTATTTTCAGCATAACAGTATTCATTGTTTTTGTACCACACCCAGTGCTCCATGCAATCCGTGCCCTCTCTAATACCCACCACCTGGTTCCCCCAACCTCCCACCCCCCCACCTCTTCAAACCCTTCAGATAGCTGGGATTTTTTAATGAGTTATTTTCACTCAAATTATTTTTCTAAAATGAGCTCCTTTAAAATAATAATTTTCAGCTTGCAGAAATGGTGGGGAATTTCTGCATAACTTTCACCCAGGTTCTGCCAATGTTGACACCTTATATAACCATGGCACAAGTATGGACACTAGGAATTAACGTTGACATTGTTAAGTGGTGTACAGAACCTTTTAAGTTCACGAGGTGTTCCAGTAGCATCCTTTTGTCTGGGTTGGGACCCAGTCCAGGATGTCACTTGCACGTAGTTGCCATGTCTCTTTGATATCCAACCATCTGTATTTGTTTTTCAGGTTTTTCTTTTATGATCTTGCACTTTTTGTACAATACTATCAGCTATTTTGTAGAATATCATTGAATTTGGCTATGTCTGATGTTTTCTCATGATCAGGTTCAAGTTATGCATTTTTGGCAAGAGTATTTCAGACAAGATGTTCTCTCCTCAGTGCATCATCAAGGGGGCATGACGGAGATAGAAGATAGTAACTTTCATCAGGTGGTTAAGGTAGTATTTTCAGGGTTTCTCCACTGTGAAGCTACCATCTTGCTCTTTGCAAAGAATTAATACTTGGGAGGGGATACTTTGAAGCTAGGCAAAGACTCTTCTTCTTCTCGTCATGTGTTCACCCCCTTACATTAGTATTCATTAATAACTTTTGTCTGTAGTAATTATTACTATGTATTAGAGTAATGGTGATTTTCCCATTTTCTTCATTCCTTCTATATTTATTTATTGTAACTCTATTTTGAGTAAGACTATTTTGAGTAAGACCTGTCCTTTTCTCCTCGAGTGTGTAGTCAAATACTGATTTACATCAGTAATTGAGTCACGGATATTTATTCTAACTCTAGGTATAATCCAATACTCTCACTGCTTATTTTGTGCTCAGATTATTCCAACTTTGGCCACTGAGAGTTCCTTCAAGTTGTTTCTGTGTCCTTTTAATATGTCCTGGGAAATTGTTGAGCATCTCCTTACTTTAAGATAGCACATGATGTTTGGGCTCATTTTATATTTTGCTTTTCCCAGTTTCAGACCTAGTCATTTCTACAAGGAGCTCTGGTTTCTTTGATCAGATATTTAGACCTATATTTAGAAACCAAGATCTGGGTGAAAGACTATTTGTTGCTGTGTTGAAATATCATTGCTTCTAGGCCTTCCCAGTAGAAATAACTAGGAAATGTATGTGGTTTTTCCAACACATGCATAGACACACATCTCTATTTCTGTTTTCATATATCTGCATATATATTAAAACCACAAATCCGTACTGGTACCTCTGACTCTGTTCCAATACCACAGTTTCATTATAGCCTTCCATCTTTCAGTATTTGAAACTTCATTACAATTCAGTATTTCACTATCGTGACATTTTTCTGTAACAGTGAGACGCCTGGCTTTTATTATCCAAAATATATTGTGTATTTGTTCAACACTAGCATACATGTAAAACTGACTCTTTGAGAAATATTAACTATGTACAGTTCTTTTTGTCATAAACCTTGGAGTACACAATTGAGCTACTGTTTTCCATAATTACTTAGGCTAGTTCTTTTCCTTCCCAACTCCTTTCATTGTGATTACATGATTATCTGATTTATTTGCAAAACAGATTCTTTTGCTACAGCTGGTAGTCAACTTGGGTTCCATCCACATCCTAGTTAAGTTTACTTTATTATTTTGAGTGTGTGTAAACATTACCATCATTCTAAAAGTCAGAGCCATTAGAAAAAGATGCTTTGAGAGAAATATCACTACCCCTTCCTATCCCCTCTCTCTGCAGATAACTAATCACATTAATTTCTGACCTATCCTTCCTGCAATAGTTTTGCACAAAATGAAAAGACACATGTAAATTTTCATATATCCCCTTCTTTCTTACATGAAAGAAGGCTCAATACAGGTACTTTTCTGGACTTTTATTTTTCATTTAATAGTACATCTAAGAGATCTTCCATATTTTTTATAGCTTTAAAATACTTCATTTTGTAAGTGTGCCATTGTTTATTTAACTATTATTCCAAGTATGGACATTTAGTCTGTTTCAGATATTTTGCAAATAAAAAGAATTGCCACAATGAATGGCTTTGTGTATATCTTCACTTTGCTAACGGTGCATTTTTAGTGTAGATTCCTAGAAGTCATATTGCTGGATCAAAATGGAAATGCATTTATAGTCTTGCTAAATATTGACAAATTCCTCTCCCCGGTGATCATACTTGTTTACATTTCTGTCAGCAATATATAGAGAATACTAATTCTTCACAGCCATGCAAACAGGCTATCTTGTCATATTTTTCCATATCCACCAATCATCATTTCAAGTTGTCAGTGTTGTCTTATTTTGTATTTATCTAACTGTAACTTTGGATATTTTTGAAATGCTAAGAGCCATTTTTATAATTGTGTGTGAATGCATGCTTGTGTGTGTGTGTGTGTGTGTGTGTGCATGTGAATTGTCTGTTCATGTTTTCCCTCTCTCTCTCTCTTTCTTTTTATTTTCCCTGTCAGGACTTTGGTAATTTGTCCCTCAAGTTTTTTTTCCTCAGACTTTTTAAGCAAACAAAAAATAGTAGTACAATGTAGAGATTCATTTGACAAATTCTTACTTAGTAGGTACATTCCCAGCAGTATATGATACTAAAAATGAAGGCATAGTCCCTCATAGAGCATTGGTCTGGGGGAAGAGACAGATGTTGAGCACTTTACTTTTTTTTAATTAAACTTTTATTTTGAGATAACTGTAGATTCACATGCAGTAATAAGACATAGAGAGAGATCATGGGTATATGCTACCCTGTTTCCCCCAATGGTACATCCCTCAGAACTGTAGTAAAATACCATAAGCAGAATATTGATATTGATAGAGTCAAGATACAGAACATCACTACAAGAATCTTTGTTGTGTTTTTATAGCCATGCCCGCTTTCATTCCATCTTCACTCCTGCTTTCCTCCCTAAATAACCTTTCATTTTGCCATTTCAATAATGTTATATAGATGTAATCATATAATCTGTAAACTTCCTGGGTTGGTTTTTCCACTTAGAATAATGTTCTAGAAAATTCAGTTTCTTGCACATATCAATACCTTATGTCTTTTGATCTGCAGTTAAATGCTATAACCTGAGCCCAATCCCCTGGTCTAATACTATATTTCCTTTTTTTTAAATCTTCTCAGTAGGTTTCATTTTTTATTTTATTTTATTTTATTTATATTTATTTTATTTCTTTTCAGTGTTCCAGCATTCATTGTTTATGCACCACACCTAGTGCTGCATGCAGTACATGCTCTTCATAATACCCACAACCAGGCTCCCTGTCCCCTCCCCTCCAAAACCCTCAGTTTGTTTCTCAGAGTCCACAGTCTCTCATGTTTTGTCTCCCTCTCCAATTTCCCCCACCTCACTTCTCCTCTCCATCTAATACTGTATTTCTTTTGATTGCTGAGTAGTAGTCTATTGTAAATATATTTAATCATTAACAGCTTATTTAGCCATTCTTCCATTGAAGAACATCAGATTTGTTCTGAGTTTTGGGCTATTGCGAGTAAAGCTGCTATGAATATCCATGTTCCAGTTTTTATGTGAACTTGTATTCATTTTTCTGGGAGGAATGCCCAAGAATGCAATTCTGGGTCATTTGGTAGTTGTGTGTTTAGTTTCTGAAAATACTGACAACCTGTTTTCCGGGGTTGTTCTACCATTTCTATTCCAACCAGCAATATACGAGCGATCCAGTTTTTCCACATTTTTACCAGTGTTTGGTATCCTGCTGCTTATTTTTTCCATTCGGATAGGTCTGTAATAATATCTGATTGCATTTATCTATAGGCTGTTGATGTTAAACATCTTCTAATGTGCTTATTTGCCATTCGTAGGTCATTCTCAGTGAAATGTCTCTTTATGCCTACTGTCAATGTTCTCAAGGAATTGTTTGTTTTCCAACAGTTCTGTTTTGAGATGTCTATATCTCTATGACTGTCTAATCTTTATCACCAATCTCTATTATAGCTATGGATATAAATAGTCTAGATATTGGCCCTTTGATATGTAGCTTGCAAATATTTTCTCCTACTCTATATTTTATTTCTTCTTTGTATTCATAGTATCTTTCTCAGAGCAAAATTTTGCATTTTAATGAGGTCTTTTTTATCAACTTGTTGTTTGATTGATGACACTTTTAGGGTCAAGCTTAAGAATTCTTCATCTACCCTCAGATTCCAAAGATCTTTTATCTTTTTTTCTCCAAAAGTTTTATAGTTTTATGTTTCACGTGAAGTCCATGACTCACTTATCCATTTGGGGCTAATTCTTAGATAAAGTGTGAATCATAGGTCAAGGGCTTTTGGTTTTGCTTTTTGGTTGTTGTTGTGGTTTTGCTTTTTGGTTGTTGTTGTGGTTTGTTCTTGTCTATGGATGTCCCATTATTCCAGCACCATTTGTTAACAATCTTTATTCCTCCAGTGAATGGCTTTTGCACCTCTTTGAAAATCTTTTGGGCCGTTGGTGTGAATCTATTTCTAGACTCTATCTCATTCTGTTTCATTAATCTCTGTGTCTATATCTCTGCCAATTCCACAGTTATAACTGTAGCTATGTAATAAGTCTTAAAACCATGTAGACTAATTACTTTCATTTTATTCTTTTCTTTAAATTATGTTAGTTTTAAATTATGTTAGTAGTTCCTTTGCCTTTCCATATAAATTTTAGAATACTCTTGTCTATACCTACAAAAATATATTTTTGGGATTTTGATAGAAATTGTGTCAAACTTGTATATTAATCTGGGGAGAAATGACTTCTTTGCCATGGTGAATCTTCCAATTTTTGAACTTGGCATGCCCCTCAATTTATTTAGTTCTTCTTTGAGTTCTTTCACTAGTGTTTGTAGTTTTCAGCATGTAAGTTATATACATGTTTAATAGGCATATACATATATATATATATATTTCATTTATTTTGAGTGGTTGTAAATGGAATTTTTAAAACACTGGGTGTTATATGTAAGTGATGAATCACTAAATTCTACTCCTGGAACTAATATTATACTGTATTTTAACCAACTGGAATTTAAATTAAAAACTTGAAACTGTAACACAAATTTAAAAAAATAGATAAAGCTTTAATGTCCACATTTATTGCATATATACATACATAATCTATAATCTATATTTAAATTTATTTCATACATTTAATATACATATTAATTATATGTATATGCACACACACAATTGATTTCTAAATGTTTATCTTGAACCCTGTGAACTTGCTAAACTCACGTATTAGTTCTGGAAGGTGTTTTTGGTAATCTCGTTGGAATTTTCTATGTAGTCAATCATGTCATCACCAATTACAGACAGTTTCTTTTTTCTTTTCTCATCTGTATGCATTTTATTTCCTCATCTTGCCTTATTGCTCTGGCTACAACTTCCAGCACAATGCTAAATCAGAGTGGTCCTCTATTTTCTGTAAGGCATTATATGAGTTCATGTTAATTCTTCATACATTAGGTAGACTTTTGTGATGAAACCATTTAGGCCAGAAAAAAAAAAATTGGGGGAGATAGTATTTAAATTATAAATTTAATTCTATTAATATTTATAGGGCTATTTAAATTATGTTTTATATTGGGTGAATTATGTTATTTTCCTGATTTAAAGGAGTCCTGTAACCTCTCCTTCAAAGAGGCAATAAAGCATGGGTGGAGTGTGATTTCTCAAATGGAAGATGACGGGAATGCAGACCCCCTTGAGCCAGGAAAATATAAAGAGTGAAAGGGAACTAGAGAAAATCATGGAAGAAAATTGTCTCCCAAATGAACACTTTTCATCTTTCCCAGATCCAGCATAGCTTTCTCTAGCATACCTCCCCTATCATCCTACTTGCTTTGAAGTCTCCGTATTGTTTCTGTTCTAATTCCTGCCTTGCTACTTGTGAGCTGTGGGACTTTAGGCAAGGTACTAACCCCTGTGTCCCTCAGTTTCTTTTCTCTAAAAATGGAAATAGTAGTAGTATTTTCCTCATGTGATTGTGTGAGAATTCAAATGAGTCCATAAATATAAAATACCTTAAAAGGTGTTAATGGATATATTATGTTTCTAACATTGTTAATTGAAAAGACTTCCTTTTTGTCATTGAATTGCTTTGACACCTTTTTTTTTTCTTTTCTTAGAATAACCTATGACATATGTGTGGGTTTATTTCTAGACTCTTCCCACAGCCACTGATCTGTTTATATATACTTTTGCAGAGAGCACATGATCTTTGTTACTGTTGCTTTAGAATAAGCCTTGAAATCAGGGAATGTAAGTCTTCTAATCTTGTTTATCTTCTCCATGATTGTCTTGTTATTTGAGGTCATTTCCATTTCCATGTAATTTTTGAAAAATAGCTTTCCAATTTCTATTTTCAAAAAAGACTGATATCATTTTGATTGGAGTGAGTTGCATTGAATCTATAGATCAGTTTAGAAGAAAATTGACATTTTAACTAAATATAGAGTTTTTCAAAGCACAAGCATGGACTTGGGTCCTTTTAAATTTCTCTCAGCACTGTTTTCTAGATGTCTTGCACATCTTTTGTTAAATGTATTCCTGGAGAGCTTTCTAAATGCTACTAATAATTAAGATGTTTTAAACATCATTTTTCACTTGTTTATTGTAGTTGAAACAGAATCCAATATTTTGTACATTAATCTTTTAACCTGTGATTTTGCTAAATTGATCTATTAGTTCTGGTGTTTGTAATCTATAAAATCATAAAAAAATATTTTTTGCTTCCCAGTCTTTGTATCTACTTTCCTCTCTTTTCTTTCCTTTTTTTTATTCTTTTCCTCCTTATCTCTCTCTTCTCTCCCTTTCTTCCCCACCATCTTAATTGTGCTGAGTAGGACTTGTGATTCATTTTGAATAGAAATGGTAAGAGTAGACATTCTTGTCCTGTCCCCAACTTTAAAGGGAAAAGTTCAATATTTAACCTTTAAGAATAATGTTAAGAATATGAATAAAAATAATAAGAATAATATTAGAATAAGAATATGTAGCTGCAGGTTTTCATAGACACCCTTTACCTTTTATACATTTCAGACTACATCCTTAAATTTGCTTTATTCTCTTGATATTTTAGTTGTGAGGTTCATTCATGTTGGTTGGTGTATATCTATGCCTTCTTTTTCACTGCTGCATGTTTCAGTCTACAAAACTGTCACAAGTTTTGGGGCACCTGGGTAGCTTAGTCAGTTAAGCGTCTAACTCTTGATTGTGGATCAGATCATGATTTTTGGGTCAGGATATCCAGCCCTACAGTGGGCTCCATGCTCAGTGGGGAGTCTGCTTGGGATTCTCTCTGTCCCTCTCCCTCAGCCCCTCCCTCCATGCTTACTCTCTCTCAAATGGATAAATAAATCTTCAAAATTGTCACAAGTTCTTTCTTCATTCACCTCTTAATTAATGTTTAGAATATACTCATTGTTTAAAAATACTTATAATACTCCTTTTATAATTCCTCTATAGCCTCTGTACACTCATGAATTTATTTTTGGCATATTCCAAGAGTTGGAATTGTTAAGTAAGAGGTGTGTTAACTGTTGACTTTAATGTTTTTAGACAAAATTTCTCTGCAAAATGTCTGTCCAACAGATGCTATATGAACTGTGTAAAAGTTCTTATTGCTTCACAGAATTACCAACCCTTATTATTCTCAGGTAATTTAATTTATATTTTAGCCATCTGATGAGTATGACATTGTATCTCTTTGGACTTCAGTTTTACTTCCCTGATTACTTCAGAAACTGAGAATTCTTAAATTTTTAAGTTGCTCTTTCAGGTTTTCTGTTAATTCTGTCCAATTATCTACATGATTATTTGTATTTCCCTTATTTTTTTTAAGGATTTTATTTATTTATTTGACAGATCACAAGTAGGCAGAGAGGCAGGCAGAGAGAGAGGAGGAAGCAGGCTCCCTGCCGAGCAAAGAGCCCAATGTGGGGCTCGATCCCAGGACCCTGGGACCGTGACCTGAGCCGAAGGCAGAGGCTTTAACCCACTGAGCCACCCAGGTGCCCCTGTATTTCCCTTATGGTTTTAAAAATATATAACAGATATAGATTCAATAATTGACACCAATTATTCCAGTCTATATCTCCTCTGTGTCCCTTCTTGGTCAGTCTCTCTTTTACACACACACACACACGCACACACACACACACATTACACACTGGGTTTTGATATACAGAAGCTTTTATTTTAATGTTTAGTTATTTTAGCTTTTATTTTATTTTATTTTTATTGACCAAATTTGTCAATCTTCTTTTGTGGCTTTGCATCTGTTTAAAAAATCCATTCTTGAGATAACAATGGTATTATCCTCTATTTTCTTTTTAAAATTTTCAGGTTTGATTCTTCACATGAAACTCATGTTAGTTTAATTTGCAAATGAAGGATCCAGTTCCTTGTTTGGCCAAATTTATAAACAGTTGCCTCATCTCCTGGTATTGAATGTTCCATCTCTTCATGGTAGGCAGCCAGGCTCTGCCTCGTGACAAGGGTTACAAAGATCTTGTGTGTTTCTAGTCCCCCACTTGTCATTCTCTGTGTTCTGTCTGTCTGTTCCTGCTGCAGTCCTTTCCTACTGTTCTATTATAAGAATCTCTGTGGGACAGACTCCTGACTGTATTGTTTCATCTCAAAACTGCCTTAGCTTTTTTTATCATGTGCCTTTACACATAAATTTTAAAATTCATATGTTGATTTCAGGAAGTTCAAGAAAAACATTTTGGAATTTTAATTGGGTTTGCATTGAATTTTTTACATTAATTTGTGGAGAATTTACAACTTTAAGACATCACTCCATCCCTACACATGGCATTTTATTCTATTTATTTAGGCCTATTTTAATTTATTTCAATTCAGCACTGACATTTTATCCACTGAATTTATACATTTCTTTTGATACTTCATTGTTTACCATATATATTTATACATCATATATCAAATTAAAATTATATCAAATTAAAAATATATATCATATGTCTCATATGATATATATAGTTATTTTAATTGTGTTTTCTAAAATTACATTTCAGTCTGTTGATGGGGTATAGAAGTGCCATTGATTTTTAATATATACATCATATCTATCAAACTTGCTAAATTCTCTTATTTCTATGTTTTCCCTATTAATTATCTCAGCTATTTTCTGAGAAAACAGAATGTGTGAATAATAATGGTCTTGTTCCTTTTCTTCCAATTCTTATACATTTAGGATTTTGTTGCTTGTTTAAAAACCTTTTAAGGCTTCTGGCTGGTTTAGTAAGTAGAGCATGGGACTCTTGATTTCAGGGTTATGAGTTGAAGCCCCACAATGGATGTAAAGACTACTTAAATAGATAAAAACTAAAAAAAAAAAAAAAAATGCTTCTGGGTGGTTATGACCTATAGAACAATGAATTTGGGTAAAAAAATGAGCTATGATTTTTTGATGTGTGTGGAACTTGAATTATGGTGTGGGCATAGTCATCTTGTATACTGTTCCTGTGTGCTTGATTGAAGTATGTTCTCACTCATTACTTGTGTGCTTTCATTAGACCACCATTACTAATTGTTCTTTTCTGATTTTCTGTATGTTACTAAATTCTTTTGCCTACTTGAAAGATATAGTCCATTAAGGTAGTGAATTAATCAATTTCCTCTAAATTTCTGAAAATTTTTATTGCATACATTTTATTTTATTTATATGAAAACTATGCTAAAGAAATCCTTTTATCTTCTCAAGATATTAAGCCTCTGTATAGCCAACAAGGGCTGCCAGAACACAACACTATAGACTGATGGCTTAAGCAGGAAAAATTCATTTTTCACAGTTCTGTAGGCCAACATGATTGGATTCTGATAAGGACCCTCTTTCTGCCTTGTAAATGGCCACACTTTCCTGTGTCCTCACATGACAGAGTGAGGGAGCTCTCTGGGGTCTTTTCTTACAAAGGCACTAACTCCATCATGAGGGCCCCATCCTCATGACAGTACCTGAAACTTACAACCTCCCCAAGGCCTTAACTCCTAAAACTATCACCTTAGAGATTAGAGTTCCAAAATATGAATCTTGGAGAACACACAAATCAGTCCACAACAACAATGTATCTGTCATTACCCTCTATCTTTCTTTGGTTTTTTTTTTTTTTTTTCCCTAAAATGTGTGCTTCCTCTGAAGGTCCCCATGGTATTTATGTCATGGTAGTAATATAGTGAAATAATATAGGAGGTAACCAAAGATTTAAAAAAAATAGGAATGCCATTTTAATGAGTGTTTACCTATTTACATTTACTGTGATTACTCACATATTTGAAAGAGCTTGATCTTTTTTTTTCCTTTCTATTGAGTTATTTTGCTCTTAATTATTTTGTCTCTTTTTTATTGGGGGTGGAACTTCATTGAGGTCTCATTGTGATTTTGTATTTTCCATCCCTGGTTGGGAATTTATACAACTTATTTCAATTGTCACTCTTTTAATCATAAGTGGCAGAATCAGTGGAGTATGAAGTTGACTAGTTCCTTTAACTAGTCAGTGCCTTTCCGACTTGTATGCTATTATTAATCAGTGTTTTGAGTATTTTGTTTCGTTGATCATGAAATCTGCAATACTATTTTTTATGCATTCAGTATTTATAAAGATCTACCCTCATGCTGAAAATTTCTTACTGACTGTTCCTTTGTGCATTTCATCTATTTCTTCTGAACTTCATTCCCTCTTTCTGCTATCCTTCTTTTTTATTTTCTTTAATAAAAGACAGTTTATTATACGTGAAAATAGAACACACTATCATTTTTGAATAACAGCTTTACTGTTTTTATACTTTGGACTGATAATTATTTTCTTTCCACATGTTGAATGTTGTGCTCCACCATCTGCTGACTTCCTTTGATCTATTAAGAAGTCAGCCCTCAATCTGTTGCTTATCTTTTTAAATTCTATTTTATTTTTAATGATTTTAATAATTTTAATATTTTAAATAATTTTAATAATTTAATAAATTTAATAATTTAATAATATTTTATTTTTACATAATCTCTGCAGTGTGGGGTTGGAGCTCACAACCCTGAAATCAAGTCACATGCTCTTCCAATGGAACCTGCCAGGTGCCACCATTGTTTATCTTCCATGGTTAATAAGTCTTAAGTCATGGGCAATTTGAGTTCTTCTCTTTTCCTTTGTTGCTCTGCAGTTTTATTGTCCTATTTGTAATATTTTTTTCCTTTTATTTACTCTCCTAAGATTGTAGTTCTCTTTTTTAAAAGATTTTATTTATTTATTTATTTAGAGAGAGAGTAAGCAAGTGGGAGGAAGGGCATAGGGAGAGGGAAAGAGAGAATCTCTTGCTGACCCTGAGATCAGGACCTGAGCTGAAATCAAGAGTCAGGTATTGACTGACTGAGCCACTCAGGCTCCCCCTAAGATTGTAGTTCTTATTGAACCTAAGATTGCATGACTTACTTCAAATGTGGAAATATCTCATCAATACCTCTTTAGATATTTTATCTTCTACATTCAATTTCTTCTCCTTCTGAAACTTATATTCAGTCTTTTCATTCTATCTGACATGTCTCTCCAACTCTCCTTCATATTTTTCACTTCTAACTCAAATTCCTTCTTTGTATCTTTAAAGACACTTGTTACTTCTCCCTTTAGCAGCACCTAGTTTGTCTTTTAAGTAATCCATAAAATTTTAAATTTTATTTATTACAGGATTTTCATCTCTAAAATGTTTATGTGGATAGTTTTCAAACCTGCCTGTCCTTGTATAATATCTTATTTTTGGGTCATGTTATCAATTCTCTGGTTTATTCCTTTAAAAAACGTATTTATGCTTATTTTTAGTTGGTATACAACATTCCTAATATATCATGTCCCCAGGGATCTTTCTTCACTCTTTTTTCATTTGGTCATTTATCGGTTGTGTGTTTCAAAATTTCAGATCTGGGGTTTATGCTGACCTGAAATCCATAGTTTGCTTTATCATTTGCTTGTCAGGTATCTTGCTATATCTGCTGGTGACTTATTGTAATTTTAAAACTTTGTGTTTCCTAGACTGAATAGAAAGTATAAATTCAAACCTCAAGTTCACCACTGCAGAGCTCTGACCATGGATCCCAGAGATAGACAAGGTTCTTTTTCATCCAGTTGGTTGAATTTAAGTTGTTTTTTGTTTTGTTTTGTTTTGTTGACAGAGAGAGATCACAAGTAGGCAGATAAGCAGGCAGAGAGAGTGGAGGAAGCAGGCTCCTTGCTCAGCAGAGAGCCCGAAGGGCTCAATCCCAGGACCCTGTCCCAGGACCCTGGGATCATGACCTGAGCCGAAGACAGAGGCTTTAACCCACTGAGCCATCCAGGCACCCCTAGTGGTTGAATTTTTATCTTCTGATGAAAGCTTTAGCTCTCTGAGTGTCCCAATTACACATAAGCATTTCAGTTCTCAATATTCCACTCTCTTGGGCCCAAGCCCCTATCTCTTATCCCTCTCGTGGATGGTAAAAATCCAATACTTAAATTTACTAAAATTGGCAAATTGCTTTGGGAGCACTTATAGCTTTAGTGCACTCTTAAAAAAAAAAATCTGTTTGCCTGCCCTTTCTTTGCTTTGGACTCCTAGAGATTTATCTTAATTCCTTGCCGTTTCAACTTAGGGCTTAAATGTTTCCTTTGTGTTTGTTCTTATATTTCCCAGCCCTTCAATGTGTTCTAAAGAAAATTTTTGGGGGGCGCCTGGGTGGCTCAGTGGGTTAAAGCCTCTGCCATCGGCTCAGGTCGTGATCCCAGGGTCCTGGGATCGAGCCCCACATCGGGCTCTCTGCTCAGCAGGGAGCCTGCTTCCCTCTCTCTCTCTCTCTCTGCCTGCCTCTCTGCCTACTTGTGATCTCTGTCTGTCAAATAAATAAAAACAAAATCTTTAAAAAAAATAATTTTTTAAGATATCATGTTTTTCATGTTGCCAGAAATGAAATTTAATTAAACATGTGTTTATTCAACATCTATGATACATAGAACCATGTTACAGTGTCTATAGTGAGAGGAGGTGCAGGGAAAGGCTGTGGTATTAGAAGTGAAATAAGTATTGTTAGGATAATTGATCAGATTTTAGGCAAACAAAACTCACCCTATTGACATGTCACTGAGAGCTTTAGCTAACAGGACCTATTTCTGGTAGCCTAATTTGTGGTACTTCCCCAAGCTATTGAATATAGCATTTTCCTATGAGATAGAGAGATAGAGACAGACAGACAGACAGACAGGCTGGAGGCTGACTGCCTACATTTGAATCATAGCTCCTTCCATTGCTATGTATGTGGTCCCAGAAAGCTACTTAAACCTTCTGTACTTCGGTTTCTTCACCTGTAAAACTGGGACAATAGTCGTGCCTGTTTCAATGGGCTAGCCTACAGAATAGGTAAGTCAGTACATGTAACTTGATTAGGATGGTGGGCATATAATTTTTAACATATCTTAGCTATTCTTATTTTTAACTATTACTTATGGCTTGGTACTGTGCAAAATGCTGTGGAAGCAGAAAACAATGGCAGTCCCTGCTCTCCAAGGGTTCAGTCAGGTCACTCTTTAGAGAGAGACTAACATGCAATCTGTACTGTATATTGCTTACACATAAAAGTTGGCAATTAAGGCATCGGTGCAATAAACAAGGTGTAGAAGTAGCTTAGAAGATGGATTGATTAATTCTCTCTCCTAGAATGCAATGAAGTAGAAAAGAGAAGGATCACATTTGGGAAAAAGATGATAAAGTTCTTTTATTGTCATGATCTATTTAATAGCCTTTTGGAGATGACCATCAGCCAGTTGGGAAGGAAGGTCTTAATTTATTAAAGACAGCTTGAGTTCTTTGTGAGCTCCAGGTTTCTGATTCAAATGTTTTGAATGTTTTGACACTTCTCTTATTATGTGGAATTAATCACAAGGTGTTTGAGAAGACTGATTCATGCTAGATGGAACATAATGCTTGCTTCAAGATCCCCACAGATTGCCTTGAAAGGGCAGTCCTTGTTTCTCTTGTTTTTCTTCTATTTTCTGTATGCCCCCAACCCCAATTAAGATGAAAAATGACTAATGTGTTATTGTCCTTCTGTTGGATACAAAGGACATGAGAATTCCTGTGAACATTAACTTTCTACTTCATAGAGCTGAAGGCTTTATGCTCAGGATGTGCTCAGGCTTGTCCTTTTAATGAAACACTTGGTCCAAACACTTTTATCATTAAAAAAAGTAATAATGAATCTGTTATGAGGCCACAGAAGGAGGGTGGAAGGTTAATACATGTTAGAGAACAAAAAACAATTCAGCCACCACGGACAGTGAATACAAATTTTCTTTATTCTCCTGGAAGTCATCCACTAAATTTTTTAAACACTTTTCTCTTCTCTTCCTGACAACCATATACTAAGCCTAAATGAGAGGAGTTCAAACTGACCCTTCAACTGGAAATCTCTATTACTTTCACAGGTATGGCAATGATGATGAATACTTTGAACACTGACCCCCAAAGCTCTGTGAGATCTTGCTGAATCATCAAAGATTAAATTCCACTGAAAAGCCGGTCTTTTAACCAATCCTGCTTCCTTGAAATCTAAAAACCCACAGATAATTGCAATTGTAAAGTAAAAAGGCAAATTCTACCAACCACTCACATAAACCCATTTCATTCCTGCATGGTCTCATCTCACCTGTTATTGCTCTCCATTAATCAGAATATTTGATTAACTAAAATATTCAATTTTTCTGGCCAAGTTCAATGACAACATTTAATTTATATAGGAAATATTATGACTTGGGTGTCCTGAGGACACCCCTCAATTCCCTAATTTAAATAGAACCATGACCCAAAAAGCAGGTCCAGCTTATCATGTAAGGGATAGAGAGGTGCCATCCAGTCAATGTTTTGAAGAGAGCAGACCTTGGAAAATATTGGGAGGTTATGGGATTCTTTCAGGGACAGATGTTATAGAGCTGCTCCTGGAAGACACCCAGTTTATTTCACTAAAGGCAACCTAGCACAGTAGCAAGTCATAGAATGCAATTATTTTCCATACCCTCTACCCCCAAATACACATCCATAACTCAAAATACTTAACATAAAATTTCATGGAAATTAGTCGAACTCCTGAAGTTCATACAAATGACCTCACACTGAGAACCTCCAACTGTGCATTCTACATGCCAGAATTGGTGAGGATACAAAATTAAATAGCACATGGTTTTGAACTTCAAGGAGCTTATAGTCAACTGGAAGAGACAGTAAAGTAAGTAGACAATTATAACACAGAAGGAGTTGGGAGAGAAAAAAAGATGTGATAGAAATTCCTTATAAGGATACTTAGAATTATCTTGAGAAAGAGTTGATAGACTTCCCAGAAGAAGAATGGCTTACTCACAGCTACTTGCAGAATGAGTAGAAATTACCCAAGTAAAACTGATGAGGAATATGTCCTTAGTAGATGGGAAAGAATGTGCAACGGACTATTCAAGGCAAGATAACACACAGAGGTGTTCCAAGAAATAAAAGCCGTCTCATACAAGTAGAGTACGTTGAGAGGTGGTCAAGGATTAGGTTAGAAGCTGAGCTAGAATTCTTCTGTGTCATATTAAGGAATTTGGAATTTTACCCTGAGGGCAAGAGAAAATGGTTGTAATAGTCTAGACTTAGTGTGACAAAATACTTTGAAGGGATAATAAGAGCAAAGGAAGACTTCCTAGTTACAACGTGGTGTTTAAGAGGTTGAGTCTGTTGCCATGTTGGCTGGACTTAAGTCCTCGCTTCACCATTCATGGAAAATTATTTAACTCTTCTTCCCTCACCCGGCACATGGAGAAAACTGTACACTTACTTAGCAGAGTTATTGCTACGCTAGTAGGAATTGGTATGTGGAAAGCGTGTGGGACATTTCTTGGCACATAAATGTTGTGCACATTCTGCTCATTGTGTCATCACCATCATCACAATCGGTAGCACTATTCAAGGTGAAGATGTTGCAGCATTTGGTAAAGGGTTTGGCAAAGGAAATGGAGAGAAGTATGTGACTGGGCAGATGCATTAAGTAATATATGGTGACCAATTAGAAGTGCAGGTAGGAGGCAGATCTAGGTGATTGCCTGGGCGTCTACATCAAATAGATAAGAACTGAGGAGTAGAGAGATGGATTCTTTCTGTGCGTGTGAGTTTTGACATGTTGGTGTAGGTAAAGACAAACTATAGTTGGTTATAATTACAATCCAGGGCTGGGGCATTGACATGTACCCATCGATTCCTACCTGAGTCTGTCAACTCTAAATGCCTATCATTCTAACCAGGTTTTAGATCTTCTAAGTGTACTCATTTAATCTGTATGTGGTTTCTCTAGGCTGGGTGAATCAGGTAGGATTGTGCCTGTTTTGTTAATGGGAAACTTGAAGAACAAGGGCGCTATTTTATCCCATGAGTAACAGGGCTAATTGGCGAAAGAACTGGCAGGAAAAATAACCCATTTCTACATTCCTCAGACACGTACTCTGAATACTGCTTTCCTCACATACTCCAGGCATAACGAAGCATCAACGAAGGTACTTCATGTTTTTAGATTCAGTGAAATTGGCTCAAATCCCACCCTGTGTGTAACAGGAGGCTTCAGTCATTCCCAGCCTCTCTTAAGATTTTAGGGTGAGTGATAATGGTTTATGGATTTCCTGCATACTATCATGTTTTTCTTCTGAATCAATTTTCCTTTAAAAGCGCTGTGTTTCTGGACCACTATTCCTTACATGCTGGCATTCTCTCCTCCTCTCTCTTGGGATTATACCTACCCTGAAAGTCTAGTTATTTTCTGATTTGGAGTGGTTTTACTCCATTTTTGTCCTTGTTTCCTGTTAGCGAGGCTCTCAGGTGTCAAATTACGGAGTAGCTTACCAAGGTGTTCTGGCAGCTGTTAGATTTGTTATTTTTCCACAAACTCTGCACTCTATGGATAGCGTGATCTCTTCGAAACTAATATCTTTCTTTACCTTTGTGAATAAGTTACAAGCTGGACACTAAGCTCCTGATATTCTCTAGATATTATCACACTGGAAGGAAGGAAACTCATTATCTTTTCCCACCCACGAGGTCCTCCTGATAACACCAAGCATGACCAGACATTTGTTACTAAGAAAGAAGGAAAACATTTTTTTTTTCCGTTTGAATGTATTTTAATGTTCTTTGGCCAATATTATGTTTCCTGTCTCTCCCTCATTATCATCGTGCTCATTCTTTTAACCTGCTAATTGACATCTCCAGAATAATTGAGTCATCAAAGGAGAGAAAAATATTTGGTGTGGATCCAATTAGACTTCAGATGAAAGATCAAAAATGCGTGAGGACAAATGAGTCCAAACAACAACAAAGAATATAAATTTATGCCTATGTGCCTCATAAATTAGGTATAAAATTTCTTTCTTTCTGTGTTTTATCCTATCTTCTGAAGGTAAAAGTAAAAGACATGAAATATCATTATGTGTCAGGTTGATGTCAGGGAAGCCTAATTATTATCTTGGAAAAATACTCACTATAGAGGTTAGGAAAATGGATTTTTTAAAATGTAATCTTATTTTTGTAAAGACTCAAAATCCACAGGTATATCTGTATTACTGTAAGAAAAAGAATCCTTAAAGATATGCCTGCACATCAAAATGTTAACAATAGTCTATTTAGAGAAACATAAAAAAGAATGATTTTTTAAAAATTTATTTAGCCTCATTCCCACGTTTTGCAATGAAGACTGTGTCTGGAGATGTTGAATTTTTCCAGTACAGAATTTTTATTCCATTCAATCTTTAGACATTATATTATTTCATCTTATACCAATATATATGTAACAATATACATATTATTATCTACCAGACATCCACTTAACCAAGTAAGTAAAATTAACATTGCAAGCAATAGCCTCTTGGTGTGTTGGAGTGAGAAAAACATTACATTACTTTTGAAGTACTCCTGCCCCAAATGCTTAATTTAAATCAAATCCTGAGGACAAAATCTGGCAAACATAAATATTTTGAAATTTATAATTGCACTGTGGTTATATAAGGAAACATTCTTGCTTTGGGAGGTGCAGGCTAAGATTTTGGGGGGCAGAGGATGAGGATCTCTGCAGCTTCCTCTTAAATGATTAAGGAAGGAAGGAAAAACAGGAGGGAGAGAGGAAAGGAAGAAGGGAGGAGGGAAGGCTAAACTCTTTGAGATTACTGAGATCAAACAGACTGAGGGTTGCTGGAGGGGAGGAGGGTGGAAAGGATAGGGAGTTGGGTGATGGACATTGGGGAGGGTATGTGCTATGGGGAGTGCTGTGAATTGTGTAAGACTGATGATGCACAGACCTGTACCTCTGAAACTAATATTAAATTATATGTTAATTAAAAAATAAATTTAAAAAATCTTAATCCGGGGCACCTGGGTGGCTCAGTGGGTTAGGACCTCTGTCTTCGGCTCAGGTCATGATCTCAGGGTCCTGGGATCGAGCCCCGCATCAGGCTCTCTGCTCAGTGGGGAGCCTGCTTCCTCCTCTCTCTCTCTGCCTGCCTCTCTGCCTACTTGTGATCTCTGTCTGTCAAATAAATAAATAAAATCTTTAAAAAAAAATCTTAATCCTAATTTATAACACATGGATTGAGGTTTACTGAAGTTTACTGAATGGGTGTTTTAAAAGTAGACCTACATAATCTTCTTGTCAGCCCTGGGAAAATGAAACATATGTCCATGAATGACATTTATAACATGCAGAGAGGCTTTATTCATAATAACCCTGTGGAGGCCAAGAAAAAGAAGGTTGTACCCACCCCGAGTCTAGCCCTGACATAAGTGCAGCCATCTTGATGTTCCAGATTATCACAAAATATTTCTTGGGTTCTGACCTACTCAGGTTAGCACTTTAAACAGTCCCTCTCTCCTTTAATGATTAATTTTAACCCCTGGATTCAGCTGCCTCCATCTTTTGTAACTCCCCTACACATTCCCCAACTGATCAATGTTGACCCGAGTAGGTAGGGACAACTCTATGCCCCTACTCAGCAGGAAGAAGTTACAGAAGATGAGAACTTCCACCTTCAACAACCTTAAAGATTTAAGGGTCAAAATTGTTCAGGGGGAAATGTGGAGGCTGAGAAAATTAAGGCCATCCCACCTCAAGTTTAGCTGATGTGGGAAACAGAGGGAGAAGAAAATCATTAAAATTCCTCACCTATTGACAAGCCCTTGAAACAGACAGAGTGGCTCTCCCCTGGGGACTTAACTGCCCTCACCCTGAGATTTTGCTAAGGACAATCCTAGCCTGACTGACCCCTACAGGTCTGATCAGAATCCTGTAAGTCTACTTTAACAATTCCTTTAGGAAATTTTATCTCTAAACCTCCAAGATAGTGTCGAGAATCATTCCCAAGTATATGACCCACTGGTATACATCTAAAGGGTCTCACAGGAACATTTTTATTATTGGTAATGAATAACCTTTTCCTCGGACAACAGCTAGCCCCTCAAGGTCCTGGAGACCTCGCTTCCAGAATTCCTTAGAGACTTACATCATCCATAACCCCCTTTGTCCTCACCCACCGCCGAGTCCACCCCTACTCTGCCTTTAAAAACTCTGACTGTAATCTGGTTCGGGGTCCAAGTCCCTACTCCGCTGTGTCGGGTATACTTGGGCCCAGGCTTAAGCTTGTTAAATAAACCCTCGTGTGATTGCATCAGTGCTTGGCTCCTTGGTGGTCTCTCGGATGCAAAAACTCGGACATAACAAACCCCAAACTGGAAACAATCCAAATGTCTATCAGCAGTAAAATAGATGCATTGTGGTATACTCATATAATAGAAAACTGTACAGCAATAGGAAAGAAAAAAATAACAACTATTAGACATCAACATAAATGAATTTCATAGATCGTATGTCAAGTAAAAGGAGCCAGCCACAAAGGAGTATGGATAATTCAATGTATAAGAAGCTCAAGAACAGCGGCATTTGCATGGCTCAGTCGGTTGAGCGTCTGCCTTCAGCTCAGGTCATGATTTCCAGGACCTGGGATCGAGCCCTGCCTCAGACTCCTTGTTCAGTGGGGAGCCTGCTTGTCTCTCCACACCTGCACCTCATGTTCTCTGTGTGTGTGTGTGTGTGTGTGTCTCATGTTCTCTCTCCGTGTGTCTCTCAAATAAATAAATAAAATCTTAAAAAAAAAAAAAGAAGCTCAAGAACAATAAAAATATATTTATAGTGATAGAAGTAAAATAAATTTCACTTTGGGGAAGGAGGAAGAGGATGACTGGAAAGGGTCCTGAGGATGCTTTCTACTATGCTAGAAATGTTTTATACTTGATTTCAGTGATAATTACACATACATAAACATTCATCTTGCTGTATTCTTAATATTAGTACATTTTACCAAATGTATATTATATCAAGCTTCATCCTATTCTGTGCTCACCATTAATGAATCTTCTCTTTATTGTGTTTAGCCTCGAGACTTGCCTATAGCAGATGTTCAAGATATATTTTTGGAATGAATAAAAACTGTACCTACCTTGGGTCCTATTTCTTTGGAGTCCTGCTAAATGTAATAACAGATGCTGATTCGTATTTTATTTCTTAGTTAAATCTTTTAGAATGTATCAAAGAATATTGCATTCATCGAAGGAACAGCTCTGAGGACCAGAATTTGAGACAACCTAGGTAGTCTGATGAGAAATGCAGGAGGGTGGGGGCCATTCTTTGAAGAATAATGGCTTTCAAAAATCCCACATGTTGTGTGGTTTCAGTGTGTTAACTCACATGGACCCAGGTGTGCAGTAGGCTGGATGGTTCTTTGTGGAAGGCATGAAGAAGTCAGTTCAATGCAGCACAGAAGTGGTCTTTTATCCTCTCTGATTTATTTATTTATTTATTTTAGAGAGAGAGAAAGAGCACAAGTATGAGGGCAAGAGGGAGAAGGGGAGACAATCTCAAGCAGACTCTGCGCTCAGCGTGCAGGCCAACATGGGGCTTGATCTCACCACTTTGGGATCAGTACCAGAGCTGAAACCAAGAGCTGGATGCTGAACCAGCTGTGCCGCCTAGGTGCCCCAGTGCAGAAGTGGTCTTTAACAAGATAAGAGGTTTCCCTGTTCGGAGACTAGAGCTAACTGCAGACTTTTCTGGACTGGGTGGACATCAATATCCAACAGGGCGGGGAAAGAGTTTGGTGATTCAAGTTTCTAAGCAGCTGTGATGGGGGAGGGGAGGCAGTGAGGGGAAATCAGATGTGTTCTGGGAGTTCTGATCACGAGGAATTCAGGAATCTCAGAAGCAAGAACTTCTCTTCAAGATAAAGATACTGGCCAGGACCAAGAAAGGAATTCTGGAGTTCAGTTGGCTAGATTTCTGTTTAAAGCAGAATTACAGCCCTAAGTCAGGCCCTGGGACAAAGACCAAGGGCCAGAAGTCCAGGCCCCTGAGGGGACCTCAGGGACTCTGTGTTCAGCAAAGTGCATGGTGTGGCTCCATGCATCCCAGACATTCTAGACATTCTCTGACCTATTGCCATTCTTACAGGGACAGATGGAGTTCCAAACACCAATGTCTGGCTTTTATTCATCAAGGCCTTGATGAAGTTAGAACTCTACATGTGTTTCTGTTGTTTGAGAGTGAAAGTTTTAAAGGCAGGGACAAAAAATAGGTAACTGTGATTCTACCTATGTATTAAGTCAAATCTATAAGGGAGCATCCAATAATACATCACATTACATTTTTTAGTTAGCTCCAGAGTGTTAACTTTCCTGGGACAGCTTAGTTATATTTGACAGCAAATGTTTCTTTTAAAGTGTGAGCACGTACACTACAATGTTCGTTTTAGAAAATAAACTGGCAAATTTTCGGTAGCCTATGCCTATAAAAGGGATCCTTAGACATAGTATTTCTAATATTAAGAACACTAAGAAGTTTGCTTAATTAGTTTCCATCTTGATGAGTTTCTTTTTAAGCAATAATTACCAGAGATAAAGTGTCTCTTATATTAATGAAGATATTAGGGCAGAATAAATATTGAGAAAAATCAAACATTCTAGCTAGAAAAATGGAAATCAGGAAACGAGTACTTCTTCAGAGTTTGGAATGCTTAAAATGTGAGTAAATTTCTAATATGTAATAGTACTAGGTAATTTAAATGCAGAATACTTGGGGCACTGGGTGGCTTAGTCGGTTAAATGTCTGCCTTTGGCTCAGGTCATGATCCCAGGGTCCTGGGATCGAATCCCCTGTTGGCCTCTCCCTCTGCCCCTCCACCTGCTTGTGTGGTGCTCTTTCTCTCTCAAATAAATAAATGGAATCTTTAAAAAAATAAATGTGGAATACTTTTTAGTTGCTTAGAAATACATTTTTTAGTTTATTTCTCTAGTCAATTATAAAGATGACTTTGTCAATAATTAACCAAACTCACATCAGCATATTCCATTAATATAAGTGCATCTATGGAGAAATGTATCAGCTATAGAAATTTGAATTAATTAGGTAATTTGGAATGTTCCTTTAAATCTGCTGCCTGGGGGGGATTGCTAATAGGGCCACTTCACTTTGGTTTGAAAAGAAGGCATAGTTCATCTCTATGTTCTTGCAAAAATAAATAAATTATTGGGCATTTTTCCTTCATGTATGTATATAAACATAAGAAGACAGGTGTATAAATTATAGATGTTATTGTTCTGTAACTGACTATGACCCTGCCTGGGTGTGTCAGCGGGGTCCTGTGTCCTCATCCTCGGTGTTTCACTCTGCCTCTCCTCTCCTCTCCTCTCTTCGTGAATGCTACAAAATGTTACAGCATCCCACATTTTTTCAATGCCCACTGACAGGCTTTTATGCTCAGTTTAAAAATACTTATATTTGGCCATTTGCTTGTTTGACGACTTTTATTTTTTTCTTTCATTTCGCATTTTCTCCTGTTTCCCACTATTATCTTTTTTGAATATTAAAAAAAAAAAAACACAGCTTTTCCGTATTCCTCTTACCACCCTGGGAGAGAGCCCAATCTTTGTGCCACTGCAACTGTTAGACTTGCATACTCTTCGTAGCTACATCATCTGCCATAACTACTAGCTCTGTCACTGACTCTGCATGGAGTTCTCACTCCAGGAAACCTCGTTGTTTAGGAGTGAGAAGAGGACCTGCTCAGACAGTTCTACAGGAAGACTGCCCTCCCTTGAAGCAAAGTAACAAGCGTTCTGGTGTTCCTGACCTATTGTCATTAAGGTCAACAACTGGCCAGAACTAAGCACTAGACTTCAGAGGATGAAGATCAGCAGAACAAGGCCCTAAAATTTCCCTTCCTCTTTTACTGTGATTGAAGTAAGGGTTACATCCATCACAAGCTGATTCTTGATTTTACTCTTAAGTGAATAACATAGTACCATGCATACATGCACATGCTCATGCACCTTCACATACACACATGCAGACTCACACAAGCACACACATGCTCATGCCCCTTCATATACACACACACGCAGGTATGCACAAGCACACACATGCACCTTCACATGTGTGCACAAGAACATATACACACCTTCATATATACACATAAGGACATGCACATGTGTATGCACCGTCACACATGCACATGTGCATAAGCACACACCGGCACCTTCATGTACACACATACAGACATGCAAGGCACACATATGCACATGCACATTATACATGTTTACACAAGTATGCACATGTACCTTCACATACACACAGACATGCACAAGCACACGTGCACCTTCATAAACACATGTGAACAAGCACACACATGCTCATGCACCTTCCTATGCACGTAACACTCAAACATGAGCATACACCTCATATACACGCATATATATGCACAAGCATGAGAACACACACACACACACACACACACACACACACACATAGAGTTTCTGGCCCATAGAAAGGTAAGTACTTCTTTTGGACCTCAGAAATGCAATGAAAATATTGTCTAGTTGGATGTCTAAATTCTATGCTTGGAAAAAAAAACACTATCACAAGACAATATTTTAAAGATGAGTTGCAAACAGCTACTCAGTATAGGACATTATGTTTGTAAATACAACACTTTAAAATCTCTCTATGAAACTTATTTTCTAGAGACAAAATCAGGTTATTTATTTCATATTCCTTTTTGGGAAGAATGATAATTAAAGTATGTTCAGAGAATGTACTAACATGTCAATTACAACATGTTCTCTCTAAATAGAACCTGGAAGTTCTTTCCCTTTATTCAATCTAATTTGTTACATTCTGTTATATTCAGGAGAGTTTTGAAATTCTCTTTCCTTTTTTTTTTTTTTGTTGTGTTCTGTTTATGCCTAGGTATAATGTTCACATGTGTTTCTGAGCACTTAATACTTTCTAGTATGACATTTTCTTATCTATGACATTATTTTTTCTAAGATTTTATTCATTTATTTTGGGAGAGAGAGAGTGTGAGCAGGGGGAGGGGCAGAGGGAAAGAGAATCTCAAGTAGACTCCACACAGAGCACAGAGCACAGTGCTGGGGCTGGATCTCACGATCCTGACATCACGCCCCGAGCTGAAATAGAGTCAGATGCTAAACTGACTGAGCCACCCAGGCACCCCCTTATATGTGACATTATTAAGGAGTACAGTTTTAATTATTTTGTAAAGATTTCTTAATTTATTCATTTTAGTTGGAGGTCGGTCACTACATGATGATGAAACTTGAAAATACATTTAACTTGTTTCAAAGCGTAGTATAATCAATATTCATAAATATTCCATTTTTAAACTTGAATGGATGTTAATTTTCCCATTACTGGATGTAGAACTTTATGTATTTCTATCAGATGCTAAGACAATGATGTAGTCCAAATCTCCTGCACCTCACTAAATTTTTGTCTGATAAAACTTTCAGGTACTGATATAAATGCATAAGCATCTATTTAAGTGGTGGTTGTGATAGTCTTGTAGCTCTGTCGACACTTATGTATATATAGACATATACATACATATACATTATATATGTATATCTACATTATATATATATACACACATTATATCATCCTAGTCATTTGAAAATTTTATCAGAATATGTTTTCTTACAGTCTGTTTTATCTGGTATTAATGTAGCCACAATGTCTTTAATTTGATTAATTTTTCACATGATTTGGCTATTTTTATCCTTTCATCATGCTGGAATTTAAAAATCCACATCCAACCATCTTTATATTATAATGGAAGCATTTTCATCAAAGAATATTAATATGATTTCCAAAATATGTAGATTATATTTCTATAGTTTGTGGTTGCTTTCTCCTCTCTCTTTTTATATAATCTCCATGATTTCTCATCTTTTGGGAGTGCTTTCTCTTCATTCACATTTCTTTTTCCTTTGTTATTCTGGAAGCTGCATTCTCTGTTTCTGTTCTGCAGGGAGTTACTTTATAAATTTTAATAATTTCGGCAGTATCTCTGCCCTGCTGAAAAATACGTGGACCTCAGGGTCATTAATTTCTGCTCTCTGCCCAAACTATATGGTATCGATATCAGGTATTCTATTTCAGCATTCTTTGAACACAGTTATTGTTTCATAGTCGATACATGCCAGATTTACCCATATGCTCAACACTTACTATTTCTCTGCTCTTTATTCCTTCCTCACACCTTCCATCTACTATCATTTTCATTCTTCTTGCAGTACACCCTTTGGAAGTTTCTTTAGTAAGCATCTTTTGTAATTAAACTTTTTTGTTAACTCGTGTTTTTGATTCACATGGTTTTGCAAAAAATAGCTTTTCCCTATATATGGCTCAAAGCTAATGGACAATTTTTCTCATCGCTTCTGTTATTTCCTTGACTCCTGGCATTTATTGCTTTGAGAAGTCAGGGGCCATACTCAGTGTTCCTCTTCTTGTATGCTGTGTTTAGGGATGGGGTTTTGTTTGTTTGCGTGGATGACTTTCCACACCTGTGATTAGAGTCTCTGATCATTTCTGCAAAATTCTGACCCTTTATTTATTTTGTTCTGTTCTCTCCATCCCCACTTTATGGAGTCCTGTTAGATATATGTTAGATCCCTCCACTCAACCCCTATATCTGCATCTCTCATATTTCCATATTTCATTAACCTCTGTACTGTAGACTGCAGTATTCCCTCAGAGGCACATTACAACTTAATTCATGTTCTTTTCTGCCATTTGCAGTCTGTTGTAATTTTTTCCCTTGTGTTCTAAATTTTATTTACTAGAATGTTTATTTCTGGTAGCTCTATTTAATCCTTTTCAAATTCTCCTGACCATGCCCATTATCCTTTTGACAAATATGACTAGATATATTACATATTTATGTTCTTTATCTGTTAGCATCTGTAAAATTTTTATTCTAATTCTGCAGTGAGTCATTTTCTCAACATTTGCTCATTATGTCTTATTTCAAGTGTTTCACGATTTTTCCATAAGTGAATTTTCTCATATGTATCATTAGCAGAAATTATTTTGGATGCAGTTTAAGGGAGTATCCTATTAGAGATGGTTCTGCAAACCATCTAGAACAAAACTAAAATTAATCTAACTTAAATTTTTGTCTACTACTAATTAGAGCCACATAGGTAGTATTTATTCCATTGTTATAGTCATATGAGGCTGAACTGGTTGTCAGGGATTGTCAGAGAAGGCATTTCTCTCTCTCTCTTTTCCTTTTCTTTACTCAGAGTTAAGATCAGGAAAGAAACATCTTATAATCTTGTTCTGGGAGTAGAGTATTTTCCTTCAGTTTACCCACAAAACAAATTGCCTCTCAGGGGTCTCAGCTATAAATGGGAGTCTAACACAATTTCTTTCCTTGGGATAACCCTTAACTCTGTCTTCATTCCCTCTCATTAAAAAGTAGCAAGCAGAGGTGCCTGGGTGGCTCACTCAGTTAAGCATCTGACTCTTGATTTTGGCTCAGGTTATGATCTCAGGGTCCAGGAACTGAGCCCTGCATCTGGCTTCTTGCTTAATGGAGAGTCTGCTTAAGGATTCTCTCTCTCCCTTTCCCTCTGCCTCTCCCCCGCCTTGCGTGTGCGTGTGCACATGCTTGCTTGCTCACTCTCTCTCTCTCAAGTAAATAAATCTTAAAAAAAAGAAAGAAAGGAAGGAGGACAGGAAAGAGGGAAGGAAGGAAGGAAGGAAAAGAAGAAAGGAAGAAAAAAGAAAGTAAAAGAAAGGAAGGAAGGAAGGAAGGAAGGAAGGAAAGAGAAAGAAAGAGAAAGAAAGAAAATAAAGAAAGAAAGAAACTAGTTATCAGACCACTGAGGGTTCCTAAACCTCAGGGGAGTAGGTAGATAAACTGAAAGTCTATTCGGTATAATTTGTACATTTTAATGGAACTACACTGTGAGCCTAGGACTCTCCTGATCCTGTATGACTGATTTTTGGCATTGGTGCTCTGTGATCACTTGCTTATCTCTTTGATAGGATGTATTGTTTTTTGTATTTACTAGATATTGCTATCAAAGGATGACTATTATTAACTAATTTTTTTCTGCTTATTCATAACTTACATAGCTTAATGTCAAAGCCATAGTGGTCAGTATAAGTCTGATGAAAAATCAGGCAGAGATGACAGTGAGGGGCATGATGATACCCTCTTGGGTCTGGTGACCTCTGCCATCTCCCATTAGCAGATAAATGAGAGTTGAGTAAGAATTTTATATTTTGAGCCTGTTAGTATTAAGAACAATGTAATAAATGAATGTTAAATTTGACTTTCTCATCATGGCATTATTACTAATCTAGAATTATTATTAATCAATAAGAAAAAAAAGTATTATTCAGAGGCTAAAGGTTTTGTGTTTTATTTCTTTAAAAGTTAGTCTTTAAAAAGAAATCAAAACTGGGAATTAAAACAGAATAAACTAAATCCCCATATGGACTATGTATTAGATTGCTAAGGGTTCTATAGTAAAACCCACAGATTGGTGGCTTAAACAACAAAAATTCATTTTCTCACAGTCCTGAGCCTGGGAGTCCAGCATCCAGGTACCAGCACAGTGGGTTTCTCCTGAGGCTCCCTCCTTGGCAGATGGCTGCCTTCCTGCTATGCCCTTGACTTTTTCCCTGTGTCCTCTCCTCATGAGGACACCCATATGGAATTAGGGCCTCACCCTTATGATCTCTTTCTGAACCTGATCTCTAAAGGTAAGGGTTTCACCATATGAATTTTGGGAGGACACAATTCAGCCTCTAACTGACTATAAATAATCTAAATAAACTTTTAAGTATTTTGGCCTAATTATTCAAGGGGAAGTGAAAGAACTACTGCCTTTTCAAAAGGTAACAAGTAACAGCAAAACAATATCATAGTGGATGTGGATATGAAATAAGGGTTTAATTATTGGTCCTGGTAGTTTGTCTTAAGCCTGGTGCCATTGGTTTTGTGCATTAAAAAAATTCAACAAAGCTATAAGCACTTTCTGAAACCCACCTGTACTCTCCACAATAATGAATGCAATTATAATTTTTTTTAAAGATTTTATTAATTTTTTTTTCTTTTAAGATTTTATTTATGTATTTGACAGAGAGATCACAAGCAGGCAGAGAGGCAGGCAGAGAGAGAGGAGGAAGCAGGCTCCCCTAGAGAGCAGAGAGCCCGATGCGGGGCTCGGGGCTCGATCCCAGGACTCTGAGATCATGAGCCGAAGGCAGCGGCTTAACCCACCGAGCCACCCAGGCGCCCCAAGATTTTATTAATTTGACAGAGATCACAAGTAGGCAGAGAGGCAGGCAGAGAGAGAGAGAGAGAGAGAGAGGAGGAAGCAGGCTCCCTGCCGAGCAGAGAGCCTGATGTGGGGCTCGATCCCAGGACCCTGGAATCATGACCTGAGCCGAAGGCGAGGCTTTAACCAACTGAGCCACCCAGGCGCCCCGCAATTATAATTTTTGAAATGCACTGGGGAAAGATGAAAACCAGCAGAAGCAGAAGGATTGCAAAAGCAGAAATTCTGTGGAACGCTCAGGCTAGCCGACATCTGTCCAAAGCAATCATATCCATCCAATGTATCTGGAAACTGCAGAATCCAACCAGGCATGCATGTTGCAAGAAAGCCGAATCCTGAAATCTAACCTCAAGCTTCAAGTGGATATATACTTTGTGGTCTCATCCTAGTCTTCATTTGTTATTGTCGCAAAACCACCCTGCAGTTCAACAGAATTCACTGCAACCGGTGGTCTTCAGTCAGGGAAGGCCAGGAACAGGAATAGAAAGAGTTATGGGATATAGTAACATTTTGATTATATATAATGTTGGCTTGGAGTCCACTCAAAAAAATTGGAATTATAACAGCCTGAAAATTTACACCTTACCTTCTCGGCCTGGCTTCCAGGAATACCCAACCTTTAAACAACAAACCACGAGGAAATAATTCCTTCATAAATCTACACATTTCCTTAGGCATCCTGCAGTAGAAATGGTATAAGAAAGAGGGGCACTTTAAAGGGGGAAGGGATCAGAATTACAGAGGCAAATCCTTGAAAGTTCTTTCCCGTCAGGTGCATTTGAACCACATATTCTCATGATGTCTTACTTTAGAAATGTTATTTACATTGTTTTTACCTACCGGAAATAGCAGAAGGAACAGAACCACTTAACAATAGGAAAGAAAACAATCAGCACCAATTGACTATAGGATTACAACCTTCTGGAATGGGAGTGCTGAGGAAGAATTCAGATTTCTAAGAGTTTCACCCTATTTAGTGCTGTGTGGTGGCTTGGATGAACCAGATGAACCCAGAATCCTAGAATTTCTGAGTTATAATTTCTCATTGTTTCCAATTTTGTAAACACTACAAGCTTATAGAAGCAAATTACCTTTCAGTGAGATAACCGTTCTAAAAGCATTAAATTCGAAAATTGCAAGAATTTTTTTCCCCATATTTATACACAGAATTGTATTACTTACTGCAATAACATTAATATTCATTACTACTGGGAGGTCTTGTCTGGTCTGAGACCACACCAGAAGCTTCATGGTGAATACAATGAATAAATGCATGGCAAGGACCAGGGAAGTATACATGAGTTCTGTTTTAAGAAAAGCTGACTTGGAAATTCATTTAACCTCTATTAGGTTGGGCAGAAATTCTGAGGAGCCGATCTTCTAAGAGCTTTCTTTGAACTGCTTTTGAACATAATTGAGACATTCAGCTCAGGAATCAGAAACTCAGATATCTCAGGATGGATACATTTTTAATCAAAGTTCTTCCCAGATAGTTCTCTAATATTCAGAGTAAGTTACGTATATAAACTAACTGTCCAACATGAAGGGGATCAGTACATGCCACCCCAAAGTATGCCGCTTTGGCATAAGGATTATTTGAGCTCAAGAGGGGTGAGAATTAACGGATATAAGAAGAGTGCTCTTCCTCCCCCCGCCCCCCGCAGCCCAACCCCCACTCCTTACCTGCCTAAGCAGGGCACAAATTTCTTTTTGCGATGGCACTGCCCACACAGTAGCAGGAAAAGAAGAGTGACTCTTACCACCAGAGATGCAGAGTCTACACTGAGTTTTCATAAACAGACCTTGCTAAAATCACCATTATCTATTAGGTCCCTTGCCTGTTTCCTAGTCACTCTCCCATGATCAACCCTTCCTTTCCTTTGTTAGAATAATGTGTAGCTCCAGATTAATCATTTCTTGGGGCTTTTCTCCTTTTCATTGTACTGCTATGCACATAAATCTTAGTAATAACAGTGAGGCCTCTTCCTTTGTTAATTTCTTTCTTCCATTTAATTTGCATACCCTCAGGCAAAAATTCAAGAAGGTAGAGACAAGTTTTTCCTCCCCCACAAATAGTAGCCAATAGGGAGGCCAACAAGAAGACACCAGTCCTAGTTTGAAATTTTCAATGACATTATCACAGTATTTCATTGTATGTAAATTTTCAAGAAGACAGGGAAACAATGAACATGTTTTGAGCTCTTGTCAATCCTTGTGTTTCTAAACATGCTACAGCCTTGAAAGGAAGCCTTATTTTACAAAGGTTCATTTTATTTTCCTAATTAATAAATGAGAAAATAGAAGCTTAGAGAGCTTAAGTAACTGGTCCTGGGACAAATAGACTTCTCTTTGTACTAAGCTCTTGCTTTTTCTGCTGGATCTCCCTGACTCCCTATTGCAAGCAGCTTAAACGAGCGCCCTCTCTGTTTTGTGTGTGCAGCATAGGCTGACAGAAGATTCCATAGCTTGTGTGGATGTTGACTCATGCACTTTTCCCTAGGTCTCCCTTTGATCCAGTTTATTTGCCTTGAATGGGTAACAATTCAAGGTAACCATTACTAGTGAGTAACTATTTAATATTGAGCTTTCCAGATTGTGATACACAAATGTTGGCTTAAATTATTCTATTAAATCTAAAAAATCCCAAATCCGTTTCCTTTAGAGTTTTCCCTTGTTTTGCATTTTGGCACCTCGGGTTTTTAATGCAACCCCAAAAATCTTCAACCTGCTTTCATTTAAGAAGCTGAATATCTTGTACTATGAAGATATGTATCTGTTCACTCTGTGATTCCATAACTTTCTAGTGAATATTGCATGAAGCTTGTCCAGTTTCCTTATTATCACAGATGAAATGAGTGATGTTGCCTTCATGTTTATTTTCCCTCTGATATGAGGGATATCCTATCCCCATGTCTCCCTTCCAAGATGAATTTCTGGCTGGTAAAAAAAAAAAAATACTCTTAAAAATTCACAATACCGTCATACAGCTTTGTCATGGCCACCAAGCACCACCCGTTTGCCTCTCTGTTCTGTCATGGGATAGCAGATCCACATATCCCATACTTCTTTGAAGTATTTTTTCCCAAGAAAAAGTGCTTCTTTATAATAGTTGAAGAATAAGGACATCTGAATCCTAGGTATACTTCTGTGCATTAATTTCTGTACTGATCATTCTTCATTCTGACATTTCACATATGCCTTCCATCTTAGAAATATCTTGAATTACAGTAACATATTTCTCAAAGGAAACATGACACATAAAACCTCAGTTATTTAAATTCTGTGCACATAGCAAAAATATTTTGGTCTAAAAAATAATTTCTTTTAGGGTTCTTTGGAAAGGCTGGAGTATTGGTTCATTTACCTGTATGTTTGTGAATCATTAAAATTACCAGAATTTGGGAGAAAGAAGGAGGAAGAACTAACTCCCTTCAAGCAAAAGTGATCAATGTTTAAATATTTCAGAATTTTTCACTGCAACAAGGTTGAATATTCACAACTTGGCTGAATGTGGAGACTGAGGCTGGGACCCATGTTCTCCTAAGGGGACAGGTACAGAGAGCTAGGCATGACCAACAGCACAGACTCCATGGATAGCAAAGGCCTGAGTTCTGGTTCTGGGAACTCCATTACAGTTCAGGCCCCAGGATTCTCCAAAATCAGATATAGGTGCCTCCTGATGAATGAGCAGAACAGAAGGATATCAGAATAAATAATCAGAAGTGGACTCAGGCAACATCTGTCTGACAAGAGACAAAGACCTGTATTCGGAGCCTATCACTGTAGATGAGAAGCATGTAATGTATGTGCATATGTGTGATACATAGTGTGTGTGGTATGCACATGTGTATATGGGGTGGTGTACATATATGTATATGTAGTGTGTGGTATACATGTGTCTGTGAGGCAGTCATGTGTGTGTTTTGAGCATACATGTGTGGGGTGGTGTATGTAATGCATGGTGTAGCTATAGTGTGCATTTGTATGTGGGTGGGTGGTGTGCATGAGTATGTCTATAATATGTGTGTGATTTTGGTTACGTGTGTGAGTGTGTGTGTATCTAAGTACTTATTACTGCAGTTATCATACTAAGGTACAGTAGAACCAAGTATTGGGACTCTAGAAATAAGGAAGTCCAGTGGTCACTGCATTCTAAATAGGATCAACAGAAGAAAACCCATCAAAGACTTTCCTGACACCTCCACAGATAACCCAAGAAGAATGCTTTGATTCAAATTTTACCTAATAAGAGACACAAGCTTATTGAAGCTCTTCCTTCTGGCACTCAGGTGGGTGTGCAGATTAGAGTGGGCTGTTCTCATAAAAAGAGTGAATCCAGGTGGCGCCTGGGTGGCTCAGTGGGTTAAAGCCTCTGCCCTCGGCTCAGGTTATGATCCCAGAGTCCTGGGATTGAGCCTTGCATGGGCTCTCTGCTCAGCAGGGAGCCTGCTTCCTCCTCTCTCTCTGCCTGCCTCTCTGCCTACTTGTGATCTCTGTCAAATAAATAAAATCTTAAAAAAAAAAAAAAGAGTGAATCCAGATGGGGCAGCAGCCGTGGTTGTAAGAGTGCGTTAGCATAAGTAGAGCCATCTTAGCTTGGGCAGCCATCTCAGGCCCAAGGGCTGAGCTTTCCCCTACTTTACTTTAGTTCCAGGGAGCCCCACCCTGCTTTAGTTCCAGAGACCCCCCCACCCTGCTTTAGTAACAGGAATACCTAACCTTGTAAACACTTCCAGGAAAAACCGCTATACCTGACCCTGTAAACACTTCCAAGAAAGTACCTAACCCTGTAACCAGCCTGGCAACAGCTAATCAGCCTACTGCAGAAAAGTCTGAAACTTCTCCTCCTCCCCCTGCCCCAAGCCTCTTGTAATGACCCATAAAAACCCCTGCCTTAACCAGCCTCGGGGTCCAAGTCCCTACTCTGCTGTGTCGGGTATACTTGGGCCCAAGCTTAAGCTTGTCAAATAAACCTCGCTGTGTGACTTGCATTATCGAGAGTGTTCTCTGTCTAATCGAGGGGTGGTTGGCTCCGTACCCTAACAGTGGTAAAACAGAAGAGGGGCTGGATTGACACTTGGAAGCACAGCCGAATGAAGTTCTGGCAGTCTGGGCATAACAGCATCTCATTTTCTTCAAAGGTACAGTATGGGAATATGATTACTTCTAAAAATGCTCATGTTCTAAAGTCCTAAAGGTAAACCTGTCATATTATTTTGTGGTCATTGGGGAAAATTGATTTGTTACACAAATGGTGCTGAGAACCTCCTGAGGCAGAAAAGTGAAATAGACTTAAGTCTGCTTCTGTCTCTCCCTCTGCCCCTTCCCACTGCTCATGTTCTCTCTCTTTCTCTCAAATAAATATATGAAATCTTTTAAAAAAATAATGGGAGCCTGCTTCTCCCTCTTCCACTCCCCCTGCTTATGTTCCCTCTCTTGCTGCCTCTCTCTGTCATCTCTCTGTCAAATAAATAAATAAAAGCTTAAAAAAAAAAAAAGAGTTGGATGCTTAACCAACAGAGCCACCCAGGCACCCCATACTGTGTTGATTAATATAGCTTGGTAGGATGTCTTAAAATCTGGGATTTTAATCTCCAGTTTTGCTCTTCTTTCTCAAGATTGCTTCAGATATTCAGGATCTTGTTTGGTTCCATACTAGAACTGGGTTTTTTTAGAGATTTTATTTATTTATTTGACAGAGAGAGATTACAAGTAGGCAAAGAGGCAGGGAGAGAGAGAGGGGGAAGCAGGCTCTCGGCGGAGCAGAGAGCCTGATGTGGGGCTCGATCCCAGGACCCTGGGATCATGACCTGAGCCAAAGGCAGAGGCTTTAACCCACTGAGCCACCCAGGCGCCCTTAGAATTGTTGTTTTAATTTCACTTTCTAATAACTTACTGTTAGTGTCGAGAAATGCAACTGACTTTTATATATTGCGTTTGTGTCCTAAAACTTTATTGAATTCATTTATTAGTTCTAACAGTTTTTGGTGGAGTCTCTTTCTGAAGCTAACTAGATCTCAGTTATAATTAACTAATCCAAAAAAAAAGGGGAAATTTATATACTTTTTTTTTCTTTTGCTGAATTCCAATGGGTCTACAACCTAAAAAGTAAGGCAAAATATTCCTAGGTTAAGAAATTTACTATGAATAACTTAATTATTTCATTCATCCAAGTTCAAGAATTGTTAAGACACTTTAAATAGTTTACTCTTAGTTGTGTTCTGTATTATCACATTTATTTTCAGACTTGATTTCGTCCCAAGAGTGGTAGACTTGCCACCTATCTCACTTGAGTAATTTTATTTAAATAACTTGTGTTTTCAATCTTTATATTAACATGGGCCTAGAGGCTATTTAACAAACTTGCATTTGTAAGTGTAATAAGAAATAAAATTGAACAAATCACGGCTTTCATGACTTGGATAGATTTATCGGTTTGATTTTTTCATATGCCCACCCACATATTTTGAGCAGAGTATAGACAAATGTTTTCCTGGTTAGACCCTGGTTGTTTCTTTTTTCCTACTCTAAATTTCTACTGCTGCTTGTCGTGGGATTCTCCATTAGATTTATTGCATCTTCTTAAGGCAAATACAGGTTCTTATGAGCATCAGATGACCCGTGTCATATCTTGGGTGGAGAAGGTAAAAATATTTTCCAGTTCATTTCTCTGCCACTGTCTTATCTTTGCCATTCTGATTTTACCTCCTTTTTACCAGTTCAGTACAAATGATGCTGAGTTAGTGTTTGCTGGTATCTCCAGTGAAGGAAAACAAGAATCATGAAGTGGGGTTGCAACATCAACTGACCTTTTTTCCTTTGAGATTCTGACACTTGAAAAGGGAGGTAATTCTAAATAGAAAGAACAATTTAAAATCACCCTTCCAGCCATTTTTGGTCCTTGTTTGTTTTTTTCCTTGTGTGTTTAAATATACACTTCTATTTAGAAACGTCTTTAATGTCATTTGAGACAAAGGAAAGATATATACAGTTCTGGGTTGTTATTAAGTTAGATGCTATGTTAATTGATGCAAAATTATCCAAGTTATCTTTCTCTTCAACAGCACTGACCAAAGAGTGTTACAGAACTGCAAGATGTTCTTAGAAGTCAGTTGCATTCAGTGGTCAAGTTGGTTTGGCAAATGCTTGCAGCTGGAGCCCTCTCTTGGAACCACATAGCCCCTGAGCATATGTAAGCTTGTAGAAGGCCCTATACTAAAGTAATCAACTTCGTGCCAGGGTTTTCCACTTCCTGACCCATTCTTTGTGTAACATCTATTAGTATTTGATCCCGTCTTTATGTGATACTTATTAATATTCTGAAGAGTTATTTTATCATGGAACACACTTTGAAAATACTATTCTAGTAAATGGCTGGTATAGCTCAGTCTCAGCATTTCATGATATTTCCTTGAGTTGTGAGAAAGAGAATGTCAACCACAATTTTGATGTCCATATATTTATATATTTCCTGTTTTCTCTTTTGTTTAAGTTATAATAATAATGACAGAAAGTAAGGAAATGTGACAGGTGCTACCTAAGGGCTCAGCCACAATTAGCTGCAACATAGCAGGTGTAGGAACAGTGTGAAAATGCTGCTCAGACAGACGGTGACCTTCTACAGGGAGAGAAGGAGCCGGCCAGCTGCAGGGCTGTGCCCACTGTGGCTTGATATCCCAGACAGGGAGGGGAAGCTGGGACTTATGGGAGAGAATGGCAGGAAAAACTGGGGTAGACCTTGCCCATCTGTGGAGTGTGATGGAGAAGGGGTAAGCTATTTGTTATCCCATTGTTTCACCTATGCCTGGGACAGTCATCCCTTTCTGGGAAAGGAGAGCAAACACATTGGGAAGTAGAAAGTCCTCCAACAGTGTGAGTAACCTGCTCCTCAAATAGAAATGTCAATGTAATGTCAGATCCCAGGAGATCAATAAAATCAATCTACACAAAAAATACTGCCTTTTTATTATTAGCTTTATTATTAGCTTTGAAAACTCAATTCAGCCTGCTAATCATATCTCACAAGCCTTGTTCCATTCAGTGACCAGAGCTACCACTGAAGGTCCCTTCTTCAAAATCGCCAAATCAAACATATAACTCGTTCTGAATTGTGTTCCTATTTTCCTGCATGATGCCCTGCCTCTCTCTGTACCTCTAATGACATGTCCAGTCACTACAATGAAAAAGTTTGTGTCTGAGCCCAAAGCTACCACTCTGATATCTAAAAACATACCACTCTAATGTCAACAGTAAAATAAAAAAAAAGGGATCTTTTCTAAACGATCTGAGATATGGTAGTGTTTGTAAACAAAAGAAGCAAGACAAGTACAGTAAAGTCCTTTTTCCATGTTGGGGACATATTGGGAACACATTTTAGAGACAGCATTCAATCATTAATTTGCACATTCAACAAATATTTATCATAAGTCTGTGGTGATTGTGCATTGGGATTACATCAGTGAGTAAAACAGATAAGACTCTTGCCCAATATTATTATGGTATGGCTGGATCCAAAATATATAATTAAGTGAATAAATGTATACTGTTTCAGAAGTTGATAGAAAATCTTTGGGAGGACATCAGAAGAAAGCAGGAGTGGCAATCCTTATATCAGATCAATTAGATTTTAAGCCAAAGACTATAATAAGAGATGAGGAAGGACACTATATCATACTCAAAGGTACTGTCCAACAAGAAGATCTAACAATTTTAAATATCTATGTCCCTAACGTGGGAGCAGCCAACTATATAAACCAATTAATAACAAAATCAAAGAAACACATCGACAATAATACAATAATAGTAGGGGATTTTAACACTCCCCTCACTGAAATGGACAGATCATCCAAGCAAAAGATCAACAAGGAAATAAAGGCCTTAAATGACACACTGGACCAGATGGACATCACAGATATATTCAGAACATTTCATCCCAAAGCAACAGAATACACATTCTTCTCTAGTGCACATGGAACATTCTCCAGAATAGATCACATTCTTGGTCCTAAATCAGGTCTCAACCGGTATCAAAAGATTGGGATCATTCCCTGCATATTTTTAGACCACAATGCTCTGAAGCTAGAACTCAATCACAAGAGGAACTTTGGAAAGAACCCAAATATATGGAGACTAAACAGCATCCTTCTAAAGAATGAATGGGTCAACCAGGAAATTAAAGAAGAATTGAAAAAATTCATGGAAACAAATGATAATGAAAACACAACGGTTCAGAATCTGTGGGACACAACAAAGGCAGTCCTGAGAGGAAAATATATAGCGGTACAAGCCTTTCTCAAGAAACAAGAAAGGTCTCAGGTACACAACCTAACCCTACACCTAAAGGAGCTAGAGAAAGAACAAGAAAGAAACCCTAAACCCAGCAGGAGAAGAGAAATCATAAAGATCAGAGCAGAAATCAATGAAATAGAAACCAAAAAAACAATAGAACAAATCAACGAAATTAGGAGCTGGTTCTTTGAAAGAATTAATAAGATTGATAAACCCCTGGCCAGACTTATCAAAAAGAAAAGAAAAAGGACCCAAATAAATAAAATCATGAATGAAAGAGGAGAGATCACAACTAACACCAAAGAAATACAGACAATTATAAGAACATACTATGAGCAACTCTATGCCAACAAATTTGACAATCTGGAAGAAATGGTTGCATTCCTAGAGACATATAAACTACCACAACTGAACCAGGAAGAAATAGAAAGCCTGAACAGACCCATAACCAGTAAGGAGATTGAAACAGTCATCAAAAATCTCCAAACAAACAAAAGCCCAGGGCCAGACGGCTTCCCGGGGGAATTCTACCAAACATTTAAAGAAGAACTAAATCCTATTCTCCTGAAACTGTTCCAAAAAATAGAAATGGAAGGAAAACTTCCAAACTCATTTGATGAGGCCAGCATCACCTTGATCCCAAAACCAGACAAGGATCCCATCAAAAAAGAGAACTACAGACCAATATCCTTGATGAACACAGATGCAAAAAATTCTCGCCAAAATACTAGCCAATAGGATTCAACAGTCCATTAAAAGGATTATTCACCACGACCAAGTGGGATTTATTCCAGGGCTGCAAGGTGGTTCAACATCCGAAAATCAATCAATGTGATACAACACATTAATAAAAGAAAGAACAAGAACCATATGATACTCTCCATAGATGCTGAAAAAGCATTTGACAAAGTACAGCATCCCTTCCTGATCAAAACTCTTCAAAGTGTAGGGATAGAGGGCACATACCTCAATATTATCAAAGCCATCTATGAAAAACCCACCGCAAATATCATTCTCAATGGAGAAAAACTGAAAGCTTTTCCGCTAAGGTCAGGAACACGGCAGGGATGTCCATTATCACCACTGCTATTCAAGATACTACTAGAAGTCCTAGCCTCAGCAATCAGACAACAAAAGGAAATTAAAGGCATCCAAATCGGCAAAGAAGAAAGCAAACTATCACTCTTCGCAGATGATATGATACTATATGTGGAAAACCCAAAAGACTCCACTCCAAAACTGCTAGAACTTGTACAGGAATTCAGTAAAGTGTCAGGATAGAAAATCAATGCACAGAAATCAGTTGCATTTCTCTACACCACCAACAAGACAGAAGAAAGAGAAATTAAGGAGTCAATCCCATTTACAATTGCACCCAAAACTATAAGATACCTAGGAATAAACCTAACCAAAGAGACGAAGAATCTATACACAGAAAACTATAAAGTACTCATGAAAGAAATAGAGGAAGACACGAAGAAATGGAAAGTGTTCCATGCTCCTGGATTGGAAGAATAAATATTGTGAAAATGTCTATGCTACCTAAAGCAATCTACACATTTAATGTAATTCCTATCAAAGTACCATCCATTTTTTTCAAAGAAATGGAACAAATAATCCTAAAATTTATATGGAACCAGAAAAGACCTCGAATAGCCAAAGCAATATTGAAAAAGAAAGCCAAAGTTGGTGGCATCACAATTCCGGACTTCAAGCTCTATTACAAAGCTGTCATCATCAAGACAGCATGGTACTGGCACAAAAACAGACACATAGATCAATGGAACAGAATAGAGAGCCCAGAAATAGACCCTCAACTCTATGGTCAACTCATCTTTGACAAAGCAGGAAAGAAAGTCCAATGGAAAAAAGACAGCCTCTTCAATAAATGGTGTTGGGAAAATTGGAGAGCCACATGCAGAAAAATGAAATTGGATCATTTCCTTACACCACACACGAAAATAGACTCAAAATGGATGAAGGATCTCAATGTGAGAAAGGAATCCATCAAAATCCTTGAGGAGAACACAGGCAGCAACCTCTTCGACCTCAGCCGCAGCAACTTCTTCCTAGGAACATCGCCAAAGGCAAGGGAAGCAAGGGCAAAAATGAACTATTGGGATTTCATCAAGATCAAAAGCTTTTGCACAGCAAAGGAAACAGTTAACAAAACCAAAAGACAACTGACAGAATGGGAGAAGATATTTGCAAATGACATATCAGATAAAGGGCTAGTGTCCAAAATCTATAAAGAACTTAGCAAACTCAACACCCAAAGAACAAAGAATCCAATCAAGAAATGGGCAGAGGACATGAACAGACATTTCTGCAAAGAAGACATCCAGATGGCCAACAGACACATGAAAAAGTGCTCCACATCACTCGGCATCAGGGAAATACAAATCAAAACCACAATGAGATATCACCTCACACCAGTCAGAATGGCTAAAATGAACAAGTCAGGAAATGACAGATGCTGGCGAGGATGCGGAGAAAGGGGAACCCTCCTACACTGTTGGTGGGAATGCAAGCTGGTGCAACCACTCTGGAAAACAGTACGGAGGTTCCTCAAAATGTTGAAAATAGAACTACCCTATGACCCAGCAATTGCACTGCTGGGTATTTACCCTAAAGATACAAACGTAGTGATCTGAAGGGGCACGTGCACCTGAATGTTTATAGCAGCAATGTCTACAATAGCCAAATATGGAAAGAACCTAGATGTCCATCAACAGACGAATGGATAAAGAAGAGGTGGTATATATACACAATGGAATACTATGCAGCCATCAAAAGAAATGAAATCTTGCCATTTGCGACGACGTGGATGGAACTAGAGGGTATCATACTTAGCGAAATCAGTCAATCGGAGAAAGACAACTATCATATGATCTCCCTGATATGAGGGAGAGGAAATGCAACATGGAGGGTTAAGGGGTAGGAGAAGAGTAAATGAAACAAGATGGGATTGGGAGGGAGACAAACCATAAGTGACTCTTAATCTCACAAAACAAACTGAGGGTTGATGGGGGGAGGGGGGTTGGGGGGGTGGGGTTATGGACATTGGGGAGGGTATGTGCTATGGTGAGTGCTGTGAAGTGTGTAAACCTGGCGATTCACAGACCTGTACCCCTGGGGATAAAAATATATTATATGTTTATAAAAAATAAAATTTAAAAAAAAAATAAATAAATAAAAAAGAATATCTTTGGGACGTTGAGTATATGTGTGTGTGTGTGTGTGTGTGCGTGCGTGCATGAGCACATGTAAATGTATGAGAGAGTCGGAGACTGAGAGAAAACATATATATAGAGAAAAAACTGCCTTCAGAAGTGGCCAAGTAGAGTGCCTGACTTGGGTTTGGCATCTTAGGGAGCTCTGCTTCTTTGAGTATTTTTCTTAAAAGTCTGTAAGTTCCTTTTTTTGTTCAGAACAAGTTGGGCTTGGCAGTGCCATCCAGTTAGAATATTTCAAATTTGAAAATGGACTTTGGCCCCAGCTCCCTACTCTGGGGCACTCTCTGAGTATCTATCTCTTGCACAGGATGAGTCAAATTCCCTGAAAAGGCCTGCTACTTACATGGATAGGGTTATTGTAGGGCCTTATATCCAGATTCCAGTTCTAGGAGGCTACCACTGGTCATGGCAGTATATCTTTCATTGAGTTACATGGGATTGGGTTGTCAAAATGGCTCTGACATGCCAATTTATGGTCAAATGGTTTATGTAGATAGGGACCTTATCAAAGATAATTGCCCAGGGCCCCACAAACTTATGGGCAGCCCTGTAATATTAAATACTAATATTTAGTGGTATATGAGATTTTCAAAGGTTGAAAGGGAAGGCCTATAGGATAATGGACATTTGAGTGAAATCAGAAGAAATTGATGGAGTGGATTATTCCAACAACAGGCAAAATGTTCCAGGTAGAAGAAAAAAAAAACAACAATAACAGTCCAAAGTCACAGGGGAAGGAGAATTTCTGCTATATTTGAGCAAAGACAAAGCAGCCAGAGCAGAATGAATGGCTAGCTAGGGACATGGTAGTAGATAAGCACAGAGATGTAGAAGAGGGAGCCAGATCAAGTAGTGTCTTATAGCTCATGTAAGAACTTTGTCTTTTACTCTGAGCGAGCTGGGAAGAAGTTTGGGTGTTTTAAACATAAAGTAACATAATTGACAAATTTTAAACACTGTTTTGGGGCATATGGTTGGTTGCAAGAAGCCTAAGGTGGAAAAACAGAGACCAGTGAAGAATATTGCAATAATTCATATAAGACATATTAATGGCTTAGAGTCAAGTGTTAGTGATAAAGATTATGAGAAATTGTCAGATTCTGTGAACATAGAGCCAACATAATTTGGTTTTAGATGGAGTGGATATAGATATGGTAGAGAGTGGATATAGATATGGTAGAGGTGTATCAAGGTTTTTTATCTGAACAACTGACAGAGTCAACTTGCCATTTATGGAGACAGGGAAGCCTGTAAGAGGAGCAATTGTGTGGAAGAGTTATCAAGAGTTTGTTGGAGAACCTGTTAGATTGGAGATGCTTCATTCACCTGGAGATGTGGATTGACAGCTGCATACGTGGACATTTGGGAGATATCAGTGTAGACTTTACCTGGGGAGTGGGTGTGGACAGAAAAGAGAATGGGTCAAAGGGCTGAGCCATGGCTGGGTGAGACCACCTGGGTGGTGGGCCTGGGTGGAGAAGAGAAGGGGTCCAAGGGCGAAGCCATGAGCTACTTCAAAGTGGGAAGTAGGAAAAGAGGACAGGAACAGGAAAGGAGACAGAAAAGAATGGGGCAGTAAAGTCAAAAGAAAACATTCTGAATGGCATGCTGGAACTCAGTGGAGATACTCTTGCAAGTGCTATTGCTTCCTGGTTCTCCTACAAAGATCTGAAGACTGACAATGAGGTTTAATGGAGCTGTGGTTGCTAATGACCTTGACAAGCCCACTGTAGGCATCGCGACAAGAACAGAAGCCTAATTGGAGTGGGTTCCTGAGGGAATAGGAGAAGAGGAGATGAAGCAACAAGTCAAGATGATCCTTTTGAGGGTTCTGCTGTGAATAGGAATAAAGAAATGGGGCAGTTTCTAGAAGGTGACATAGGTAAAGGACACGTTATTATTTTAAGCTGGCATGGATAGGATCATGTTTATATAATAAGAGGAATGATTCATTAGAAGAAGAAAAATTTCTCTTCCTTTTTGAGGATGTAAAATTTTGAAATTCAGAAGGTAAGAAAGGAACAGCTGACTGTCCATACTAGCAGGTTAGTGGTCAGTGATGGGACAAGATCAAGGGGAGGCATCAAGAAGGAAGGGAAAATGTCTTGCTTGCTTAGAAATTGCCATCCTCCTAAGTAAGATACTACAGTATCCCGTGGGATCTAGCGGCCCATGGCAGCGCTAAGCACTTCAGGAGCTGGAGGTTGTGGGCCTTCCCATCAGAGCCCTTGGTATTTCCAGGTTAGTGTTTCAATTCTAAACTTCATCACACAGAGAACAGGACTGAACCAGCGTGAGTCTGGTGTCCTCCTCTGGACCAATTCTTTCAGACCAGTAGGGTAGGACCCCATGGTATAGGCATATGTATCTGGGGATATTTCTACTCCAAAGCAATTTGGGGGGAGTGAGGCCACTATCCCAGATGGCATTTGTCCACCTTGACCTCTCTGCCTCATTGGTCTTCAGGCCTCAACTCAATTACCCTCTCAAATTCTAACTAACAGGAAACATTCATTCCCCTGGAGAAAGTACATACATATTTTAATTTCAGTAGCTACCAGCTATATTTACCTAAGTTCAGGAACTTGGAGACAAGTTGGTATTTTTCCCTTTCTTGGATAACCCATTATTATGAAGTTCCTCACAGGGAAGAAATGAAGCAAAATGCCACAGGTGTGAACACTAGCTGTTAGCAAATATAATTATGACAGAAATAATAACTTTAAGCTGTGCAGTGATTTATAGTTTACAAAGTGCACTTTCATTCCCATTACTTCAAGCCTCACAAAAGATTTGCAGGTTAGGTTTCCACAGGCACTTGGTTTCCTGACCAAGTCCTAATTCCTTCCTTCCTCCTTACTTTTGGAGTCTGGATTGCATTCAGGTGTGTGATGGTGTTGGCCTGGGCCCCAGGAAATGAATCCTGCTCATCAGAATAAGTCATGCTGGACCCCCTCCTTTACCACGGGCAAATCTAGAGGTAGGTGCTGGGACCCAGTTCCAGTTTGACCTGTGAGCCAAGAGGATGATGGGGAAATGATAATGTAAATGAACAGGTAAATGCTGACCATCTCCTCCACATTTTTTACTCTGGGACATTGCCGTGTGAGAATTGACTTTTTGGAGCTGGTGAAGCCATGTTGTGGCTTCTGTGGAGACACTTCTGACACCCTGAGAATGGCAGAGCTGCAAGGTAGGAGGGCCCAGTGTCCTCACATCGTTAACAAGTTACTGAGTTCACCAACTCTAGAATGACCTACTTCCTCACTTTTGGTTAAGTGAGATAACACATTATTTTTTTAAGCCATCTTTAGTGTTTTATTATTGACTGTTGAAAGTTTTCTCCCGTAATGCTTTTTTTCAAATAAAGATATTGAGGCTCAGAGAGGTTAAACGACAGGCCCAGTGGTGCCTACTTTGAGCTAAGAAACAGCCATCTAGCTCAAACTCAGGTCTTCGGACACCACATCTCTTTTCAGAGTCCGTGACCTTTTATGAAGTCGCAGCAGTTTTCCTGCTTGGTTAAAATTTGATCTTAGGTAAACTCATTAATTTTTAAATGCCAACCTTACCCTGAGCATCTGCTGGAATGCCTTGCCCAAAACAGGTGCTCAGCAAGCAGGGGCTTATTTAAATTTCATGTGTGGTGCTTGAACCTCCAATCCCTCCAGCACAACAACCAACACACTCATATCTTCACAGGGTACTCACCACTACCCAGCACTAGGACTCTTTCTGAACCCTGGCACAGTTCTAGAATGCCTGGCAGTTCAGGCAATCACTACTGTACCACCTTCTTTCCTTCTTTCCTTCCTTCCTTCCTTCCTTCCTTCCTCTTTCTTTCTCTCTTTCTCTTTCTTCTTTCTTTCTTTCTCTTTCTCTTTCTCTCTTTTATTTATTTGTTAGAGTGAGAGAGAGAACACACAAGCAAGGAGAGGGGCAGAGGGAGAGGGAAGAAATAGGTTCTTCATTGAGCAGGGAGCCTGATGTGGGGCTCAATCCCCGGACCCTGAGATCATGACCCAAGCTGAAGGTCATGCTTAACTGACTGAGTCACCCAGGCGCCCCTGACCCATCTTTCTGAATCAGTACAAGAAAGTTTGATGCACTTCTGACCACAGCCCAGCTCAGACATGAACTGACTCCAAAGGAAATGTGAAGTCAACTATGAGAGGCAGCCTTAGCGGAGAAAGAGGAACAGCATGGGGAAGCAGAGAGGTTGCAGTGATCTAAGTTCTGGCACCAAGTCTGCTACTCAAGTAATGTATTTATTAAGGAAGCGACTACATTCCTCATTCGTCAGTGCAGACTAGATTAAGATTTTTTTCACAGTTGGTTGGTGTTTCTGTAAATTTAGTCTTCATATTTATTAAGCATTCATGTAACAAGCAATAATTAATTGCGTATTATGTGACAAGTACTGTCCATATGCTGGGGCTATAGAATTAAGTAAGGTAGAAAAATTCTCAGGAAAAGAGCAGTTTGTTGGAAGAAACAAGAATATAAGACAATACAAGACCAAGGTTAAAATGGTTACAATAAAGCCAGACCTAGTCAGTAAAGAAGAGCAGGTAAAAAGTGAGACCTTTTATGGAAGGCACACCGGTAGCACTGGACAGCTTCTCTTTCCCTCACCCTCTCCCCTTCCAGTAAATAACTGCAAGAAGCATTGTTTCTCTTGAAACAAATTATCAACAATTCTAGGTCTTGAATTTGTATTATAACTTAATAACACTTAAAAAAACCCATCACTGTATAAAACAAAGAAAAACTGAGACTCTACAGCCTATATTTTATATAGAGTAGGGCACCTGCTTTGGAAATTACAAAATGCACATCACCAAAACTTGTCCATTCTCCCATAAACTGGAAAAGCCGATTTAACCTGAAATTTTGGGCTGATTTGGGGATAGAAAAAATATATAGTGAGACTAGTTCCTCCCTGAGAGTGTTTTTAGAGGGTAAAATCAAGACCAGGTAACCAGTTGTCATTGTGATAGTTCATTAAACTTGAGGGTTTTTTGTTTGTTTGTTTGTTTGTTTTTTGTCATAGGCTCCAACCTATTTAATTAATAAGGAATATTTGGAGAAATGTGTACACTCAAGCCCGACTTGACGTAGGTGTTATCATTATTGATGCCTCTCATCTTAGAGAGTCAACACTTCACCGAAAGATTAAAATATGACAGTAGGATGAACCAGGTCTCAAAAAGTATCCAAGTATCCCCCTTGTGACACCATGAGCTGTGTCCCCAAAGTCCCCAGGGCTGCCACCAGAAGAGCCACCTTGACTCCAATCTGAGGCTCTGCATCCCCCTGCTTAGATAAGCATGGCTGTTCTCATTGACCAGCGTGGGTGCAGGCTTTTGAAAGGAATGTTGAATCAGAAAAAGGGACAGAAATGACTCCATAATGGATTAAATACCAGTGTGGAGAGTAAACATGTGCTATTTTTACCAAGGTTGTATTTTCATTGCCCCCATCTTTAGCAGAGCCAATGTGGTTTTACGTGTTTCTTAATGAGGGGTTTGCTTTAAAGCTAAAATGCTCTGAGCTGGCTCTGCTTCCATTCAGTTCAGCGGGCACACTCCATCCCCACCCCCTCACCCCTCTCTGCTCATCAATGAGGCTCAGAAGACAGAGCATTAGGGCAAATCAGGGCACTCTGTTTAGTGAAAGCCTAAGCCTCCAATGAAGAGTATGTTTTGTTCACTGAATGCACCTGCTGTGTTTCTCCACTAGTGTAATTGCACATCTACATGCCCTCGCTCTTTTCTGGGAGCAGATGCATCGGATATCTATAAGGAACGTCCTAGAATCAATATGCATGAAATAAAAAGAGCAAGTGAGATGAATTTGCCCGCAGGCCAGAATGCAATAGCAATGTTCTGTGAAGGTGTTTCCTTTTGCACCAGCCCTTAATTTGTTCAACAACAGGTAAACTCCTAACATTTTTATGCCCTGGTGATAAGTTAAGACTTTTGTGAACTTGGGGATTTCCTGAAAGAACCAGAGAAGAAAAGGTGGGGCTGAAATAAAAACAAAGAAACAGGAAAAATGAAACAATCACTGGAAACCACAGCAACAAGAACAGCCAGGAACAAAAGGACTCTTTTGTCAAGATGGGGGGAGTTATTTCAAAGTACTAGAAGTGTTTTCTTCTTCAGGCACTGTCCTTCTCATTATGTGCCTGCACACACACCTGTACAACACATACACACACACACACACACACACACACACACACACACACACACACACAGCAAAAGCATGCCAAATTAACCCAATTTCGTGGTCTGTAGCTTTCCTAGATTTTAAAGGAGAGCACTTGCTTAATCTAGAAGCTGAGTAATGTTGATTAGCATAATCAAGCTCTCCTTGCGCACACACAGTTTAAAAAAAGAGAATAAAAACAGAACCTGTTTCTTAATCAGAGAAGATGTTGCTGTGAGGACCAAAAATAAACATTCTTTGCCTGTAACAGGATCTGTGGGGTGGAAGGATGAATGTGTTAACTGAAAAGCTTCTCCAGACATTGACTGTCATGAATGGGGAGTTCAGCTTTGTATTAGCTCCTTGAATGTAGGAGTCTTATATTATCAGGAGTCTGTATTCACTCAACATTTCCCAAGACAGAGATGTGAGCATTTTAGATGTTTGAGTATTATTTGTGGAGTAAGTCTCTGCCCAAGTCGTGTGTAAGGGGAGCTGTACTTCCTCAAGACAAGGCAGTCACTGCAGTGGACACCAAAGCCAGGGGATCTCTTGAGCCCCAGCTGGCTTGAATTCTCAGCGGTGTTTGATATGATATAACTTAGTTGCTAAGAACATGGTCTCTGGAGAGAGACTACAGGCTTAAATCCCAGGCCCCGCAGTTATAAACTACGTGAACCTGAATTAAATTTACATAATTTATACAAAATCCCTATTTTGTCCATTTTGGAAAATATGCATAATAGCATCAACATCAACGGGAGGACGAATGAGTTAATACATACATAAAAGGACATTCCACAAAACATGACAAGAACTCAAAAATTTTACCTCCTCTATGATTACTGATCAATACCCAAATTTTCTTCCTTTGACCTTTATGAGACCTTTCTCTTGGATATGTCTGGGTTCTATCTCAGGCTTTCTTTCTCTATCTTCCCAGACCCTTTTTGGACAAGCTCAAAAACGTCATGGCTTCAATTCTATCTATATGCTAATGAGTCGCAAATCAAGAGTGCTCTCTCTCTGTCTCAATGGAGAAATAAAGAACTGAGAATCTGGTTTCTTCCACCATAGAACATTTAACTAGTTGCCTAAGGTTGTATCTATATATTGAAGTGTAATGCATTCTCATTTTGTATCTAAATAACACATATATCATTGGAATAGAAAAAAGAAAGATGGAGCTTATAATAAAAGAACAGCTATGTCTTTCTACCTCTGCCTGAGCTTGCCACTTCTGCTATTCCTTGTTTCATCAGTTTTAGTCATTATGTATTGACTTCCTGCCCTGATGAATGAAGATTTAGCCATATAGAGCATCCCATTTCCTCTCATCCTGCCTCCTCATAGTTTTGTAATTACCATTAATTAATCAAGATATACATCATTTTGGCTGCATAGATATTGTTTATAGCAACATCGAGTAGTGTTTTCTGACAACATTCCCTCACCATTTTTTTTTTTTGCTGGGTTTTACATAAATTTGCTTTTTTTCTGGCACTCCTAACTGCATTTCCCCCAGTTTTATTGAGATATATTTATTGAGAGATATTGACATATCACATCATCAAAGTTTAAGGGGTACAGCATGAGATTTGATATATGTATATATTACAAAATGATTACCACAATAAGGTGAGTTAAGATCTGTCAACTCTCCTGTTTAATTGCCTTTAACTGCTTGATCTAAGAACCTGTTTGACTTGTTCAGAGTCTCAAGAATAGTAGAAAGTTCCTTAAGTCACATTTTTTCCTGGATATGATGCTGTTAGAGCCACTGTCTCCCTGCATTGCTCTGGACCAATTGGTCTATTAGGCATATTGTGGAATTGCCACTTTGGCATTGACATTTACTTTATTCTAGAGAAGCACAGTCTTGTCTAGAATTTCTTTCCCCCTGTGCCCCCACATCCCTGATCCTGCTCAGGATATGCTGTCTTTTTTTTTTTTTTTTTTTTTTTTTATGGTGTGTTCCTTCATTTTGTTGGAACAAAAACGCCCGGTAACCTCCTAATAAAGGCTGATGTAATATGCATTTTCCACATCCTCATGTCTGAAAATGTTTTATTTTAAGGTTCTGCTATTTTTTTTTTCTGACATCCAGTGTTGAGATTGAGACATCTAACGCCAACCTAATGCTATTTTCCATTGTTAAAAAAAACCCAGCCATTTCCCCGTCTAGAAGCTGTAAATATATCCCTTTTATCCTTGGTGTTCTGAAATTTCACAATGATGCACAATGATTCTGACTATATATTTTGAGTTTTCTTTTTCACATTGAAGATTTGCTTAAATATCTTGTGAGCCTTGATTTTCATTCATATGTTAAATAAGGTAATAACCCCACAATGCCAAGACCGTGGTTTCTTTTCTTTTTTTAAAAAAAGATTTTATTTATTTATTTGACAGACAGAGATCACAAGTAGGCAGAGAGGCAGGCAGAGAGAGAGAGGAGGAAGCAGGCTCCCCACCAAGCACAGAGCCCGATGCGGGGCTCGATCCCAGGACCCTGGGATCATGACCTGAGCCAAAGGCAGAGGCTTAACCCAGTGAGCCACCCAGGCGCCTCTAGATCTTGGTTTCTGATACCATTCTCCAATAAAAGGTGCCAGGACTCCTCAGAAACATGGCCTATCCAAGCTGGTACAGAGAATATACAAGATAAACATTTTATAGTGTCAGAAAGTGAGAAAATGCTCAAAAAAATAATCATAACAATGAGTGCATACCAAAGGGACATAGGAGCAACTGAGAGAACACTCAGGGCCCAAGCTGGAACATTTGAGCAACAAAATAAATAACTCAGTAGTAAATTATGTCCTAAAGTATAAAATAAATATACATAAGTTTATACTGATATAAAATAAGTGACTGGGTAGATAGCATAGATAGATGATAGGTAGATAGATGATAGATAGATTGATACATCTCTCACGTAGAAGAATTCAAAATAATTCACATTACTAATCTGCTCCCAAGGAATAAGAACACAATACCTCACTCTTAAGCATGAACTATGCACAGTGACTTCTTCCAAAGAGGATAGTAAGGGAGCAAAAAAAAAAAAAAAAAGAGTAACTTTCTACTGGTGAAATCTGAGAAACACTGCCTTGGCCAGGTGATCAAGATTAACACCATCACTGATAAGCCATGTTGATAGCATGTATTCTTGATATACTGTGATAAGCACGGCACTTTGTTTCTGTGATCTTTCTCCAGACACACCATAACTTCAATCTAATCATAGGAACAACATCTGAAAATCTTATTTGAGGAGTACTGTACAAATATCCAACCTGAAAATGACCAGTATTGGACATTATCAAGGTCATCAAAAACAAAGGAAGTCTGAGAAACTGTCCCAGCCAAAAGAAACATAAGGAGACATGACAACAAAATATAAGGTGGCAGTCTGGGTATGATCTGGAACAGAAAAAGGACATTAGGTAAAAACTAAGGAATATAATAAAGGATGGGCTTTAGTTAATAAAGATGTATAGATGTACAGATGTTAGTTCATTAGTTGTACATATGCACCACACTAATATAAGATGTTAATAAAAGAGGAAAGTGCTGTGAGATATAAAGGGTTTCCTTAGGCTAAATTTGCTACTTTTTTTTCCCCCTAAAGTAAAACATATTGTAAAATAAAAAGTGGGTTTTGTTTTGTTTTGTTTGTTTGCTTGTTTAGAGGTAATATAAAAGAGTATTGAAACTATGTGTCCATGAACACAGCACATGCGGGATCTTTACTGCAGGGGAGTAAGTAAGGAAGTCTTTTTTGAAGGAACGTTTAAAACCTTTTGAAAATACCTCTCCCACTTTTTTACTGAGGGCAGGCATCAGTTTTCTTGAGTAAGGGTAAGGGAAAGTGGTGGAAGGACAGGTTTGCTTTATATAGATTTTTAAATATCATCCTTATTTCACACCAAACTCTCACCATTATCTTTGGCATTTTGAAGCTGAAAGTATCTCTGAGCTTCTGTGGGGAAGATCAAGTCACACAAGTCACACTTTGTAATTTCCCTATGATGCTTACACAGGCTGTGAACTTCTCCAGCTTCTGTATTACTTCTCTACCAGTTCTCTGTCTTCTAGAGGTTTTATTCATTTTTTATAAGTCCTATCTCCTGATGATCCTTTATCCTTTGTCCTATGTATGTGTGTATCTCCTTTCCCATTGTTTATTACTGTTTTAGGGAGGAGGAGATGAACTTGGTGTTCATTATGGCACCTTGACTCTAGCTGACTTAGACATCTGGAATCATTTCTTTCAAATAGAAAAATAATGTTTTCTTCAATAAATCTTGTTGCTTTCAGTGCAATTTTATAACTACATTGGAAAGCAATCACAGAAAAGGAAGGAACTTTATACCAGGAATACTTTGTGATTTTTTCTATTGTGGGTGATTGTCAAATTGACTGTTAAGGTTGAAAGTCAAGGTACTTGCTACATAAACAATGAATCTTGGAGCACTGCATCAAAAACTAATGATGTATTTTATGGCGACTAACATAACACAATTTAAAAAAGAGGGCAGATAGTTATGAGTTCTATGTGCAATATCTACATCTACCTTTTAATCAATGGGCCTAGCCTCTTACCTAAGTCTACCCACCTCCTTCTTCAGGAGATAAATCCAGCATACATTAGTTTATCAGAGACATTTTCTAATTTTTCTCAATTCTGGAAATAAAAAGACGTTGGTACATTTTCCAGTCAGATAAGGTTTCTGTTCTACCAACATCAATCAGCAAAGTTACTCTTTTGAAATTTATATGAGTGAGGTTTCTTCTGCCCTTCATTTTAGAACATTAGTGATATGAGTCTAAGCACAGTTAGTGATTCTCATCGAGGAGGTAGGCAATTCTTCACCCCTACATTCAAGAGGTTTCGAAATCATCAGAATGGCATTTACTAAATTACACACCTCTTTCACTGAAATCTTTCTATATTTCCTTGAGGGTATATCTCTCTCTTCCTGCCCTGGGAAATAACCACTGTCTTTTTGTGAGCCATGCTCACTGGTGGGGAATGATACACTTCAGATGATATACCCATGAGCACAAGTAGCTCTAGAGAGGTAATCACCATGATCATGTACAAAACATTTAGTACTATGAATATTATATAAAAATACTTATTTTCTTCATCAGTAAAATAGGAATAATAGTGTGTAATATAGGATTATTGTGTTAAGTGATTCACTGAACATAGGGAGTCTGGTATATAAATGATCAATTCACATTAGTTGCTATCACTTTTTTTTTTTATAAAAAAGATGGGTACCCACAAATATAAACAGAACATTAAGATGTATTATATATTTCAGTTCAACAAATATTTACCAAGTAACATCCATATATTAAGGATACAAGGTAAATAAGATATTGCCTTTCCAAGATACTAACAATCCATGGGAGAGAGCCTTGCATGGAAGGATAGTCATAGTTTGGTATTACAAGGTTCATGGCTTGCTAGATGGTTGCATAGGGTGATTTAGCAACAAAAAGTAGAGGAGAATAATTTAGAGGAAGGAGCATGGGTTTAGGAGAGATTTTTCAGTGGAGATAGTGTCTAATTTCGGTGTTGCATGCAGGTTGGAGGCTGAGTACTAGGGGACAGAGTATGAACATAGCATTGAAATGAAACAAAACAGGAATATATACACCAGTATTGCATTTTTTGTTTTGTTTAATTCAGGAGCCAGTATTTGTGAAAGACATGGAAGATCATATGAAGAACTATTTTAACTGGAGAAGCAGAAATCTAATTTAAAGAACAAAGTGTGAAAGCTTTATTAGTCTTTTAAAAATTACATTTAGTTTCTTAAAAACATCACATTTTCTCTTATTTTGAGTCTTCAACCTCAGTCATTTGGTGGAAACATCTTTGAGAAACCTTAAATTTCAAGAACTTTTGAATATTTTGAAACTATTTATTCAAGTTATTGAATTATTCAAATATTCAAATTAGTGAATTTCCGCCATTTCTTCTCTGACTTCATCTCTCTTTTTCTTATTTTGTAAATCTCTGCCTTCATCTTCCCCTTCTCAATTCCATTTTAATATAGACAGCCCAATAACTCCGTTCCAATTTCATTTGCCTCTCCTCCTCTGGATTGCATGTGAGCCCTATACTCACTGACAGTGTCAGCCCTCTACTCTGTAACACTGTTAATTCTCTCATTACTTCTCCACAATTTCCTACTGTGTATTCTTTGTAATATCCACTGCCTGGTTTCTACAGTATTTGAAGTCAAGGCACTGATGGTCAAAGGGATTAAACTATCCATTAGGTTTACCACAAATGCATTAGGAGTTCCATTATATTGTGGACATTCAATACTGCTCATGGTAAATTTTGACTTTTCTACAAATGTCACTTTTTCTAATAATCTCATCATTGTTTTTTATTACTAGTTGGAAATCCAGCAAAATGTTTCTTAGTAAAAGCTGGCAAAGTCATTGCATATACTTTCATTCTCTAAACTTTAAGCCTATGTTAAAAATACATGCTTCTAATTTGCTAGGAGCCCTCAGCCATTCTGTTGGATTCTTTCCTATTTGTTGACCCTTATCCTTGGCTACTTTCCACATGCATATGTTAGTATGCTCCATATCTTTTATCTTAAACACAGACTACCATATATTCCCCTGATTATACTCAAGCCTTCCCAAATTATTTCAAATCTTCCAGCCATTGTTCATGCTTCTCCTTTTGCTGGGAACACAATCTTCTTCCTCATCTGGATATTATTTTATTGATCTTTAAGGTGCAATTTGGAGATGCTATCTCCTACATGTAGACTCTTTTCCCCCTTATTACTGTCAAAGTCAGATTCTTTCATTGCTTTCTCCCATAACCCTTTGGTATTACCTCCATGTATCCTCCATAGTCTCTAAGATGCTCCTCAGCAAAACACAGTGATTGTTATTCATCACTGCATTCCCAGGAAATAAAATAGCCTGAGCTATATCATGTACTCACTATAGTGAAGGAATGATTGAATGCATAAATTAATGAACCAGAAGGCAGCTTAAATGTGCCCTTTTTTCCCAATCTAAAGACCCATGTTGTCTGTTGAAAAGCCACAGATGGTAGCATCAAGAAGAGCAGTCCTTTGGCACAGGCTCTGGAGCAAATATTTCTCCAACAGAGGCTGTATCATTTTGGCTGTTTTGGTTAGTCTGAAATAGCTGTCTTATTCTTAGCTCTGATCCATGACATATTAGCTATAACTGATGTGGAAAGCACAGAGCTGCTAAATAAGGAAAGACTTTCAGCATGTTTAATTACCATCAGTGATTTAAGAAAAGAATTCCTTCTTACCAGTAATCTATAGTTTAATAATAACAAAAATGCATTTTGTATGCTTGAATGTTATAAATCCATGGTTATTGCACATCAAGGTGGCTTTAGTTCTACTCTATAGCCATTTGGTGAAAGGATTAAAAGTCGTCATAATTAATTCTCAGACAGTATCACAGCTGGGAGGCATTCACCTTCTTATTCGAGAACTCAATGGCAAAGTAGAGTTTGGTGAGATTGTATACATTTCCAAGAAAAATGAAATAATGCTTAACCTAGAAAAATGCATCTTAGAACACCTTGAGAATCGAAGTACCCCATAGAGATACTATTAGAAAAAATGATCTTGAGAGGCAGTTATTTTGCTTATAAAATAGAAAATCCTGAATGGCAGCATACAAAAAATTGCAGAGTAAGCTTATAATTTGAGGGCAATAAAAGCTAATGTAATTTCAGTTTGCACATGCCCTTTGTTTCATGGATCAGTGAGGTAATATCATCTTACCACAAAGAATTGGTAAGCCCATGGTTAAAAAAAAAATCTATATCAGAAGACACTAGAGGTCTAGGGATCTATAACAAAAAGAGAGGGATGATTTGAAACATGAATGCAAATTTAAAAAAGAAAAAGCATAACTGTGCTTTGGCCAGTTAAATACTCAAGGCATATGTAATTTTTTTTCTGTATTTAACACCAAAGAAATATTCACAGAAGTCAGTGGAGAATTTTAACCTTGAAAAATTATATATATATATATATATATATATATATATATATATATTTTTTTTTTTTTTTTTTTACTTGACATAAGCCTTTCAGGCTTTCTTAATATTATGAATCAGTAATCTGAGTAAGCAATGATACATTTCTAACCATTCTTTTATAATATTTACTTTCTTGTATGAACAACATGCAGGAAAAAAAGAAAGTGAGAAATAAAGTAGTGAATTTGGGTATGACATAAGCTTTGAAGTCATCATTCACTTCCTCACCACAAGAAAAAATCTAAACTGAAAATCAACAAATTTTTCAGATCTTTCATAAAATTGAGGACACAAGGCAAGCTACTGCTCCCAGAATGGAAGAAGCAGCTGATTAAGGAGAGTCATAGCCTACTGGAGCAGAAGCCCACCCATACCATGGGTAGAAACTTGAACTGGAATTGGTGGGTTGCTGGGGACTCAATGTGAATAAACTTGAGATTTAAAAACTCCAGGGGGCCAGGCTAATAGGAGCTCTCACACTTCCATGAATTTTAACTCCAGGAGTCCTACTCCAATTCAGTGAGAATTGGAGAAAAATTCCCTTGTGCTTCTGACAAAGAGTGGTGGCGGGTAGCTATTTTGAAATAAGCCAAGAACATTCTTCTATACTTCTCAGCAAGGCCTGGCCTCAAGAGAAATTATTGCACAAAAGACTGAGTTGAGTTTCACTAGAGTCTAACCAAACTGGGGAAAAGGAAATATCCAACTCCAACCCACTCCCCTTTGATACAGGCATGAGAAATGCCAGATTCTCAGGGTGAAGGCCAGAGAAAAATCCCCTTGTTCCTCTTACAGTGGGGGTGAGGATAGGAGTTGAAGGCATGGCGGGGGGAGCGGTTGGGAGTTAGGGGATGTATAGAAAATAACCATTTAAAAATAAACCTCACCATCAGGGAAATACAAAGCAAAACCAAAATGAGGTAACACATCATGCCAGTCAGGATGGCTAAAGATATCTAAGATGAAACCTCTAGAGAAACTCAAAGACAACAGAAGAGATAAAACTAGGACACCTGAAGAAATTTTGGCCTCTGACACGTACAACTATAGCACAGCATAAACCACAGCATAACTCCTAGCCAGATAAACATAAAGTTTCATTCTAAATGCCTATTTACCTCAGTTTCTTTTATCCAGTATGTGTGGTTTTAAGCAAAAGATTAAAAGGCATACCACTGTGATCTGAATGCCATGTTCTCCTCAAGTTCATATGTTGAAATCTTATACCCAGTATGATGTAATTAGGTGGGACTTTTAGGAGGTCATCTGGTCATGAGGGTGGAGCCTTATAAACTCCTTAAAAAATAAACTTACAGTGTCCTTATAAAATAAACTCCATAGGGCTCCCTTGTCTTCTACCTTGTGAGGAAACAGTGACAAGTTAAAAGCCTGAAATCCAGAAGATGGCTTTTATCAGAATGCAAACATGCTGTTATGCTGATCTTGGGTTTCTGGTGTCCGAACTGTGAGAAATAATTGGTTGCTGTTTATAAGACATCCAGTCTGTGGTATTGTGTTATAAGAGCCTGAGAGACTGAGACACTTACAAAAGGCAGAGTGTGTTTGACACAGTGTGAAGACAGAGCAAGCAGCAGAACTAGACTCAAATACAAGAGAGATATTGAAATGATCAGACCAAGAATTTAAAGTATCTATAATTAATATGTTAAGGGCCCCAATGACAAAAGTAGGCAATGTGCAAAAACAGGTCATTAACATAGAGAGATGGAAATTCTAAAAAAGAATCAAAGGAAATGGTAGCAATAATAAATAAACAAACAAACAAATAAGTAAATAAATTTATTTTGAAAGACTGTAACATAGAAGAAGGTTCACTGATGGGTGGATAAACCAAAGGGACACAGCTGATATAAGAATCAGTGAGCTTGAAGATAGGTCAATAGAAACTTCCCAAAACGAAATGCAAAGAGTAAAAAGAAAGAAGAAAACAAAGAAACAGAACAAAGAAACAGAACAGAGAAGGGCAGGGTAATGGCAAAAGATATAACATTTCCATAATGGAATACCAGGAGAAAAAGAAAGAGAAAAGAACTGGGGAACTAGTAGAGATACTAATGGCAGACTTTTCCAAAATTGACAAAAGATACAAAACCACAGATCCAGGAAGCTCAGAGAAAACCAAATAAATACCAGACAACTACACCAGGGCATATCATATTCAAACTGTAGAATATCAGAGATAAAGAGAAAATCTAGAAAGAAGCTGGGGTGGTCAAGGAACACCTTATCTAGAGGATCAGGACTAAAAATTATATTAGACTCCTTTGCATCAAGAGAGTGGAATGATACTTCATTGTTGACTTACACACTTGTTTTCTTGGTGAATTTTATTATGTAATGCTCCATTTTATCCTGGATAATTTTTATTTTGTGAATTCACCTTAGTTTAAAATAAATACTGAAATGAATACTGAAATAACACTCCAGTTTTCTTTTTTTAGTCTTAGCGTGGTAGATCTTTCTCCATTCCTTTACTCTAATCTATTTGAATCTTTATATTTAAAGTGAGTTTTTGGAGCAACACATATGGTTAGATTTCATTTTCATCCACTCTGACAATTTCTGGCTTTTCACTGGTACATTTAGACGACTGAAGCTTAAAGTGATTGTTGATATAGTTGAATTAGGATCTACCATACTTTAAAAGCTTTCTATTTGATGCATTGTTCTTTGTTTTGTTTTCACCCCATCTTTCTTTGTCTTTTCTGGTTTTGATTAAACATTAATATTATTCCATTTTATGTCATCTTTTAATATACCTATTATACTTCTCCAAAAATTTTTAGTTTTTGTCTTAGAGTTTCAAATATAGATTTTAAAGTAATCTATGTCCACTTTCAAACAACATACCATTTTAATTGCAATACTGATACCTGATAAGAGTATTTCAAATTTTCCCTCCCATCTCTTATCACATTGTTGTCATTTGTTTCATTTATTAATATTCCATAATTATCAAATACATTGTTACTTTTTATTACTTTTAAATTTATTTTTTAAATTAATTAAGAATAAGAAAAATAAACTATTTTATATTCCTCCTTTTTATTCCTTCTCTGATGTTCATTTCTTTATGTAGATCTAAGTTACTGACCCGAAGGAAGTATTTTTCTTCATCTGAAAAATTTCTTTTTAACATTTCTTGCAGGGCAGTCCTGCTATTGATAAATTCCCTTGGTTTTTGTCTGCCAAAGAAAGTATTTATTTCTCCTTCAGTTTTGAAGAATAATTGTGTTTTTATAGAAATCTAAGTCAGAGAGATTTTTAGCATTAAAATGTTTAAATTTAATATTTCACTGCAATTTTGTTTGCTGTATCTATAAGTTTTATTTTGTATTGTTCGTTCATTTGTTTTTTTTAGATTCTATATGTAAGTGAGGTCATATGATATTTGTCTTTCTCTGTCTGACTTATTTGACTTAGTGTAATACCCTCTAGCTCCATCCTTGTCCCAAATGGCAAGAGTTCATTCATTTTTTAATGACTGAAAAGTATTCCATTCATCGATAGATACCTAAGTTATTTCCATATCTTGGTTATATATAATGCTGCAGTGGACCCAGGAATGCATATATCTTTTTGAATTAGTGTCTTTGGTGCAATAATTTATAATCTCCCCAGCAGTGCACAAAATTCCTTTTTCTCCACATTCGTGCCAACACTTACTTCTTGTCTTTTTGATAATAACTATTCGGATAGGTATGAAGTTATATCTCATTGTGGTTTTGATTTGCATTTCCTGATGATTAGTGATGCTGAGCATCTTTTCATGTGTCTTTTGGCTCTCTGGATGTCAAGTATTTTATCCCATTCAGTAGGTTGCCTTCTCATTTTGTTAATGGTTTCCTTTGCTGAGAAGAAGCTTTTCAGTTTCATGTAGTCCCACTTACTTACTTCTGCTTTTGTTGCCTTTGCTTTTGGTGTCAGATCGAAAAATCATTGCCAAGACTAATGTCAAGAGCTTACCGGCTGTGTTTTTTTCTGGGAATCTAACTGTTTCAGGTCTTACATTCAAGTCTTTAATCCATATTGAGTTCATTTTTGTGCGTGGTATGAGATAATAGTCTAGTTTTATTTTTTCACATTGTTGTCCAGTTTTCCAAACACCATTTATTAAAAAGTTTGTCCCTTCTTCATTATATATTCTTGTCTCTTCTGTTATAAATTAATTGACATATATATGTGGGCTTGTTTCTGGGCTTTCTATTCTGTTCCATTGAGCTGTGTGTCAGTTTTTCCCCCCAAAACAATAACTGTTTTGATTACTATAACTTTGTAATTTAGTTTGAAATGAAAACACAACAACAAAAAAACCCTGACACTTCCAAAAGCTTACAACGTTATGGAACTACAGATCTCTCGTTCACTGTCACAGGGAATGTAAAATCGTAAAATGACTTTGGAAAATACTAGTGATTTCTTGCAAAAGTAAACATACCTTCTTACTATATAAGCCTGCACTGGTACTTCTTGGTATCTAGTCAAACGAGTCAAAAACTTCTGTCCACACATATCTGTTCTGAACTTGAATGTTTATTGATGCTTTATTCATAACTGGCAAAACCTGGAAGGCTACATTTAACATCCAACTATATGACATCTGGAAAAAACAGAACTACAGAGACAATAAAAAGTTTAGTGGTTGCCAGGGTTTGGGGAAGGAGGACAGGAGGAATAGAGTACAGGGTATTTTTAGGATAGTTAAATTATTCTATGACACTGTAATGACAGATTCATGGTTATTATGCATTTGTCAAAACCCACAGAACATAAAACACAAAGAGTGAACCCCAATGTAAACTATAGATTTTAGTTAATAATGTATCAATATGTATTTATAAATTAGAACAAAGTATCTCACCAAAGGAAAAATATTAAAAATAGGGGAATTGTATGCAGGTGCATGAGTATAAATGAATTACTTTTTTACTTTTGTAAATAAAAGAAATGTTATGCTAGGTTTGCTCTAGCTTGACTGACTGTGAAAGTGTCACATAACCTGCAAGTTTTTGTTTACTTACTGAGAAACTAGGGCATATCCCTGTGAAGATTTTAAATTGTTGTTATTGTTCTTTTTTTCCCCGAAAATGTTAAATGGTACTGTTATTTTCACTCAAAAGGGGGTCTTATTAAAAACAAAACAAAACAAAACAAAAAACTACTCTGGGAGAACCTGAACTGGGAAAACTGGTTTTTCTTAGGATATCAAAGAACATTTGCCGTGCATGGAACTTAGAAGGGGGCAGGAGACCATGCCCCATGTTCTCTCTTCCCTTCTGCTGACTGGATGCAGAGGACCGAAGTATAGCCATTCCCTCAGCATAGCCTGAATGCATGGAGGAGAACTGGCTGCCTACCAGAGTCAGCAGCCTGTCAGTGTTAGATACATGAGTAACAAAGTTTGATTGCATTTAATCCATTTGCAATTTGGGTCTATTTATCAGAACTGTGGAGTTGCTCCTAACTAGAAAAGTTACATGGAGGGGTCCAGTTGCCATTGCCCAAGAGAGAGCAGTGAAGGATGAGAGAGAGTGTCGGTGGGGGAAGAGTGACATTTTGTATTTGTTGAATTGGGAACATATGTTAAACATTGGATACTTTCCAGGACTTCTGACCCTGCCACATTTGAAAGAGTTGCTACCCAGCAAAAGTTTGTGTTCAGACTTTAAAATAAGCAATAGTGACTAACCCGTCCACTGCAACGGGCACTGCTCAGAGTCATTACGCTCCAAACATTGGCTTAGTCTCCAATTATCTCTTCTACACAGAAGCTTACTTTCTCACCCTCTGCCCAAACTTTCCATCAAAAAGAACTTGCCTTACTTCAATACTTCTAATTAATGTTATCTTAGAGTTTCCCCTGGGTAGCTTGGTCTATTGCTCAAATATCCTATTCTTTTTACTGAAATACAGTTAACCTAAGGAGATTAAAGGCCAATGCCTGTAGTCACACAGCCATGTGATTGAGCAGCTGTTTCCTGGCCTGAGAAACTAATAAAAGATTGGATTGGAGTGCAACTTAGATGAAAGACCACCTGTCTGTGTGGCTTCTGTAAACACTTTGCCTCCATACGTGTGTTGTTTGAGATTTTTATACTCTTTCCTTTGCCCTGCACCAAGAGAATTTAAATGCTTGTCCCAGTGAGGGTTTGTTTGCCAACTCTCATAGGTTTTTATACTTAGATTAACAAGGAAAAACTGTATAAATAGCTTTTTTGCTTTTTAAAAAAATCTAATAAACTGAATAACATTTTTATTCAAATGGTAGAAATGTTCCAGTGCATATACAGAAGGAAATGTAGGGCTTTAACTTTTGATAGAAATGAGTTCATGCAGAACTATTAAGATATGCTTCCAAAATAACCAATGTGCTGCACTGATTTCATGAATACATAGCTTCTAATGATCTCCTGGAAAATAAAGCTAGTCTTTTACTGTTGTGAGTTTTATTTAGGTAATAAGAATAATTATTCTGGCTATCAACAGACATGATTATCATATTTATTCTAATTTTTTATTGAAATATTGAATAAAAATCTTAAGAAATAATTCAGAGAAGGGTTAACATCTTCCATATATATATGTGTGTGTGTGTGTGTGTGTGTGTATATATACCTATCAATCACCATATATTTAATGAGAGACCTTATCATGCGAAGTATAGGATAGGGATGTTTGAAGACCTCTGATGATAAAATAGTATGTAGGCAGAAAGAGATTTAATACATAAATTCGGTGCTTGTGAAGAGTTGAAATGTTGAAAGCATAGTGTTCCAGACTAAGCTTCCCAAATTTACTGCTAGACCAATATCCCCAAACCGTCCTGCCTTTTGAACCACTATCTCTGCCATAAACAGGGTCTGGGGATCGCAAAACTGCTGTGGCAACTATTGTCTCCAGGATTACACCACCTTACCCCAAATCCCGGAATGGTTCCAGGACTGGTTGTGCCTCCAATGATGCACACTACGGGGAGAAGAACAGATTTGGAAGTAGTAGGGGACAGGTATTCTCCTCCTATGCCTGTATCTTGAGATGAGAGAGGTCAGCAACAACATAGAATACCCCTTGGTATTTTGGAGAACGTAGGTGTGCAGGGGACTTGTAATCCCCTTTGAAGGCAGCAGGCTCACAAATGCAATACCCCAGGCCACCAAGGTAAGAGCAGAAGCCAAAGGCCCCAAGTCTGCCCCAGCCCCTTGCTGGAATGGGAGAAGTGGAAATTATCATGGGACCTCAGCAGGACCCTGAAGTCAGCGAAGAGAGAAGTATCTTAGGAAGTCACTAGATAGGAACATGAGAAAATCTGTGATGTGAGTTGTTGTTCAGGGATGCAGAAGAAAAACCTACTGCACCTTGAAGTACAAGCAGTGCTGGGAAACAAAGTGCAGGTGGTGGGAGTTGGACAGCCTGGCAAGACCTGATGGAAGGAGTCTAGCCTAGAGGATGTTGCATGGTACCCACATGAGAGAGACACCACCTCTTCATAGTCTGGAGGGGTGGGGTCACACCAACAACCCAACCCAAGGGGTTTAGAGATTATCCAGAAAGGAAGGGATAAAGGAGAGATTTCTCTTTGTCTTTCTTTTTTCTTTTCTCCTCTCTTCTTCCCTCTTTCCCACTTTTCTTCCTTTTTTTTTTTTTAAACAAATATCTAAACTCTAGGCCTGAATTAATGGAGGGATCCCTGAATTGTTAATGAAAATAAACCCAAAGTTGATTAAGTTGTCTATCTAGGCTGGGACCTAGAGCCAAAACCCAAGTTGAATTAGAGATATGAAATTATAACTAACTTTGAACACCTCTGTTTTCGGGGCTTGTTGTACCTACATAATTCATGCCTACTAAATAGAGTTTTTGATAGTAAATGCATGTACAGCTTTGTTTTTTTCCTAACATTTTATTCTCCAAATTCTCAGACATCTACAATAAAGTTGGAAAAATTCTGCAGTGAAGATGCTTATGCTGGCTACCTAGATCCTACTATTAATATAACCACTTTATTATGTATTTGTATATTTGTTTGTTCCTCTGTCCATCCATAAATGCCCTATTTTTTTAAACACTTCAAAGTAAATTGCACATATGCATATAATTTTCCTAAGTGTTTCTTTCAACATTTGTATTATTACTGACTAGAGTCTAAACTTTGTTTGAGTTTTGAATTTCTTTTTGATGTAAAATATAGATAAAATGAAATGCCAAGCTCTTAGGTGTACAATTTCTAAGTTTTGAAAATGTATACACTGCAGTAACTCAAACTCATATCATGACGGACCAAGAGTAGGCATCTTTTTCCTGTAAAAGTCCAGAAAGTATTTATTTTGTTTTATAGGGCATTTTATCACATATCCTTTTTTGTTTGTTTACAAACTTTTAAAAATGTGAAAAAAAATTTTAGCTTGTGGGCACACAGAATAGGCTCCCTATTTTGTGGAAAATAAAAAATAAAAAATAAAGATAAAAACTAAAAAATTTTAAAAAATAAAATAAATAAAAAAATAAAAAACTGAGGCTCAGGTTTTATTGGGGACTGCACCTGACCATCTATGTTTCTTCTACCTCTGCATTACCTATAACTTATTTTTTGTCAGCCTGTCCTATTTGGCTATTATATTTGGTTGAAATGTTCTCTTCATAATTTTATTCTTTCTTTCTGGATTGTTTCACATTGACCAACTCTTATTTGGAATAGTAATCTATTTCAGGTCCCAGAAGATAAGCAATTAGTGAAATGTAAATGTAATTAGATACAATGGATTATTTGCCAAGAAACGATAATGCTGTTAACTCCGTATTTTTGCATAAGCATATTGACTTTCCTAATATGAACTATAGTAAAAATAAATAGAAGTAAATAACTTGTTTGGTTGCCATAGTTGCCATTTGTATTAGTTATCTATTGCTGTAACAGATCACCAAAAAGTTAATGGCTTAAAAACAATACCCGCAGGGCCCCTGGCTGGCTCATCAGTAGAGCATGTGACTCTTGACCTCAGGCTCATGAGTTCAACTCCCAGGTTGTGCATGGAGCCTACTTAATAAAAAAACAAAACAAAACAAAACAAAAAGCAAAAAATCATACCCCCACTGTCTCACCATTCCTGTGGGTCAGAAATCCAGGTGTAGCTCAGTTGAGTTCTCTGCTTTAGGAGTTTTCATGAGGCTACAAGCTGCTATCAAGGTGATGGTCAGAGCTGGGGACTTTCATGAAGGCTCAGCTGGACAAAGATTCATTTCTAAGCTCACTTACATGATTGCTGGCAGCATCCCGTTCCTTTCATGCTGTTTGACGTAGGGTCTCAATTCCTTCTGTTGGCCAGAAGCCACCCTAAGTTACTAGCCACTTGGATCTCCCAAACATGGTGACTTGTTTCATCAAAACCAGTAAGAGAGAGAGAGTCTGCTAGCAAGATGGAGGTCACTCTTGTAATCTGGTCATGGAAGAAATGTCTCCTAACATTGAGAGTATGAGTTAAATGCAAGGTACTCAAGATGGGGGATTATACAAGCCGGTTGCATCAGGAGGATGGTTGGTACCATCTGAGAAGCGGCACACCACCCTGTTTGATTCTGTATGTCAAATGAATAGAATGTAAGTTTGTAAATCACTGCATAGTAGAATAAAAACTGATGCTTAATTAATTGTGTTTATACACTAGACATAGCATAAACATACGCTGTGAAAAGACTTCCTTTTATGTTTAAACAGGTAAATGTCATTCTTGGGAATTACAAACAAATATTGAGTGCCTTTCTTTCTCTTTCCCCTGCTGGCTTACTACACTACTGAGAAGGAGCTTGGAACCCATTGTGCTTGTGTCACAATGTTTCAAGAAAAATCACTGAAGGACACAGCGACATCTTGCTTTTTCCTTAATAGGCAACTCTTTTCCAGGAAAGTATTTCAGAATTTCATAGCTCTTAGAGTTTCTTTGAAAGTCTTCATTTAACTGAGCTGATTTCTTCTCTTCTGTCTTTATGCAGTCAGTTTCTAAATCAGCACAGTGTGTGATAATTAATGACTACATAAAAGCACAACCCGAGTGACAATTTGTCTGCAAGTATTGCTTTGAAGGGGCTGCAGACCGAATCAGAATTAGCCTTCAAAACCATTGAAAACAGCAAAGAGGAAGAACAGATGAGGAGTCAGCAATGTTATCCTTGCCTGGCAGGTAAAAAGAAAACGCCCTGTATTTCAGGAAACGTGACTCTTACTAATTCTCTAATTTTGGATGAACTACCACTCTCCTCACTCCCTTCCTTTTGTTTACTCTTGCAGCTTTTGCTTTACTGAGAACATGCTTTTATTCATTTGTTTACATCTTCCAGTCCTTGGCATGTAACAGGTACACACATTTTTGTTGTGTGAACAATTAATGAATCTATCTATCACTGATGGCAGAACTTTCTAACATTTTCTATGTAATCAAATACTTAACACAAATGTTTCCTTTTTCATTGTTGTGGTACTTTGATCTGTAAAATCAGGAAAACAGTAATCAATTATCTGTATTCTGACCACACATATGTTACATTGTCATTCAGTCCAACCTGTGGACTTGTTAGTTATACAAACTAACCTGACAGGGTTTATGCACAGTAACTAGCTGTCATATAATTTATTCATAGTCTTCTGAGTGCTTTCAGTTGTGTTTGTTAGTATTTTTTATATTGTCGCCTGAATTTCTGGACTGGCTAAGTGTCTATAAACGTGGGGTATAAATGCTATGAATTTTAAGTCATAACACTTATGCATCTAACAATATAACTTATTTTTTCTATTCCAAAAAGTAAGTGCTATCTTATGCTGCTAGACTACAGCACGGCAGACAACCTAATCTAGATCTTTCCAGGTAATTCAATCATTTTAGAATTTGAACTCAAGAGATTCAAGGTGTGCCATCCCAGCCCTGGAGAAGGAGCTTTCCAGAGCTGATCACTTGCAATCCTCTCCTCACATTTAACCAGGTGTCTTCCTCGGGTCTCTTCTCTGCAGTAATTGGCATCTATTCTCACTCTCAAGCACTGCTGATGTCCACAGTCCCTCATGGCGTCAACTGCCAACATCTTTCACGTTCCTTACATCTCTCTGCTCTCCTGGGTCCCTCACTAGGGATCAGGATCTCCAAACCACTTCACTCATACAGAGCTGGAGTCCAAGAATCTCAGCCCCTCCACATGGCCAACTCTTTCTTCCATTGCTATCCATCGCTTCAACCCATGCTGGATAAGACACTTGTTATTTCCTTAATCCATACTTGGGAAGAAATCTGCAGATGTGGGATTCTGCCACAAGGTTATCATGGTTGTCTAGGCTCCCATCTCTTCTCAGAGGAAAAATAAATTCTTTTACAGTCAGCAAGCCTTTTTTAAAATTGATTTTATTTTATTTTTATTATGTTCAGTTAGCCAACAAATAGTACATCATTAGTTTTTGATGTGGTGTTCAACGATTCATTAGTCATGTATAATTTTATTTAGAAAAAAAATTGCATGCAATGAATGCACCTATTTTAAGTACGTAATTTGATGAATTTTGACAAACACACACCTGTGTAACCATAACAACACTGGAGACCCAAAATATTATCCTAAGGCATTCCCTTGTGCCTCTGGCACTGTATCACCTTCTATCCCTGATGCCAGGTAACCACTATTTTTTTTTTTTCCCCACTACAGATTAGTTTGCATTCCCTGGAAATTCCTTTAAATGGAATTATACAGAATCTCTCTCTTTTTTCTTGTCTGTCTTCACTCAGCATGATAGTTTTAAGTCCTATCCATGTTAGGAATATCAGAATTTTTTGTTTGTTTTACTACTGAGGTATATTGCATTATATAGATGTACCAATATTTGCTAATAGATTCACCTTTGACAGATCCAGTGTTGATTGCTACCAGTGTTGGCTATTATAAATAAAATAATTATGCATGCACGTTTTTTGTGGACATGTGTTTTAATTTGTTTTGGGATATACACCTAGGATAAAATTGTAAGAAACTGCCTGTGGCAGAATAATGCACTCCCAACAATTTTCAGGTCCTAACCCCCAGAACCTGCGAGAACATGACCTCAGACAGCATAAGAGATTTTACAGGTGTGATTAAATGAATGATTTTGAGGTGGAGAGATTATTCTCGGTTAAACAGATAAGCCCAATATGATCACAAACGTCCTTTAGAAGAGGGACCCAAGAGGGTCAGAGTCAAAGAGATGTGATGACAGAGCAGAGGTCAGAGTGATGCAAACCAGGAACCGTGTCGTGTAGGCAACCTCTAGCAGCTGGAAAGGCAAAGCGATGTACTCCCTGGGTGTCTCTGAAGGGAGGCAGTTCTGCCAACATTTTGACTTCAGCCCAGTGAGACCCATAGACTTAGGATCTCCTTAACCGTGAGATAGTAAATTTGGGTTTTTTTAAGCCACTAAGTTTGTGGTAATTTGTTACATCAGTAATAGGAAACAAACATACTGTCAAACTGTTTCTAAAGTGATGGTACCTTTTGCATTCCCACGAGCAATGCATGACAGTTCCAATTGCTTGACATCCTAGACGATTATCAGGCCTTCTGATTATAATCATTACATAGAGGGTGCAGTGGTATCTCATTGTGGTTTTAAATGGCACTTCCCTTATGACTAAACTATGTTGAACATCCTTTCATGTGGCTTTTGGGTATCCATACATCTGTTGTCAAATGTCTGTTAAAATTTTGTCTATTTTTATAGAGTGATTTGTCTTCTTGCTATTTATGTAGATTCTATTACTATCTGGTATCATTTCCCTTAGGCTTGAAATATCTTTCCGTAGCATGATTCATAATGCAGATCTGCTGACAATAAATTTCCTTAGTTTTTGCTTATATAAAAATGTATTTTTCTTGTCTTCATTTATGAAGGATAATTTACTGGATAAAGACAGAGTTTTTTTGTTATAGCCCTACAGGGTTAATTTTTAAAATTTTTTCTAGCACCTCTACTATAACATTTGTATGCCTCTTGGACTCCATTTTTTTCTAAGAAATCAGTCACTAATCATAAAATTATTCTGACATTTGTAATATATAATTTTTCATCCATGCTTTTAAGATCTTTTAATTTTTGACTTTTGGCAGTTGAACTGCAATTTCCTAGGGATGGATAGCTCTATTCTACTTGGGATTTATTAAGTCTTTTAAATTTCTAACTCATTTTTAAATCAATTGTGTGGATTTCTGGCCATGATGTCTTCAAATTTTATTTCTGTCCTTTATATTTCTCTACTGGCTTCTTCTGGATGTCCAGTTACACTTGTGTTGGACTGATTGATATTATCCCACAAGTGTTCACTTTTTTCTATGATATTTTTTCCTTTGGCCTTTGGATTGGGTTGTTTCTGTGGATTTATTTTCAAGTATCCCAATTCTTTCCTCTACCATGTTCAATCTGTGGTTGAGCATTTTGAGTTAATTTTATATAGTTATTACACTTTTCATGTTTAGAATTTTTATTTATTTCATTTCCATTTCTTTTCCTGTTACGATTTCCTATATGTTAACTCATTTAAACCATTTTTATTTTGATTATTTGAAACATATTTATAATCACTGCTCTGAAAACTTTGGCTGGTAAATTTTTACTAAATCTGCCTTTACTGAGGCTCAGTTTTTATTGACCATTATTTGTTCCTGAATATAGGTTATATTTTCCTGTCTCTATGCATGTCTAGTGTTGTTTGCTTTCACTAAAGACTTGGTTTCACTGGACACTGTAGATAATGCCTTTTAGTGACTCTGGATTTTTTTTTTTTTTTTTTAATCTGAGGATTGTTGCATCATTGTTTAGGTAACCAATGAAATTGCCTGGATTCAAATCTCAAGCTCTGTCCCCAGTGGCACACAATAACTATACTAAGTTCTTACAGTTTCTAGCTTCTGCCTCTTTTTAGTCTCATCCCCTTTACATTTATGTTGTGCATGGATTTGTGAAATCAGTTAAAAACACAGAAAACTCACAAAACTCTAGTTCAAGGATATATGTTTCTACGGTCTCTATGTACCTTTTCAGTGAATCCCCTGGGGTCTAACGAGGCATGTATATTTTAGCAGTCAGGTAAGGATTTGAGTGAAGTTTATACTCACATTATGGATCTCACCACTTCTGTAGCTTTCCATAAAGTTCTTAACTGTTTCTTTTCCAGTCCTGATTTTGTCCTCTGCCACCTTAAGCTGATAATGGTATGGTTTTCCACAACTATAGTCTACTATAGTAGAATGCTCTCAGGTAAAAATGATAGAAGCCACTATTCTTATCTGTTGCAGTGGCAATTTATCAAAAGTAACCTCTCCTTCAGATTCTGAATTTTCACCTTTCTAGCCAATTGTTCATTTTTCATTCAAGTTTTCTAATAATTATCTGTAGGAGGTCATACCCACCCACTCTGGCATCATTACTGGAAGATCCTCCCCCTACCCACAAAGAAGTTTTAATCTTCTCTTGGTAAGATATGTGTATGGGTAGAGGAGAAGGTATTTGCACAAGTGCAGTTAAGGACATATAATGGTAGTTATCTTCAAAACGTCTTTAAAAAAGAACTGTACATGAAGAATACTTAGGCTTTGAGTCTTGATACTTTAAAAAATGAAACTCAAAATTCTCTCTCAAATAATAGGCTTTTGATATTATGATTCTGCTAGAAATCTTTAAAAAAATATATTCAGAAAGTTAGTTGACATCATTGCTTCCCTAAGTTTGTACTGTATTCTCCCACCTGGCAAATGAATGCCTGCTGAGACAAGGAAGCTATTGAATCCATGACAGAAGACCATTATAGTAAAAGAGACAATGGGGTCTTAGTTAATATTTCCAGATTCTGTCCTGATACAAATACTATTCACACATGTTCCCCTGAAGCACCTAACGCCATTCTGGCACATTGTTGTGCTTTAAAATATTTTTCTTTCAGGGGCACCTGGGTGGCTCAGTGGGTTAAAGCCTCTGCCTTTGGCTCAGGTCATGATCCCAGGGTCCTGGGATCGAGCCCCACATCAGGCTCTCTGCTCAGCGGGGAGCCTGCTTCCCCTTCTCTCTCTGCCTACTTGTGATCTCTCTGTCAAATAAATAAATAAAATCTTTAAAAAAAATTTTCTTTTGGATGCACTCAGGTATTAACCTCTCTTTCATGCAGATGGTATCTCCAAGGTGGCTGTGTTCTCTTTAGAGTCCCAGCTTCTCTCAGACAGTCCCTCCTTCTTTAGTATCAGTTTCCTGCAGCAACCACACATCTGGGAGCTGATAAGCCACCACTTCCTGTGACACTTTAACCAGACTAGGGGGCAAGCCCTTGCTGTTAACAGTCTCTAAGGTTCCTTGTTATCCCCTTTTCAGGCCAATAGTCATCTCATCACCAATTTCCTATTTAAATTCTCTCTGGAACACATAAAGTTTCATGCTTTCTTGATTGCCCTGGAAAGACATTCCTCATAAATAAGTCGCTCTGCTGGAATAGAAATAAGTATGCAGACAGGCATAGATAAGTCAATTAAGCAAAGGGATTGCTGTGGGAGAACCTACCATATAAGTGATTCTCAGTAAGTGATGTCCACTTTGACTCAAAGCAAGCAGCACAGGAGTAGGAATTAGACCAACTAGGACTTCTGTTCCTTTTGGCTTGTCCACATTTTTAGACACGGTTCACCAGCCTTCTCTCATTGAACCGTCCTCACCAATAATGGGTGATGGTAGGTGTGTTACGACTGAAAGTGGCTGACCTTTATCATGTAAAAAGTGCATCACAGGGACTTCCTAATCGGTTTGTTATGTGACATTTCTGAGCTCTGAGTGTGGAATTGTTTAGACAGATTTACCTACCATTTAATCTGTAATCTAACACTCTGTCTGACAAATTGTCATGTATTCCTCCTCAGGAGTTGTCCTCTCAACTCCTCCTGTCCTTTACGAAACTTGCCGATAGTTGTCATTCAGATGAATTTGTGGACACTCTTGATGTCCTTCCCAGGTATGCTTTGAGAGAGTGGACCCATCTCTGGCTACTGTGGGTACTGGGCAGTGAAGTGCAAATCATTGCACTCTTCTCTGGTAACTGCCTTAGGTTATGAAAGTTTTCTTGCCCCAACAACTAAGAATGATCAAAACAGGACTTTAAAGCCCTAGTGTCCTCACCTCGAGGCAGGGCAACTCTATTATACTTTTTTTAGGCTCTCAGGCTCCTGTGGGATCTGGCTGAAGACAAATGTCAGCTAATACCATATTTTTTGCTTAGCTTCTTCCATTGTTCCATCTTGTATTTCTCATTTGTTTTACAGGTTCCTCCTGAGAATGTTCTTTCAATAAATCATTACATAAGAACTTCTGAGTACAGATTCTAGGGAAACTAGTCTAAGTCTTGGGGGTGGGGAATGAAATTATTCCTATAGCCAGTCAGCACTGTTCATATCATACGTGATTCAAAAATTGATTTTCTCTGCAGGATGTTAAAATACTGGCCATTTATTTGAATATGACACTTTATAAAAATGTAGCTTTGCCTGTGAAAAAACTCCAAAAAAATATTTAAAGTGCCAAAACTGTATGCTTGTCTTTAGGCAACTTCAGTTTTTTATTATGTGAGATGGAGATCACATCCCATTAAAAATATTTGTGAAGAGTGAGTGAGAGACTATGAGTGATCCCAAGTGGCAAACTGCTCAACAATAGTTGGTGTTAGTGGGTGTTTTTAACAGATATATGGCCATATTAGATTGAGATTTTCAGTTCCTGATAATATTATTGAATTTGGAAGAAAGCAGTACAGACAGAGCTAAGTCCATTTAAAAAAAAACTTTTTTCTACATTAAGAATGTTCATCATCACTAGCCATCAGGGAGATTCAAATCAAAACCACATTGAGATACCACCTTACACCAGTTAGAATGGCCAAAATTAACAAGACAGGAAACAACGTGCGTTGGAGAGGATGTGGAGAAAGGGGAACCCTCTTACACTGTTGGTGGAAATGCACGTTGGTGCAGCCACTTTGGAAAACAGTGTGGAGATTCCTCAAGAAATTAAAAATAGAGCTTCCCTATGACCCTGCCATTGCACTACTGGGTATTTACCCCAAAGATACAGATGTAGTGAAAAGAAGGGCCATCTGTACCCCAATGTTAATAGCAGCAATGGCCACGGTCCCCAAACTGTGGAAAGAACCAAGATGCCCTTCAACGGACGAATGGATAAGGAAGATGTGGTCCATATACACTATGGAGTATTATGCCTCCATCAGAAAGGATGAATACCCAACTTTTGTAGCAACATGGACGGGACTGGAAGAGATTATGCTGAGTGAAATAAGTCAAACAGAGAGAGTCAATTATCATATGGTTTCACTTATTTGTGGAGCATAACAAATAGTATGGAGGACAAGGGGAATTAGAGAGGAGAAGGGAGTTGGGGGAAATTGGAAGGGGAGGTGAAACATGAGAGACTATGGACTCTGAAAAACAATCTAAGGGGTTTGAAGCGGCAGCGGGTGAGAGGTTGGGGGAACCAGGTGATGGGTATTAGAGAGGGCACGGATTGCTTGGAGGACTGGGTATGGTGCAAAAACAAGGAATACTGTTATGCTGAAAAAAAAATTTTAAACTCTGAAAAAAAAAGAATGATATGAAAAAAAAGGCACTAACTTTCAAGGTAAAAAATTCTTTTTTCTAGTGTGATTAGAACTAGGTAAGAATGCAATGAGAAAAATAATTACTTGGGATTTTAGAGATTGTTCAAGAGAATGAGCGTCCATTCACGTCAGATGGGCTGGAGTATCTGACCTTGGACCTAGGGATTTGACAAATGAAGGTGGTCATCATTTTAGAATATAGATTTGAGTCCCTGGATAACTTTCTTCTTGCTCAATCTTTAGAAAACTAGACTTTCTAGTCTCATCACACTTAGGAATGTTTTATTTGTGTAACAGCTCTATATGTCACCCTTCATATTGTGCTTCTTAACTGAGTGCCTCTTAACTTAGATGTCTTTCAGGTTCAAGTTTCATACAATCCCTGAGTGGAAAATGAGTCCCTGAATAGTCTTAGTACAACCAAAATTTGGTGTCTGGGTTTATCTTACTGTGGTGAATTTGATATCAACTCAGTCAAGACTGACCCTGTGGAATTGTGGGACAGTCACCTAATTAGCAAAGCTAGTCCTCCTGTGAAGCCCAATGTTGAAACCTAGGACGAAATACTATAAGGGTTTTATTTTCTCATCTGTGGGTACACAGCATAACTTTATTAATAAGTAAGTAAATCTATATAATAAGCAATATTTCACCTACAAAGAAGTTTGAAGCTTAATCCAGAGGCAAACACAGCTAGCTAATAAAGATAATATTCTGCCATCACAAATGTATTATTAAAACAAACTTAGAATGATTTTTGTGGTGATTTACATTATTGAAATTAGAATGTTTTTTATAACTTCTCTTTTTCAGTTGCTTGAGTCTCTCTACTGAGTGGTTCTAAATCTGTTAAGTTTTGCTGTTACATATAGTTCTTTAAATAGTTTTTAATTAGTTTTAATTTAGGAAAGGAAGGTATTGGTATTCTGTGGTGAAAACTGTCAAAATAATATGATATACTTCATCTGTACACACATGGAAATTTATCATTACTCTCACTAATTTATAAGTATTTTCCCCATTTTACTTTTTAATTATTTTATACAAAGTTTTAGTCATATTGGTAATGATATGACAGGTGAGTTGCAAATTTATTTTGCATCTCTACTGCAATTTCTGCAATGGGCTTTTCTTCCAATTGTGTTAATTTATTTGGAGTCACGAAACATGTCAGCAGCTCTACCATATTCTACATATCTTACATTAGTTGGGCAGACATTATATCAGGTGCATTATAAAAAGTAATATGCTAATGATGTCTTTCCTTAAGAGTTGCTGCTAAAAATCTGGGCACATCATTGATCAAGGGGAACCTAGGGCAAGAGATGAAACTCCTTCACTCTTCTCACCAGACTGACTGTCCTGCAATGTACAGGTTTATAAGGTGTGTTGTTAGATTGTCCCACAAGATCTAGTAATCAGTTGTTCTTGATATGAAGCAGTGTTCTGTTCAGTAGGTGCTCTCCCTCCTTCCCTGCCTCCCTCAGCTTTGCTGTCATTCCAACCTCCCCATGATTTCATTTCACAACATTTTAGAAGCATACAGACTTTTGTGCTTCCTGGGAAGGCAGGTTAGAAGAGCCAATATCAGGATTGCTCCTAGAAAGCAAAACCTCAGGGTGAGATTTTAAGGTTGTGCGGCGTGATGATGAATTTTATGTTTCAACTTGACTTCGACATGGAGTGCCCAAATATTTGGTCAAAAGTTATTCTAAATGTGTCGAGGAGGGCATTTTTACATGAGATTAACATTTTAATTGGTAGACTGTGTAAGGCAGTGCCCTACACTATAGAGGTGGGCCTTATCCAATCCATTGAAGGCCAGCTCTCCCCTGAGAGAAATCCCCTCCCTGATGGAAGTGCTGGGACATCAGTTTTTCTTGCCTTCAGACTAGAAATAAACATTGGGTTTTTATAGATTTTAAGCCTGCCAACAGTTAGACTGAAAATATACCATCAGGGCTCCTGAATCTCCAGCTTGCAGACTATATATATGTGCATATACATATATTTGGGGAATCTGACAAGTTTGGCCATATATATATATATATATATATATATATATATAAACAAAATTTTAAGAATATATTTTCTAAATTAGTTCTGGGGTTTCTGAATATCTCTAATCCAATTAGGCTTAAAGACACTCATGACTCTATTTCCAGTAGTTAAAGAGAGCACAGATAATCCACGGAATGATCTGGCAATAAAGAAACACAAAACATCACTATTAGATACTCCTAATCAAACACTTAAAAGAAGGATTTCAGTGAACATATATATGACACTTTTAAACATTTTTATGAAATTAATAATAATGAGATTAGCTGGTTACTCTTAATGTCACTGGACAAAGTGGCGAAAAAAGAGATGAGGTCAAGGATTTGAAAATGCAGCTCAAGTACCACATAACTTACCTGAAAACTTCTATGTCTACCAGGAAAGAGACCCTTACTCTCCTTAAGCAGTTGGGCTGGGATTCTTGCCAACCAAACTCAGAAGCTAATTCCACAACTGGCTGAACTGCAAGGCACACTGAACTCCCAGTCTCACAGTGGGTTCAGCAGTTCCTTGAAACAATTCTGTAGTTTTTTTTTTTTTTTTTTTCCAGTTCTGGAATGCATAATTGGAATAGATACACTCAACAGCTGGAAGACTCCCCATATTGGTCTCCTGACCTATGGAGTAAGGGATCTTATGGTCAGAAAGACCAAGTGAAAACCACTAGAACTGCCAAGGAAAATAGTAAACCTGAAACAATACCACATGCTTGGAGGAACTGAAGAGACTAGTGTCACCAACAAGGACTTAAAAGATCCAGGAGTAGTGATTCTCACCACATTCCCATTCAACTTGCCTATTTGGCCTATGCAGAAGACAGCTGGATCTTGGAGAATGATGGTGGATTAACATTAGCTTAATGAGGTAGTGACTCCAATTATAGCTGCTGTAGCAGCTGTGGTTTCATTGCTTGAACAAACTAACACATCCCCTGGTAACTGGTGTGCAGTTATTGATCTGTCAATTGGTTTTTTCCCTCAATATCTTTTAATAAGACCCACCAGAAGGTTTTGATTTTAGCTAGCCAAATCAGCAACACAACTTCACTGTCTGCTTCAGGGGTACATCGACTTAACAGTCCATAAGTTAGTTCATAGGGATCTTGATCACCTTTTTCTTTCACAAGATACCACACTTGTTCATTACATTAATGACATTTTGATGATTCAATCTACTAAGCAAAAAGGAGCAACTTTCCTAGGCTTACTGGTAAAACATTTGCATGTCAGAAGTTGAGAAATAAATATGACAAAAACTCAGGGTCCTTCTACCTTAGTGAAATTTCTAGGGGTTTAGTGATGTGGGCAAGTCAAGGTACTCCTTCCAAGGTGAAGGATAAGTTGTTGTATCTGGCCCCTCCTACAACCAAAAAGGAGACACTTGTTTAGTGTCCCTCTTTGGATTTTGGGTGTATTCCTCTGACCCATTTATCAAGTGAACTAAAAGGTTATGAGTTTGGGTGGGATCCAGAACAAGACAAGGCTCTGCAATAGGTCCAGGCTGCCATGAAAGAGCTCTGCCATTTGGGCCATCTGATGATCCAGCAGATCCAATTGTACTTAAACTGTCAGCAGTAGATACAAATACTATTTGAGTCTTTGACATGTCCCCATAGGTGGATTAGACTGTGGCACAGGCTTTTGGATTTTGCAGCAAAACCCTGTCATTGTCTGTGAATGACAACTCTTGTTGTGAGAAACAGCTCTTGGTCTCCTATAGAGACTGAATGCTTAACAACCAGTCACCAAGTTACTGATTGACCTGAATTTCCCATCGTGAACTGGGTGTTATCTGACTCACCAGGCCATGAAGTTGGGCATGCATCCCATCACCAAACGAAAGTGGTAAACACAAATGTGGTGCCAGACTTCAGCAAGTCCTAAAGGCACAAGAGAGTTACATGAGGAAGTCATCCAAATGCCCATGGTCTGACATCTGCTACATGGCCTCTGCCTCCCAACCAGCCACTATGGCCTCATAGGGAGTTCCCTATGATTGCTTGACAGAGTAAGAGAAGACCTGGGCCTGCTTTACAGATGGCTTTGCAGGATATGCAAAGACCATCCCAAAGTGAATGACTGCATTATTACATCCTCCTTCTGGGATATCCCTGTAGGACAGTGGTGAAGGAAAATCTTCTCAATGGGTAGAAATTTTGGCAGCACACCTGGTCACGCACTTTCCTTGGAATGAGAAATGGCCAGGCATGTGATTACATACTAATTCATGAGCTGTGGCTAATTGTTTGGCTTGATGATCAAGGACTTAGAAGAAACAGGATTGGAAAATTGGTGACAAAGATTTGGGGAAGAGAAATGTGCATAGACCTTTTGACAAGGCAAAAAGAAACCCCACATAAAGTTATTAAAGTTCTGTGTAAATGCTTGCCATAGGGTGACCTCCATAGAAAAAGATTTTAATAATCAAGTGACTAGGATGACGTGTTCTGTGGATGCCAGCCAACCTGTATCCCCAGTCACCCAGTCATTGTGCAATGGACTCATGAATAAAGTAGCTATGAGTGGAGGGAGGGTGGTTATTTGTAGTCTCAGCAATATAGACTTGTATTCACCAACACTTATCCAGCGAAGGCCACTGATGAGTATTCAGTTTGTCTGCAACAGATATCCATACTGAGTCCTCAATATGGCACCATTCCTTGGGGTGATCCTCCAGCTACCTGATCATGATTGACTACACTGAACCATTTTCATCAAGGAAAGGAAAGTGTTTTGTTCTTACTGGAAAAGACACAGTCTGGGTATAAGTTTTTCTTCCCTGCATGCAATGCTTCTGCCAAAACTACTTTCTGTGAGCTTATAAATGCCTTATCCACTGTCACTGTATTTCAGACAACATTTCTTCTGCTCAATAAACTCACTTCATGGCAAATAAAGTGTGGCTATGGGCCCATAATGATGTAATTCCTTCAACTTATCATGTTCCCCACCATCCTGAAGTAGCTTGCTTAAAAGAATGTTGGAAAGGCCTTTTAAAGACTCAGTTACAGCACCAGATTGGTAGCAATACCTTGCAGGGCTCTCTAGGATAATGTATATTCTCTGAATCAGCATCCAATATACCATACTGTTTCTTTCATAGCCAGGATTCAGGTCTAGGAATCCAAGAGTAGAAATGGGAATGACATCACTCACTATTACTTCTTAGTGACCCATTAGCAAAAATGTTGTTTCCTGTCCCTGTGAGTATATACTCTGTTGTCCTAGATGTCTTAGCTCCAAAGGGAGAAATGCTTCCACCAGGAAATTCATAAGTGTTCCAATATACTGGAATGGCCACCCAGCCTCTGTGAGTTCTTTATGCCTCCAAGTCACCAGAAAAAGAAGGAAGTTATGGTGCTGGCTGGAACACAGAGTTATGGTCCTGACTATGGAGAAGTCAGACTACTACACCATGATGGAGGTAAGTAAGAGTATGTCTGGAATATAGGAAATCCCTTAGAGTATCTCTTAGTATAACCATGCTATGATTTATGACAATAGAAAACTACAACAACCTAATTCAGGCAGGTTTACTAATGTCACAAACCCTCCAGGAATGAGGGTTAGGGTCACCTCACCACAGAGAGAAACACAAAATGCTGAGGTGCTTGCTGGAGATAAAGGGAATATTACATGTGTAGTGGGAGAAAGTAATTCTAAATACCATCTATGACCTTGTGACTGCTACAGAAATGAGAAATGAAGGGTTTCTCGGGTTGTCATGAATATTTGTTCCCTATTTGGTTATGAGAATGTTTGTATGTGCATATATATAACACAATACCTTTGTTACATGACAAGATGTATTGACTTTGTATCTGGTATTTAAGTGTTGTTAACTTTACATCAAAGTATTTAGGGTCTGAGGTATCAGTGAAAAGAGTAAATGTCCCTCAAGGATTTTACTTCCTGTTCAGGGGAAGAGGTTAGTAAGTTTTTTATTGCATGCTGGATAGCTGTATCATGGTTTGAAGAATTGTGACTTTATTATTGTCTTTAATGGAGATTATTAATGTTTAAGGAGATATGTAAAGTTGTCAAGGGGTGGATTTGTGATGGTTAATTTTATGTGGTAACTTTAGTAGACCACAGGGTGCCCAGATATGTGGTCAACAATTATTTTGGATGTTTCTGTGAGGACACTTAGATAAAATTGACCTTTAGGCTGGTAGACCGAGTAAAACAGATTGCCTTCATAAAGTGGGTGGGCCTTATCCAATCAATTGGAAGACTGAATAGTACAAAAGCACAACTGTCCTCCGAGTAAAAGAGAATTCTTCTTGAAGCCCTTTAAACTGGAACATTGGATTTTCCTATTTCTATAACAGACTGAAGTCCTTTGAACTCAAACTAGGACATTGGCCCTGTAGATTTTTGACTCACTAGCCTCCATAACTGCATCAAATGATTTCTTATTTCATGTATTGTATATATATGTATATACATAAAATATTATATATGTGTGTATAATGTATCATATTGGTTCTGTTTCTCAGAAGAATCCTGATTAATACAATATTCAAATCAAAGGCAGAGAGAAAATCTTAAAAGAAGGCAGAAGGGGGAAAACATATTACCTTGAATACCTCATCAGAAACCAAGCAAACAGAAAGTGAATGAAATAAAATAAACTATTGGAAAAAGTATCCACACACACCCCAAACTAGAATTCTATACCCAACAAAATATCCTAGAAGGAGAAATAAAAAACTTTCTTAGACAAAAACTTAGTTAATTCATTGAGAGCTCATCTGCCTGCAAGAAATGTTAAAATAAGCTCTTCGGGGAAAGAAAGAACAAAGTTCTCCAAGGAAAACAAAAATGACATTAAATAAAATAATATAAAATGTTCAAATAAACCCAGAGAAAGACAGAAAAAAGGGAAGAAAGAAACAAAGAATACATGCAATGAATAGAAAATAGTTACAAACATGGTAGATAATGATCTAAGTATATCAATAGTCAATTTAAGTGGGAGTTGTATAAATACACTAATTAAAAGTCAAAAAGTAACATATGGATTAAAAAACAGAGAAAACTATCGTCTATAAGAAATTCACTTTAAAGACTAATACATTTAGAACTAAAGGAATGGAAAGAGATATATCATGCTAATACTAATCAGAAGGAAGCTGAAAAACCTATATCAGTATCAGACAAAGTAGATTTTAGAGCAAGACACATTAACAGGGACAAAAAGGGCATGACATAATGATAAAGGAGTTATCAAAAAGGATATGATAATCATAAAACACGTATGCACCTAACAACAAAGCACCAAAATATGTATGACCAAAACTGACAGAACTAAGGGGAGAAATAGACAAATCCACTATTATAGCTAGCGACTCCAATACCCGTCATTCAGTATTTGATAGATCAAGCAGGCAGAAAGTAAATAAGTTGACTTGAGCATCTCTGTTAATCTTTTTGACATTTATAGATATTCCATCCAACAACAGTCAAATACACATTTTTCTCAAGTGGATATGAACCATTCCCTAAGTAGACCATATTATGGGCCATAAAAATACCTTAACAAGCTTGAAAAATAAAAATCTTAAAAATTATTTTCTCAGGGAATAGGGAAAATAAGCTAGAAATCAATAGCAGAAAGAGATGGAAACTCCCAAAGTATTTGAAAACTAACCATCACCCTCCTAAACAATATATGGGTCAAAGAGGTCTCAAGAGAAATTTTAAAATATATTGAACTAAAATACAATTAAAATGTGACTTATCAAAACTTACAGAATGCAGTGAAAGCAGTACATGAGAAAATCAAGACTCAAACTATACTTCTACCTTAGGAAACTAAAGAAAGAGGAGCAGATTAAGTCTAAATTGTGCATAAAAAAGAAAATAATTATTACAGCAAAAATCAATATAATTTTAAATACACACCTCTCAAAAATCTCAAAAATCTCAAAAATCAATATAATTTTAAATACACACCTCTCCCTGTAAAGGGAGAGGGTGGAGAACAATCTATCAGGCTAATGGACTTCAAAAGAATGCTGAAGTGGCAATCCTTGTATCAGACAAATTAGGTTTTAAGCCAAAGACTATAATAAGAGATGAGGAAGGACACTATATCATACTTAAAGGGTCTTTCTAACAAGAAGATCTAATAATTTTAAATATCTGTGCCCCTAACATTGGAGCAGCCAACTATATAAATCAGTTAGTAACAAAATCAAAGAAACACATCAAAAATAATACAATAATAGTAGGGTACTTTAACACGCCCTTCACTGAAATGGACAGATCATCCAAGTAAAAGATCAACAAGGAAATAAAGGCCTTAAATGACACACTGGACCAGATGGACATAACATATATTCAGAACATTCCATCCCAGAGCAACAGAATACACATTCTTCTCTAGTGCACATGGAACATTCTCCAGAATAGATCACATCCTGGGCCACAAATCAGGTCTCAACTAGTACCAAAAGACTGGGATCATGCCTGCATATTTTCAGACCACAATGTTTTGAAACTAGAACTCAATCACAAGAAGAAAGTTGGAAAGAATTCAAATACATGGAGGCTAAAGAGCATCCTACTAAAGAATGAATGGGTCAACCAGGAAATTAAAGAAGAATTAAAACAATTCATGGAAACAAATGAAAATGAAAACATAACGGTTCAAAATCTGTGGGACACAGCAAAGGTGGTCCTAAGAGGAAAGTATATAGCAATATAAGCCCTTCTTAAGAAACAAGAAAGTTCTCAAAAATACAATCTAACCCTACACCTAAAGAAGATGGAGAAAGAACAGCAAATAAAACCTAAACCAATAACCAGTAAGGAAATTGAAGCAGTAATCAAAAATCTCCCAACAAACAAGAGCCCAGGGCCAGACGGCTTCCTAGGGGAATTCTATGAAACATTTAAAGAAGAACTAATACCTACTCTCCTGAAACTATTCCCAAAAAATAGAAATGGAAGAAAAACTTCCAAATTAATTTCATAAGGCCAGAATTACCTTGATCCCAAAACCAGACAAAGACCCCATCCAAAAGGAGAATTACAGACCAATATCCTTGATGAACACGGATGCCAAAATTTTCACCAAAATACTAGCCAATAGGACCCAACAGCCCATTAAGAGGATTATTTATCACAACCAAATGAGATTTATTCCTGGGATGCAAGGGTGGTTCAATATCTGCAAATCAATCAATGTGATACATTACATTAGTAAAAGAAAGGAGAAGAATCATGTGATACTCTCAATAGATGCAAAAAAAAAAAAGCATTTGACAAAGTACAGCATCCTTTCTTGATTAAAACTCTTCACACTGCAGAAATAGAGGGTACATACCTCAATATCATAAGAGCCATCTACGATAAACCCACAGCCAATATCATTCTCAATGAGGAAAAACTGAGAGCTTTTCCCCTAAGGTCAGGAAATGACAGGGGTATCACTATCACCACTGCTATTCAACATAGTACTAAAAGTCTTAGCCTCAGCAGTCAGACAACAGAAAGAAATAAAAGGCATCCAAATCAGCAAAAAAGTCAAACTCTCACTCTTTGCAGCTGATATGATATTGTATGTAGAAAACCCAAAAGACTCCACCCCAAAACTCCTAGAACTCATACAGGAGTTCAGTAAAGTGTCAGGATATAAAATCAATGCACAGAAATCATTGACTTTTTTATACACCAAAAAGACAGAAGAAAGAGAAATTAAGGAGTTAATCCCATTTACAATTGCAACCCAAAAACATAAGATACCTAGGAATAAATCTAACCAAAGAGCCAAAGAATCTGTGCTCAGAAAACTATAGAATATTCATGAAAGAAATTGAGGATGACACAAAGAAATGGAAAAATGTTTCATGCTCATGGAATGAATGGACAAATGTTATAAAAATGTCTATGTTACCTAGAGCAATCAACACATTTAATGCAATCGCTATCAAAATACCACCAACTCTTTTCAAAGAAATAGAACAAATAATCCTAAAATTTGTATGGAACCAGAAAAGACCCCGAATAGCCAGAGGAATGTGGGAAATGAAAAGCAAAGCTGGTGGCACCAAGCTCAATTACAAAGCTGTAATCATCAAGACAGTATAGTACTGACACAATAACAGACAAATGGATCAGTGGAACAGAATAAAGAGCCCATAAATGGACCCTCAGGTTTATGGTAAACTAATTTTCAACAAAGCAGGAAAGAATGTCCGATGGAAAAAAGTCTCTTCAACAAATGATATTGGGAAAATTAGACAGTCACTTACAGAACACTGAAACTGGACCATTTCCTTATACCACACACAAAAATATACTCAAAATGGATAAAAGACATCAAGGTGAGACAGGAATCCACCAAAATCCTTGAGGACACCACAGGCAGCAACCTCTGTGACCTCAGCTGCAGCAAATTCTTCCTAAAAACATCACCAAAGGCAAAGGAAACAAGGGCAAAAATGAACTATTGGGACTTCATCAAGATCAAAAGCTTTTGCACAGCAAAGGAAACAGTCAACAAAACCAAAAGACAACTGGCAGAATGGGAGAAGATATTTGCAAGTGACATATCAAATAAAGGGCTAGTTCCAAAATCTAGAAAGAACTTATTAAACTCAACACCCAAAGAACAAATAATCCAGTTCAAGAAACGGGCAGAAGACATGAACAGACATTTCTCTAAAGAAGACATCCAAATGGCCACCAGACATGAAAAGGGCTTAGCATCACTTGGCACCAGGGAAATAAATCGAAACCTCAATGAGATATCACCTCACACCAGTCAGAATGGCTAAAATTAATAAGTCAGGAAATAACAGATTTTGGTGAAGATGCAGAAAAAAGGGAACACTCCTACACTGTTAGTGGGAATGCAAGGTGGTGCAGCCACTCTGGAAAACAGTATGGAGGTTCCTCAAAAAGTTGAAAATAGAGCTACCCTATGACCCAGCAATTGTACAACTGGGTATTACCCCAGAGATAAAAATGTGATCCAAAGGGGCACATGCACCCCAATGTTTATAGCAGCAGTGTCCACAATAGCAAAGCAAAACTATGGAAAGAGCCTAGATGTCCAGCAACAGATGAATGGATAAAGAAGATGTGATATAGATAGATGATAGATAGATAGATAGATAGATAGATAGATAGATAGATAGATATAGTGGAATATTTGCAGCCATCAAGAAAATGAAATCTTGCCATTTGCAATGATGTGGATGGAACTAGAGGGTATTATTTTTATAGCCAAATTACCTTATAGCTAAGGTAAATAAGTCAACCAGAGAAAGACAATTATCATATGACCTCCCTGATATGAGGAATTTGAGAAACAAGACAGAAGATCATAGGGAAAGAGAGGGAAAAATTAAACAAGATGAAACCAGAAAGGGAGAGAAACCATAGGAAATTTAATCTCAGGAAACAAACTGAGGGTTGCTGGAGTAGGGGGTGGGGTGGGAGAGATGGAGTAGCTGGGAGATGGACACTGAGGAGGGTATGTGTTGTGGTGAGTGCTGTGAATTATATAAGACTGATGAATCACAGACCTGTACCCCTGAAACAAATAATACATTATAGGTTAATAATAATAAAAAAGCAATGAATGAGGTTTCATTTCTACTGATCCTGTAGTTGAAAGAATAATAAAGGAGGGGCACCTGAGTGGCTCAGTCAGTTGAGCATCCAACTCTTTTTTTGGCTCAGGTCATGATCTCAGGGTTGTAGGACTGAGCCCTGCATCTCAGCATGGCATCTGTTTGAGATTCTCTCTCTTTCCCTCTCCCTTTTTCCCTCCTCTCCTGCTCACTCTCTCTCTTTCTCTCTAAAATAAATAAATCTTAAAAGAAATAAAATAATAATAAAGGAATACTCTAAACAGCTCTATGCCCAGAAATTTCACAACTTAGAGTCTGAAAGTACTCTAGAAAATGGATCAAGTCCTTGAAAAACACAAAATACCAACATTACACAAGGAGAAGTGGATAATCTGGATAGCTTGATTTGCACTGAACTGTGTTCCCCAAAAGATATGTTGACGTCTCAAACCCTGGTATCTGTGAATGTGATCTTCTTTGGAAATAGGTCTTTGCATATGTTATCAAGTTAAGTTGAGGTCATAAAGATGGGCTAATTCAATAGGAAATATGTCCATATGAAAAGGGAAATTTGGCTATAAAAATAGAGAGATAAAAGTCATATGAAGAAACAGAGAGGAGGCATGTGAAGCTGGAAACAGACTGGACTTAACACTATCACAGTCAAGGAAAACCTGGGCATACCAGAAGCTAAAGTGGCAAGAAAGAATCCTGTCCTAGAGGCTTCAGAGGGAGCACTGATATACCAATGTCTTGATTTCAGACTTTTAGCCTTTATGACTGAGATAACATATTTCTGTTGTTCAAGCCACCCTGTCATGGTCCTTTGTTACGGTGGCCCTAGGAAACTAATACAAATAAATCTTCATCTATTTTCAACTTTTAACCCCTAACTAATAACCTTCTCAGAATAAACCCAGATGAATTCATTGCTAACTTTTATGAAACATTTAAAGAAAAGAATCATACAAAAACTCTGTAAACTCTTCCAGAAAAGAGAAGCGAAGATAACTCTTCCTAATGCATTCTGTGAGTCTATCACTACCCTAAAATGAAAATCAGATGGAAATATAATAAGAAAGTAAAACTACAGATTAGTATCTCTCCTAACATACGTGTATAATTCCTAAAAAATTATCACCAAATCTAATCTAATCATGTATAAAAATAATTATGCACCACAACCAAGTTGGATTCATTCCAGGTACACAAGTCTGGTTTAGCATTTGAAAACCAATTATAGTACTCTGCCACATCAACAGGCTAAAGAAAAAAATGGCATATCATACAATTGGTATAGTAAAAGTTTCAACAAAATCCGATATGCATTAATGCCAAAAAAACTCTTTGCAAACTAGGAATACAGGGGGGCTTGCTCAACTTCATAATATCTCCAAAAATCCTACAATTGACATTGTACTTAGTAGTGATAAACAGTACTTTCTCCCTATGATTGGGTACAAGGAAAAGATGTCCTCTTGTACCGCTCATAATCAGCATATTACTATAAGTCCTGGCTAGTGCAGTAAGACAAGAAAATAAAATAAAAAATACTTCTAAAGGTTAAAGAGAAAAGCAAAGACCTAAATTAGCCAGCAAATAGTGAAGATGAACAGATAGGAAAGATTCACACCACTTAATTTCAAGACTTCTATAGAACAATACTAAGCAAGACAGTATGGACTGAGTGAGAGAATAGAAACAAAGATCAATGGAACAGAATAGAGAGCCCAGAAATGGACCCATGTAAATACAGTTAATTGCAGTTTGACAGATGAACAAAGACAATTCAATGGGAAAAAAGCAGTCTTTTCAACAAATTGTTATGAAAAAATTGGACATCTGTTTGCAAAAACAAATAATTTGCAGACATTATACCTCTCACAAGTGTCAAAATGAATCATAGACCTAAGTGTGAAATGCAGAACTATAAAACTTCTAGAAGAAAGTATGGGGAAAGTCTAAGTAGCCTTAGGTTTGCTAATAAATTTTAGGAATGCAGAAAGAACAATTCAATAAAAAATTGATATGTCAAACTTATATTAATATTAAAGTCTTCTGCTCTGTGAAAGATGCTATTTAAAAAAAAAATAAGCCGTAGACTGGCATATAATATCTGGAAAACAAATATCTGACAAATGATTTATATCCAAAATATGCAAAAACCTCTTAAAACTCAATAATAAGAAAACAAACAACCTGATTAAAAAATAGGTAAATCTCTGAACAGACACCTCTCCAAAGAAGTTATACAGATGGCACATAAGTGTATGAAAGAATGTTCAATATTGTCACTAGGCAATTGGAGTTTATTTATTTATTTATTTTATAAAGATTTTTATTTATTTATCTGACAGAGAGAGAGACAGTGAGAGCAGGAACACAAAGGAGGGGTGGAGGGGGAGGGAGAAGCAGGCTCCCCACTGAGCAGGGAGCCTCACATGTGGCTCAATCCCTGGACCTGAAGTTTAAACAAAAATGTGATACCACAGCTATTAAAATATTAAGTATTAAGATACTATCAAAATGGATAATACCTCAAAAGTTGCCAGTACCAATTGGTGGAGAAGATAAAAAGCAACAGGGATTTTTATGCGTTCATGATGAGAACGCAAGACAGTAGAGCCACTTTGGAAGACAGTTTGGAGATTCCTACAAAGCTAAATACAGTCTTATCATATTATCCTGCAGTCATACTCCTAAATATTTACCCAAGTGATTTAAAATGCATGTTCACATGAAAACTAAAACATGAATTTGTTTAACAGCTTTATTCATAATCTTCTCAAACTTGAAAAAAAGTAATACTCTTTAATAGGTTATAGATAAAGAAATGGAATATTATACAGTGATTAAAAGAAATTAGCTATCAAGCCACAAAAAGACATAGATATTAAATGTATATTGCTACAATTAAAAAGTCTGTCTGAAAATACTACACATGTAGGATTCCAATTATATGACTAGAGGCGACACTATAGAGATCATTCTTTGCCTTGGGTATGGGAGAAGGAGGGGCAGTTAATATAGGTAAAGCACAGAGATTTTATCTGACATTGGAAATATTATGTATGGTACTGAATTGTTGGATTACATATTTTTCAAACCTCACAGTACTTTATAGCACAAAGAGTGAATGGACCTCAAAAATTCAAATAAAAGTTATTTAGGAAATTTGGGCCTTTGGGGATTAAATGCAGAATGTGACAAAACAATCTAGCTGTATTAAAAATATAGGAACTAACCTCAGTCAGGGGGTAGGTGAAACATTTCTGACCTAAGAAACTTTGCAAGTGAGTGGGCTATATAAAACATAAATAAGATAAACAGGACATAGCATGGCACCCTACTTGAAAAAATAGTTTCCTGTGGGGTTTGGGTTAACAGTTCTGTTACCACTACACACATATACTAGAATCAAGTAAATAAGCACATTAATGACAGATAATGGGTTCCAAGTTTCTCACTGCTGGAGTGGCAGGTCACAGAAAATCTAGTGAGTAGCCTAGAATGATCCACATGGTAACACATTAGAGTTGAAGACATCAGTTTGAACTCCTGTTTAGTTTAGAATAGGTACACTTGGTTACATACAGAAATAATTATAGATAATTCTGTATGCTGGAGTTCTTTGCTCTTTCAGTTGAGAGGGTCTAGAAACAGCAACATCCAAGTAGTAATGAGCACATCTACTACTCATAACTTGGTTTTTAATATCATACTATAATAAAAACAAAACAAAGACAAAAAAAAAAAACCACAAAAAACCCAGAGCTTCTTGGAGAGATAGAGGATTATAGGACAAAGGCAAAGAGACATACAAAATGAGCTTAGAGCAGTTTTTAGCATGAAAAAGTGAGGAAATCCTTGAAAAAAAATTTTAAACAATTAAATAAAAACCCAAGCCCACAGTGATGGAAATGTTAAAGAGATACAGGATCCAACTGAAACAGCTCCCAGCAGTCAAAGCTGAAAAATATTTCATACACAATATATAAAAGTTTATGTATTATAGCCCAAATTATAAAATAAATACCGAGTCCATACTAATATAATAATTGGACAAATAGATGATAAATGATGATAGATAGATAGATGATTGATAGATGATGATAGATGATAGATTAGAAAGAGAGAAAAACGATGATAGGTAGATAATAAATAGATAATAGATAGATGATAGATAAAGTAAATGGGGGATAGACAAATTTTCCATGCAGAAGAATGCCAAATAATGTATGGAGATTCTCTGCCCTCAAGCTGGTGGATCATATGTCTTCACCCCTTGAGTGTGGGCTGTACGCAGTGACGTTCTTTCATATTTTTTAAAGATTTTACTTATTTATTTGAGACAGAGAGAACACAAGCAAGGGATAGGGGTAGAGGAAGAAGGAGAAGCAAACTCCCCGCTGAGCAAGAATCCCCATGCAGGACTTGATCCTAGGATTCCAGGATCATGACCTGAGCTGAAGGCTGATACTTAACTGACTGAGCCACCCAGGTGCCCAGTGATGCTCTTTCAAATAGGATAGTATGTGAAGCAAGGGACAAAGAGTAAGTTTAGAGTAGTGCCTAACGTCAAACTCAACAATCCTAAGTCATGTTGATAGTAGGTATATTTAAAATGACAATATGTGAATGCCAATTTATCCTTATGGTCTTCCTCCCAAAAAAATATAACCCCAGCAGAATTCTGAGAACAACCCTTAACAAATCCCACTTGTGAGACTTTCCGTAAGATATCTGACCAGTCCTCATCAGAACTGTCATGGTCTTCAATAACCTGAAAAGTCAATCCAAGAGTTGCTTAAGGAGACATGATGACTAAATGTAATGTGGTGTCCTGGACGGAATCCTGGGACAGAAAACGGACATTAGATAAAAGCTAAAATGTGAACTTTAGTTAATAATAGTGCATCGATATTGGTTCATTGGTTGTAACATATGTACCACACCCATACGAGATGTAGGGAAACTGGTATGGATTCTATGGAGATTCTCAGAGCTATTTTTGTAGTTTTCTGTAATTTTGTCAAATGCTTCTAAAATGAAAAGTTTATTTAAAAAATAACAACAACAAAAAACTTGGGTCTTGACTAAAAGCCTACTTCCTGCAGCAGATTTGGAGGGTGTGCATATCCATGAAAGAACACAGTAAGGGTAGGTACCACAGCTCTGGAAGCTGCAAGTACTTTCTGGCCATTTAGGACATTACTTTCCATAGACAATTCCACTGTAAAAGGGTAACCGAACTGGCCAGACTGGAGGAGTAAGTCTATAATAGGGTATCCAAGGAATCATCATTTTGATTTACACATTCTTACAAATTCTTTTGAAATTGGCTCTTCTCTTTTATAGTCCTCATTTCCTTTGTTCTTGCCTTTTTAAAGGACTATCAAATATTTGTTATAATTCCATTTTCTTCAATAACTTGCTGGAAATCCATTACTTTACTATTATTTTCATGATTATCATATATATTGTCACACATGTCCTTGACTTTTTACAGTAGGATATAAATTTTTACTTTTATCTCTATGTCTGCATTGCCAGAAGCTCAGAACCTTATAATTAAATTATTAATTAATTTAATTATTTAGAGAGAGAGAACAGAGGCAGGGAGGGGCAGAAAGAGAGGGGGAGAGAGAATCTCAAGCAGCTCCATGCCCAACACAGAGCCTGATGAGAAGCTGGATCCCATGACTCTGAGATCATGGCCTGAGCCCAAACCAAGAGTTAGATTCTTAAGCAACAAGGCTACCCAGGCACCTCTGAACCTCAGAACCTTTACATAACATTTACCCTGCTGTTGTCACATCATCATTGTCAGGCATTTTAGTTTATGCATATTCTGAAAAGTCAATATTAGTTATATTTACACACATTTTTTTCCAGTACTGTACTCCTTATTCTTTCTTGAACTTTCTTGAAGTTGTAGTTTCAGGTGTTATCATTTTCCTACAGTCTAAAGAATTTCCTTTGATATTCTTGCAGTGCAAGTATCCTGGTTTCTAATTCAACCTTCATTTACATGAAACATTTTGAAGGTTATTTTTCTAGGTAGCCAATTTTAGGTTAGCAGCTCTTTTTTTCTGCTCCAGTACCCCTTTTTTCCTTTCTTTTTTTTTTTTTTAAGATTTTATTTATTTATTTGACAGACAGAGATCACAAGTAGGCAGAGAGGCAGGCAGGGAGAGAGGGAGGAAGCAGGCTCCCTGCCAAGCAGAGAGCCCGATGCAGGGCTCGATCCTAGGACTCTGGGATCATGACCTGAGCCGAAGGCAGAGGCTTAACTCACTGAGCCACCCAGGTGCCCCACCAGTACCTTTAAAAAAAAAAAAATGCATAACTTTTCTTCTGGCCTCTATCATTTCTTCTCAGAAATCAGTTAATCACTTTATTATTTCTCCATTGAAGTTGCTGTATCCTTCTATTTTCTTTAAAGATTTATTTATTTATTGGTGAAAGAGATATCATGAGCTGAGGGAGGGGCAAAGGAACAGGGAGAGAATCCTCAAGCAGACTCCTTGCTGAGCACAAAGTCCAAAGTGCAGCTCTATTCCAGGACCCTGAAATCATGACCTGAGAAGAAATCAAGAATTGGCCACTTAACTGACTGAGCCACCCAGGTGCCCTGATACTGTATCCTTTCATTCTGATTGCTTTTACTTCAGTATTTGGCATTTGATGTGTTAATTGTGCATGTGTGTCTGTGCATGTGTATCATTTTTGTTTCCTGGTGTTTATAAGACTTAATGAATCTGTGTGCCAAATCTTTCATAAATTTCTGAAATTCTTAGTTATCCTTCAAATAATAATTTTTCTGCCTTCACTCTCTTCTAATCCTGAGATTTGTACATGTAAGAATTTTGGAAACTTGGGGGGAGGTTATTTTATATGGATTTAGGATATATTCCACTGTTTTTCCAGTATTTCTCTCTCTTCTTCAGTTTGAATATTCTTAATTCTTTCAGTTTACTGATTCTGTAAACTGTTATATCTAATCTGCTATTGAACCTATCCACTGGATTCTTAATTTTGGTTGTTACATATTTCATTTCTAGACTATCCTTTTAATTCTTTTGTTTTCAATGTTTTATAAAAATTCTTTCTCTTTTCATGTATTTTGTCTAGTTTTTCCCCTTAATTTCTTTAACATATCAATCACAGCGATTTTAAACTCCTTGGATGCTGCTTCATTATCTGGATCAGTTCTACATTTGCTTTTATTACCTAGTTTTTTTTTTTTTTTCTTGATTTGTGGTTTTTATATGTTTCTAAATGTATTTTTACATTTTTACATTTTTCTACCAGACATTGTACATATAAAACTGATGATGTGGCCTTCCAACAGAGAGGATCCCTCCTTTCTTAGTAAGCATAGATAGTACGTTTATCTGGTCACTAATTGAGACAAGCTGGAGCTGAGTACCAGCTTGAATTAAATTCAGTCATCCTCTGTTACCTCTGCTATAAGGACATTTGACTGAGGTTCTGGTACTTCTCTGCCTATGAAGCCCTGAAAGGCTGCAAGATATCCCACTCTTCCCTTTAGATGCTCTCAGCGTAGCTCTTAGGTCTCTACTATGCGCAGCGTCACAAATTAGAAGATATATTCAGAGAGTTGAGCCATATGTTTGAAGCAAGCCTCTTCCTCTGGTTTGGCTTCTGCATCCTTGTTTTGCAAGGCCATGCAGGGTTTTATTCTGCTTTCCAGCAGTGTGTTAGTTTTCTAATGCTGGGGTAACAAATTACAAGCTTAGCAGCTAGTAACAAAGGAAATCTACCATTCCGTAGTTCCACAGCTCAGAAATCTGGCAGGCCTGTCTTGTTTCTATGCTCCAGATCCCATAAGACCAAAATCAAGATATTGCCAAGCCAAGGGGATAAATCCCTTCCAGTCTCATTCAAGTTATTGGCAGAATTCGGCTCCTTGTGGCTTTAGGACTGAGGTCTCCTTGCTGGCTCTTGGCCAGGGGCTGTTCTCAGCTTCCAGAAGCTCCCCACAGGCCCTGGCTTATGGCCCCATTTCTCCATCTTCAAAGCCAGAAACTGTGACTGAAGTTCTTCTCACATTCAAATCTGACTTTCACTGACCTGCCTTTCTTCTTCCACTGATTCCCTCTTACTTTTTGATCTTTCTGGGTGTTCAGGGAAGGATTGTAGAGTCACAATGTCAACGTTTTCTTTAGAACACACTTTCCAGGCATGTCTTAATTTTAGCATCTTTGTCAACTAAGAAAGAAAGCTAAGAATTTCCTAAATTACCAAATCCTGATGACTGTTTTTTTTTCTTGCAGATATTCCTTTTATTCTACTCTTCTTTCATTTTACTCTAAGTGGCAAGAAGAAACCAGTCTGCCCCTAGTACACTTTGCTGGAAATCTCCTCAATGGAGTATCTAATTTCATTATTTACATGCTCTGCTTTCCCTATAACTGCAGGGCATGATTCCTTTAAGCTTTCTGCTGGTGTGTAACAAAGATCCCTGTTTCTAGTAACATGCTTCACTTCCTGTTCAGCTCTTAACAAGCAGCATCTTTAATGTTCATATATCTACCTATATTTCTATTTAAGGGAATCTGGGCTTTGTTTATCCTGATCTTCAGAATTCATCCAGCCTCCTCTGTGCCCAATTTCAAATCCACTTCCCCATTTTTAGATATTTGTTATAGCAACACCCACTCGTGACACGAAAATTTGTATTTGATTCCTATTGCTGTCATTAAAAAAAAAAATCACAAATTTAGCAACTTGAAATAATATCCATTTATCTCACAATGGTATAGGTTATAAATCTAGGCCCACCATGGCTCAGGTAGTTCTATGCTTTGGGCTTCAGAAGGCCAAAATCAAGGTGTCTGTTGACCTGTTCTTTCCTGGAGGCCCTGGGGCCTCTTTCAAGTTGATAGCAGAATTCAGGCCCTTGGAGCTGTAGATCTGAGGTCCCTGTTTTCCTGCTGGGTGTGGGCAGGGGTTGCTCTCCGTTTGAGAGGGTGTTGCACTCCTTGGCTTGTGGCCCTCTTCCTCCATCTTCAAACACAGCAATGGTGGACCAGGTCCTTGCATGTGGAAGACACTCTCCCACCTTTCTTCTGCCTCACCTACCCTCTGCATTCCTGTTTTGCTACATTTTTTTCTGACAGAATCTTCTGTCTTACTTTCCTAATATTATGATTTTGGTGATGCACTTGGCTCATTTGGATAATCCAAGATAATCTCCCTTCTTTAAGGTCAGTTGATGTATAATCTTAATTACATATATCAAGTTCCCTCACAGTAGCACCCAGATGGGGATTTGATTGAACAACCAAAGGATGGGATTTTGGAGCCACAGAGGTCTTCAGAATTCTGCCCACCATGAAAGCCTCCACCTTCTCTCTTTAGCCTCCAGAGCAGGCTTAGAAATCAGCAAGCATTTCATGAATAAGATGAGACACTTTTTCTAGGTTGCTCAGAACCCCCACCCACCACCTCCCCTCCCACCCCCACCCCCACCCCCGCCATTCCCATTTGACTGCTCAAAATTTGTTTGCTTCCTCCCTTTCCCTCTCCACCCCACCCCACCTCCAGGGCTTTTTAAGGCTAAGCCCAAATCCTGCCCCTCAGGCCCATAACTGACAAGTGACCCTGGGAAGGAAGGAAGAGAACTAGCAACATCTCACTCACAGCTCATCTGGGAAGGATTTTTCTCTCTGGAATTGTATTTCATCTAGTTTTCATTGATTCCCTAACACCCTGAAGACTTTAAAATTAGTTTTTGTAAATTATCTGTTTTTCCCCCTAGAGGTTACAAAAGGGACCTTCTCTGGTGCAATCAACTCTATCCCACCCAGAAGGGATCCTCCACAAAAAATGACTTTTTTTTTCTTAAGCTAAGTAGAGCAGGTCTCTTAGTGCTGACTTGTCAAATAACTTAAGGGTACTATTAGCCTAGTTATGAAAGTTTTCCTCTAAATATAACTTTCTTTTAAGTATTAAGGGCACCCATAAATAATGTTTTTTATTACTAAAAATACTAATTAGGTTTAGGCTCATAGATCTTTCTCTGTCCTGCTTTCTGTAACTTCCATGCCAGTTCAGGCTTTTTATCTTAGAAAATATATATGAAATAATTTCCTTATAATCCTTCTGGCATTTAGCTTATGTCCAGTATCTCCACAAGTTTTCAAACACAGTTTTATTTTTTAGTGCAGCTGAAGAAATAAAGATTTATTAGGACACATGGAAGAAAAGGATGTTACCTGTATATTTTCTAACATTTTAAGAAATGTTTTTGGAGGCTGTTGTACTTCTGAGTACAAAATCTGAAGACTGATTGAAGGTAGTCATGTGAAATAAAGTTTTTGGTAATCATCATCATCGTCGTCGTCGTCGTCGTCATCAGAGCAGTTAAGAGAAAAGAAACTACCCAAGGAAGAATTCACAGGAATCTGATTCTGCCAACAAGTAAAATTTTGCAGTCACTACCACTGGAATTGTCACTGATGGTCAAATGGGTCCACATCACCTATGTGGTTTTGACTAGCAACTTACACTAGTTAAAAACTAGGAATCTTTCTAATCTAATATTTTATGAGTTATTTATTAAGCACAGGGTGTTGCTAAAGAAAGAGGGCTGTACCAATTGCAAGTGGGAAAGGAAGGAGCGGGAAGAAATAAAATGCTCTTCAAAATGCAGAAATATGTTGAATATATATTTATGCTTATAAACATATATGTAATTTATCTAATATATACATATATGTGAATACATATGTATATGTGCATATATATGTTTACCCACACATACACATACACATATATGCATACCTTACAGTTTACTTTTATATGCAAAAGAGGTTAAAGTTTACATATTATTCTGTAAACTGATTTTCCCAGTCAATACACAGAGTTCTCATATTATCACATATTTTTCTATAACTTTAATTTTAGTGGCCATGAAATACTTTATTGGACTGAATTTTCCATAATTTATTAAACAAAACTACCTTAATTGGATATGTGGCTTATGTCTAATTTTTACTTTTTAAGGAATGGTAAAAATTGACAGACTTTACAGATATCTTTATTTATCCAGAAACTTTGCTATTATAGTATCATTTTCAAACTGCATTATCCAAGTGGATTATAATGGAGCATTTTTCACATGCCATTAATAATTTTTTAACAGATTATTTGAACAATGAATAATTCTTTTGAATCATATGTATATGGCAGGCCCCATGAGCTCTGGCTCCCTTGAGACACACCATATTGTGCACAGCTGACCCATGAAGGAACAATACCAGAGCACTTCATGCTATCAGGCAATAGCCTTGGTATTCCCTTGTGAGGAACTGATATGCACACAAAAAAAGTTTATTGCTTTTATTTTAGTATTTTATGTATTTAACATTTACAAAAAACATTTTCTGTATAAAAGGACTTTTATACATAAATTATTTCTACCTAATTTTCATGAAACCGCATTATCACCATGAAAACAGAGTTTCCAATTAAATTATTTTTCCCCTGGTTTAACATTACATGGAAGTTTCTATGAGTGAAAGGCTAAAACTTTTACTTGGGTTTAGTGCTTCTCTAGTGTCTGCTTGAGGTTCAGCCTTTGTTAATCCAACCATTTGATCACATAATCATCCAGGAGATTGATTGACAGAACTAAAACAATTCTGAAGAAATTGAGAACTGAGACATAACTAAAATGTGGAAACCCATTGTCTTACATCTAATTTCCTAAAAGAAGAGCCCGAAACAGATTCTTGAATAAGTAATTTTGGAGAGGGAGGGTGAGGGAAACAAGATAGGAGGAAGAAAGTTAGAATATGCTCTCAATTCACCCTATTAATGGTGCTACAAAATTGCTTCCACCCTGAGTCAAGGAACTTTTATATCCTCAAGTCAACCAAACATTGGCAAGTGGCTTCTTTAGGGGTGAGTGAGGGGAGAGTAGCACAGCTGGGGAGGTGGTTCTTATTCAGCAAGAGATGGTTCCTCTGGAGAATAGAGCTTCAGGGCTATTGGCCCCCAACACTCAGTACCCTACCTGAGCAGAAAACCGATAGCAACTACTACAGTCCAAAATTTGCTTTACTTAAATCCACTTTTTTCTTAGATTGGGCTTATTTCAGGATTCCAGTTATGTGTAATTTCTCAGAAACTTAAAGGGAAAGTGTTTCTGGGACAAACTACAAGCACCATTACTACATTCCTGAGACCATAATGGATACTCTTTATCAAACTCTTCTGCCACCCATTCTAGATTCCCCTTCTCTATGGCTAGTTGATCAAGTTGTCTTGCTTCATGGAATGACCCAATCCTTTATTTCTGAGAGGTCTGAATTTGGGACATCCATGCCCTTATCAGTCATGGTTCTTGGATTTGCCCATTTACAGTTATAATAGGTTACAGAATAATCAAAATATCTGTACTTTTTAAAAAACATTCTTAGTTTATTAATTCTCTCATGAAAATCTTCCCTATCACCACAGATAAAGCCACTGCAACATCTTTACTCTATTGTCCAATCTTCAGATCACTTTTTGCCAGCACCAACATTGGCTTTTGCAGTCCTCTGACTTTCTTCATTCTGTTCTTGCATTCCTTTTGCTGTTTTCTTCATCTCTTTTTCTTCTCATACAGGCCATGTCTTGCAAGTCTATGTTTAGGCCCATTTTTCTTTGCATAATCCAAGGAATCATAAATCGTGCCAAAGTCAGTTGTCTTGCCACCACTAAAATGGGTTCTGAATCCAAACACAAATATGACATCTGGTGGTGGTCTTGAACTTTTTGGCTAGTTTTTCCTGAATTTCTGTCTTAGGTGCTGTTGCCTTTCCAGGGTGAAGGACATCAATGACCATCTGTTTCTGCTGAGATAGTCCATTGCTCATGAACTTCCTGGTCCCAATAGTTACTCTGTCACAGTGTCTCCTACCATCATGCCTGTCCTATAGAGAATAACTGCCTTTGAACTACCAGTGAACAATGGCAGGCCATTCACCTGTTACATTTCTTATTGCCTTCGGACACAGAGTATCTCTGGGAATTATTCAGGAAGAAAGTTACCTGGTAGATTCTCTGAACTTACATTATAGATCCATTATAGCATGCCTACTGCATGGAGTATTTTGAATCCTTCCTTCACAGTCTCCCACAGTTTCTACTTAATGTGGAACATTGCTTCTTCTAAGGTTTTAAGTGCCATCCCAGTGGTGTATGAAATCCTTTACCTGAGGAACTTGCCAGGGTGTTAAATCCCATGTCATAGTAGAGTGCCCCCATATCAACACATTTGTCATCTAGATTTATATTCAGCCTCCCCTGAAACAACGTCTATACCTAGGCACTGTCTCCTGGTTCCTTATGAAACACGCTACCCAAGGACTACAGTATCTTTGGCATATAATTCCTCTCCTCCTTTAGTGAGCAGGCCAAACATTTTTAAAGCAGTCTTACTGAGACACACTTGACATTTAAAAAACTGCATATTTTTAAAGAGGACAATGTAGTAAGTTTTGACACATATATAAACCTGAGAAGCCATCACCATAGTCCAGATAATGAAAATATCTATAATACTCAAAAGTAGTCTCTTTCCTGATTGTAATCCTACCTACAAATGCTTTCTAGGCTGCTTGATAACCACTATCTGCTTTTTGTGACTGTAGTTTGTATCCTGTACAGTTTTAATATAAATAGAACCGTATGCATGCCTGAGTTCTTTCACTCAGTGTAATTATTTTAAGAATCATCCATGTTGTCCTATATATCATAAGTTTATTCCTTTTTATTGTTGGGTATTAAGTATCCCATGATATATATAGAGAGACCACTCTTTGTTCACATACACACACACACAGAGAATTGGTTATATTCGTCTCTAAATGTTGAACCTATAATACATATTACTATTATATGTAATTCCATTAGATATTACATAAACCAATGGAATTTTATAAAATAAAAGAATTATTTTTTCTATGAAAAACAAATTATAGCATTCTTGGAAAAATAAGTGAAAGAGTTATTTTTATTATTATTTTTTTTAATATCCCTTCTAAATGAGGAACGGGCAGAGGCAGACATAGCATGAAGGAAATGAAGCTTAGTTTTTAGGGTCTCTCATCTGTGCAAGTTCCTGTCAAGTCCTGAGGGAGGCCGTAGCAGTGTGATTGCGTAAAATTTGTGGAAGTAAAATATTTCAGTTGCAAGTGGTTAAGACCTCCAGGTGTTCAACAAATTACCTTTGATTGTGTTTTACTTTTAAGTATATGGTGTTGGAATGGGGCAGACATTGAGATCTAGCTAAGGGGTTGTTCAGTTGGGGGGCACATTCTTTTGGGTTTCATGTAGTATATTTGTGTTGTCTGAAGTCAGACTTTGTTTGCACAAATGTGGAGTTATTGTTAACTACCCTGCCGAAAGGATACTTCCAAGAAGAGTACTTTGTATTGTCTCACCACGCATCACAAAGACATCTGGATTTGTCTCCAGGTGCTTGGAGCCAGAGGTATGCGGGTAGATCTGAAATGTATAAAGCCAGAAGCTGTTAAGTAGAAAGCCTTCCAAGTTCTTAGACCTGTCAAAAATCCTATAATCTCACAATCACAAGAGCATACTGAAAACGTGGTTAATGTATATTTACAATTCATGGAGTATTTAAGATTAATCACTTCTCCAGAAAACTCAAATTGTCCTACATAAATCTGAGAGTAATACTAAATATGTTTATGCCATAATCAATAATGAATTGTAAAGCTGAAAGCTCCATAATAAAGAGAAAATTTCAATTAATAATACTAGAGGAAAGATTAGTGATATTTCTATTCTCTTTTCAATCAGAGATACTACAAAAGTATTGTCATATGAAGAGGTAATCAAATTATGTAGCCCAAAATATAAAACCAAATATAGATTTATGCTGAAAAGTTGATTATTTAAAAATTACTTTTGGACAATTTAGTAATTCTGTAGTATCTATCAGCTCCATGAAAAATTCTAATTTGCTGTGATTATTTTCTCCTTCTAAATAAACATTCACTTTCTTACCAAATTATGTTTCTACAAATTTGTATTAGTTTTCTTTTTTTTTTTTTAAGATTTTATTTATTTATTTGAGAAAGAGAATGAGCTGGGGAGTGAGGGAAGATAAGGGAGGGCCAGTGAGGGAGAGGGAGAAGCAGACTCCCTACTGAGCAGGGAGCCTCCTGCGGGGCTTGATCCCAGGAGCTTGGGATCATGACCTGACCTGAAGGTAGATGCTTAACCAACTAAGCCACCCAGATACCCCTGTATTAGTTTTCCTAAACAGATCACACAATTATATGAGTTTCAAGACCCATAAAATTTGCATTCACTCTATAAACAGGACAATAGTAAATGTTTGGGAAGAAAAATTATAACATTATGAAGGCATCTATATTCAGCAAACTTCACAGGTCTTTAAAATTCTTATTCTACTTTAGTTATGTAAAATTTTGATCAACAGCAATATTCAAAAAAAGTCTTGACTCTGTAACACAGGATTCATAAATGAACGTAAAGTAGTATCTTGATATACAACAAAATGTTTAAAGCTATGTATAAGTTTTAAAGATTCCCTGCCTTAAATAATTTAAATGTACTGATCCAATTCATGATCAATGTTACCCTAGATAAGAGCTCACCTACTATAATACAACTATGGAGTTTTTACCATTGATAGATACTTCTCATCCTTTTGACATGTTATCTCATTTTATGGGAGGCCCAGGATGATTTGGAACCCCGCAATAGCCATCCTTCTCAACAAACACCCTAAAAATCTTAGTAAATGTAATCTGATCGCACACACCCACACATCAAGCTGAGGGCATATTGTCTTTCTCATTCTTCTGTTACACAGAATTTGTGAGCTTCCATGGATTTAATTTCATTTTTTTACAACCTGAAGTTGCACAGGGAGAAAGAAACTGAAACATTGGGTTACAAAATAACTTGCTCAAATTTATGACAGGTGGAGGAAAGATAAACTGGAATCCGACTACAGGTCTGCTTGACCCCAAATGTCATTCTACTCCTGACGGTCTCCCCAGTTCCAGTTTCTCATGGTTACCCCCTTCACCTCACTGGCATGTCCTTATCCTTCTATACCTGTTCAACATGATTTGGTTTCATCTTTAAACAACCACTGAGTTTGGTTATTTTAGAATAGCCTTGTTTTAGTCAGTTCCACTGCTGTAACAAAGTATCACAGTCTCAGGGGCTTATAAACAATAGAAGTGTATTTCTCACAGCTCTGCAGGCTGGAAGTCTGAGATCATGGTGCCAGCAAGGTTGGGTTTTGGTGAGACACTTTTTCTGGGCTGCAGACTGATGGCTTATTGTGTCCTCACTTAGCAGAGAACACAGAGAGGGATCCCATGTCTTGACAGTTTTAAAAACTAAGGGCATTACCAAAGGGAGGTGGGTGAGGGAATGGGTGAAATAGGTGAAGGGAATTAAGAGTACACTTATCATCATGAGCACTGAGTAATATATGGAATTATTGAATCACTATGCTGTACACCTGAAACTGATAAAACCCTGTATGTTAACTATACTAGAATAAACATATTTTAATTAATTAATTAATATCAGGTCATTAATTCCATTCATGAGTTCTCTACTCCTATGACCTAATTACCTATAAAGGCTCTACCTCCAAATACTATCACATTGGGGAACATAAAATTTCAGCATATAAATTTTGCAGGGACTCAAACATCCCATCCATAAAAGCCTTACCACCAAAATTGGTATGAGTGAACTCGATGAAATAGTTGGATAACTTGGGATGCCTGCGTGGCTCAGTTGGTTAAGCCGCTGCCTCGGCTCAGGTCATGACCCCAGCATCCTGGGATCGAGTCCCACATCAAGCTCCTTGCTCAGAGGGAGCCTGCTTCTCTCTCTGCACCTGCCTGCCACTCTGCCACCTTGTGCTCTCTCTGTCTCTCTCTCTCTCTCTCTCTCTCAATCTCTGACAAATAAATAAATAAATAAAATCTTAAAAAAAAGAAATATTTGGATAATTTTTGTAGATATGATATATATGTCTTCATGTTTTCTTGCATTCTAAGAGAATACAGAGAATATACCTGCATACTTGATATATTCACAAAGATCTTCTACCTTCACCTCTAACATCTTGAACATTTCTTGCAAAAACAAATTAAATTGAAATAAGATGTTAGAATCAACAAAAAAACAAAAACAAAAACACACAACTATCCCAAATAGCACAAATATTTATTAGACATTTATTTGTGCTTTCATTTAAAACACTTTTCCACTTATTGATAAAAATTGCTATCATTCATTTATAGAGCTCTTACTACATTAGAGACTCTATGCTATATACTTCATGCAAATCATCTCAGTATTTTAGCAAGTTGTTGATCTAGCTAATAACCTACTGACAATGAGGATCAGGTTTTCTGATTCTAATCTTTTTTTTTTTAATTTTTAATTTTTTATTTATTTATTTGACAGAGACCACAAGTAGGCAGAGAGGCAGGCAGAGAGAGAGAGGAGGAAGCAGGCTCCCTGCTGAGCAGAGAGCCCGATGCGGGGCTCGATCCCAGGACCCTGGGACCATGACCCGAGCCAAAGGCAGAGGCTTTAACCCACTGAGCCACCCAGGCGCCCCTGATTCTAATCTTTGAAACATTTTACAACTCAGTAAGTTGTAAATGACTGACAACAATGCAAATTCTGTCTATATACATACAAATTCATTTTTCTTTCCTTCTCCGTCGTGAAAAAGCCATTTTTGTGTCTATGTGTAAATTTATTTCAACAGTACTCCATTTTCCCTTAAGATTTTCCATATGATATATAACCTTTGAACTGGACACAACATCGTATCAATTCCTTCATTACTGAATTAAATAAAATCTTCAATATGTGTTCATTTTATATATGAGTTGTGATTTGACTTCTTTTTGAAAATTATTCTTTAACAAAATATAATCTAGCCTGTATATTTTAAAAAGAAACTTTATAAAATCTTCTCCTGATTTCTGAGTTCTCTCACTCCCTCTCACCACCCTGTGTAATTTCTGTCTCTAAACACAACCCTGTGTTGCTCCCAATTCCAACTGTTGGACCTCACTGATTCTCCTTTGTATTAAAGCCCATAAATTTGTGACAGTTATCTTTCCTCTTGAAGAGGACAACTTTCCAAATTTCCTTTCAGGTAAATAGTTGGGCTTTGTTATGCTTTATTTATTTATACCTAAATACATTTAATTACCCATGTTTTACATATTTAAAATTTCATATTGTTCCTTGAGAGAGGAGCCACCTATGATATTTGAACACTTTGGGGAGGTCAGTGAAATCTGAGTATTTTGAGTCACAGCTTGTTGTATGACTGACAGGAATCAAAATGTGAGGCAAAATTTTGCTAGGAAATAGTGAGAAGAAGGCAAATTTAAGAGTCCGATTTAAGGAAATACCTGATAATTGTAACAGGCTCATAATTACTGAAATGGATTTCCTTCAAGTCTAGCTAAAAAACTGACATGAAGAAAGAAACCTGTACAAAGTGGTGTTTTTTATTTATTTTATTTTTTTATTTTTTTTACATATATAATAGAACTAATAATAGCTGGGGAAAAAATCAATTCTAATCCTCCCCACAAACCCATCACATTAACATTCAGTAATTGCTTGGGAAGAGCCTTGACGTGTATTAACTAGAAGTACTGTTTTTCCTGGTCAGTTCCTACTGCTATTAAGGTGATGCACATGTTCCCCTTCTGCTCTTTCTTAACTGTGCCACAGAGTGGTTTAGCCCCTTGTCCCCATCCTGTCGCTACTGCAACAAGAAAGGTTAGGCAGGATTTAAAAAAAAAAAATGACAATATAGAAAAGTTTCTTAATGAAGCACACACTCTAACAGAAATAGACTTTAATTCCTTGAGGCTTTGAGCCAAGAAGAAATGGTGAGATGTATTTTCATGGCTGGTTGGTTTCATTTTTTTTTTTTTTAAGTCAGATATGCCAATAGGAAATTTAAAGTGTTCCTCTTGATGTAAAAGCCTAGAGCATAAGAAGCTATTCTTACCTTTTATGCAAGACATTTCTTTTTCTGAGAAGTCCATAAAATCAGGTTGATAATTCACTAAATGCCCTGTTTAAATTGAAATCTTTTCCTGCTTTAAAGTACATCATGTCCTGGAGTCTTCTTACTTTCTTTTATCTGTTGTTTCTTCTTTTTTCTTTTTTCTTTTTTTTTTTTTTTAGCTTTAAGTTTGGTGTCTAAAGTGTCCAGCCAGCTATCTGGGAGTTTGCCTTTTCCCCTCTGGAGGTGAGAAATGGTTCGCTGATGGGTTAGCAGGTGAGAAAAAACAGCTGTTAGGAGAGGACAAGTGAGTGGTGTGGAACCAGGCAGCTGGGGTGGGAGGAGATCTGTGGCTTATGCAGTGAGAGGAAGGACCTTTATGGTAAATAAACACCCTGTGCATTGCCAGTAAAATATGGTCATAAAATCAATCTTTGTGTTTCCCCTTACCAAAAAGCACTGAAAGGTGATACTTTTCCATTTCCTTGTCATCAACAGCTTCAAAAGATTTGATTCTTGAAAGGGAAGCTAAAATAAAATACTTAAAGTCTATGACCATATTTCATGACTCTGGTTTGATTTGTTCTATTTCAAAAATAATCTGCAAGACGCAGACCAGTTTTTGAGAAAGGAAAATAAACATTACCTCCATGTTGTGAACGGGCTGTTCAACAGAGTAATTCCATTACAGTATTGCACTATAGACCATCATTCCTCTGGAAAAAATAAGTCCCATCAATAGGAAGACGTTCTCCATTTGAATAGTTACATGTTAAATAGATGGAGATGAAATTCTAGCAGGAAAAAGTGATGGCAAATTAGGAAATGATGCTTTTAACGCCCTACTCCCCTGCAGCACCCTGCAGGAAATGCTCAGAACTGCTTGGATCTTGTCCTTAATTGTAGTTTATGGTATTTACCCTTGCTTCTTTTTGTTGTTGTTCATTTTGCATCTGAACACAATCTCAAGGACTTCCCTTGAAGTAGAGGATTACCCTGTTCTTTCAATTGTAGTTGTATAAGCAGCAAATACTTTTCACTGCATTTTATTTGCTCACCTCTGTATACAACACAGTGGAGCTAAGATCATTGCTTCAATGTTTTTTTCCCCAGTGCCCACCCCTAAGAAAAGGAGTGACTATATTTTCTTTTATCATTGCGTGTTATAAACTGAGTCACTCATCTGCTTAAGAGGATGGGAAATAAGACAATGTTTAAAATAAGAGCATTTCCCCCTATTTTCTACTAAACAACATAGTGTTAGCTCAGAAATAGGGCTATATGAAACTGGCTCTCAACTTGCTATTTTCACTGTATTTGAATGTCAATTGTGTGCATTTCTTCCCAGATCTGTATTCAGTGACTTTGAATTAGTAGCTTGAAATTAGCCACAGTGAAATTACGTACACTGCAGAAATTGACAAATACTATAAATTAGAGATTCCCTTTCCCCAGTGGGTAACCAGAACACAATGGGCTACAACCAGCTCTGTCTCTTAAGAACTATCTCAGGTAGAAATAGTCTATTTTATGCAAATAGGTTTCTATAACCCACAATAATTCCTTTGGTAAAATTCTCTTATTCCCTTTACCAGAGGCACTACTTTTTGATTTCTCTTTTGCCCTTCTGGTCAGTTGGCTGTCTTTTCTTTTGGTTTCTTTTAATCTCCAATAACCTTGCCTTTTCAGAATTTATCCATTTCTGTCTATTTAAAAGAAAGTAAAAAACAAAGTTTCACACTAGCGAGAAACCAATATGTCATCCTCAGAAGCTGGGACAGCACTTGCCTTAACAGATTTGAAATACTCTTCCTTAATTCTTAGTTATTTCTATTCCTGTTGTGGGAGTGGTGGCTGTATTGGTCAGTATTGTCCAAAGAAACAGAATTAATAAGATTAATATAATATAATATAATATAATATAATATAATATAATATAACCCTTATGTATAAATTATGTATTTATTATATATATGTATGTGTGTGTGTGTATGTGTAATTTGTGTGTGTCAGAGAGAGAGAGAGAGAGAGAGAGAGGTTTTAAGAACTGACTCATGCAATTGTGGGAGCTGACAAGTCCAAAATCTAAAAAACACCTTCACAGCAACTTCAAGACTAGTGTTTCACAAAATATCTTGGTACTATGGTTAAGTTGACATTTATAATTAACCATCATTGTTAGACTAAGAAATATGCTTTATATTTTTAAATGAGTTAAATCCTTTGTTAAAAACATGTAAAACAAGCTTGTTTTAATTGCTTGTGGCAAATGAATGATAAACTGTATCTTTAAGATAAGGTGCTTTGGGACTTGGGTGTGTCTTCTATGGACTTACTATGGACTTTACACAGGTCACTTAACTTTCTGTACCTGAGCTTGCTGATAAAGTAGATCTTGCTAAAAATGGTTTGGGCAAAAACTGCTACTCAAGGTTAATGGAGTTTATTTATGTCTCTTCACACTCCTTTGAAGAAATGGGCTGAGATCTCAAATGTGATTATTTTAAGAGATTTAACATTTCCATTGAGATAAAAACAGGTATTTCTGAGTTTCTTCTTTGGGCTTTCAAATTAAAAGCATTTCTGAGGGCGCCTGGGTGGCTCAGTTGGTTAAGCGACTGCCTTCAGCTCAGGTCATGATCCTGGAGTCCCGGGATCGAGTGCCCCATCAGGCTCCCAGCTCCACGGGGAGTCTGCTTCTCCCTCTGACCTTCTCTTCGCTCATGCTCTCTCTCACTGTCTCTCTCTTCTCTCAAATAAATAAATAAAATGTTTAAAAAAAAAAAAAGCATTTCTGAGCTCCTTGAAGTGCTGTATTGAGAATAATTACTAAAGTTTTTCTTTAGCCAGGCACTTCTATATTCTCATAATTACTATTGTTTTCCTGGCAAACAACCACATCAGATGTTGAAAAATAATATATAGGACAAGATTTCTGATTAAGAAATAGTAAGCTTGACAAATGTTACAATTAAATGTGTCCTTTTATTTCTGCTCCAAAACTTAAAAAAAAAAAAAGGTGCTTTTTATTTATTTTTTTTTTCCTTTCCCCAGACATGGAAGAATAATTAGGGGGTAAATACTGAATTTTAAAATTTCATGTTTGTATTACTGACTATAAGAAAAATATAGTCTTTAAGGCTTATCTTCATGGTTAGTCTACCTAGTGACATTATTCATTATTATACATAGAATTGTATGTTGCTTCAGACAAGGAGAAGTAGTTAACATAATTATGTGAATAATTCTATAAAAACAAATGTGTATTTTTTAACCATAAGAGATTCTTAATCTCACAAAACAAACTGAGGGTTGCTTGGGGGGGGAGGGGAGGTATAGAGAGGGTGGCTGGGTTATGGACATTGGGGAGGGTATGTGAAAGGGTGAGTGCTATGAAATGTGTAAGTCTGATGATTCATAGACCTGTACCCCTGGGGCAAATAATACATTATATGTTAATAAAATAATTAATTAAAAAATGTACATTTTTAAAGCAAATTTCCTGAAGTATCTAAGAAAGTGGGGGGAGCTTGAGTTTAGAACCCACGTTTTCAATGAGATTACTATAGAACAGCTTCATTTCTTTGCACAGCTAACAAATACAAAGACTTCTGTTTCCCCATGGTGAAAGGTTTTAAACCTCATTCTTTTTTTTTTTTTAAGACTTCTTATTTTATTTATTTATTTGACAGAGAGAGATCATAAGTAAGCAGAGAGGCAGGCAGAGAGAGAGAGGAGGAAGCAGGCTCCCCACTGAGCAGAGAACCAGACGTGGGGCTCGATCTCAGGACCCTGAGATCATGACCTGAGCCGAAGGCAGAGGCTTAACCCACTGAGTCACCCAGGCGCCCCTTAAACCTCATTCTTAAACAAGTTCTTATAAGGAGCTTACACTTATTTGAAAGCCACTTCTATTTTGTTCAATGGAGGAGACTGGAAAATTAATTTCTTGCTGTCATTAAGTACAAACATTAATATGGTCTTAATTGCACTTAATTTTGTATGGACCTTGAGAGAGTTGATCATCATCAGTGTATCAAATGAGGCTTCTTATGTCTATGCGTCCATGAGATTTAGAAAAATATCCTTTTGTTCTTACAAGCACAAAGAAATGTGCAAAGCCTCTTCACTGATGAAATGCTAAGTACCTTTGATGATTTTGTTTACTCCAGACTCACATAATTGATGACAAGTTGATTGTTTTCAGTGCTGACAAACTAGTTCTCAGTACAGACTGCAAAATATAGTTCAGACTTTAAGACCAGTACATCTTACTCTGTGGGCTTTCTTCTATAACTTATCCTCTTATACTTATCCTCATTATTTTGTAACTTCTCACACTAACATCCTGTGTTATTCTGTTCTACAGATTTGTAGAAAGATTGACCTCTGACCTTAACAAAAAAAATTTTTTCAGGACTTAGAAATGATTTTTATTAGAAATGGGAATTATCATAGAATTCACTAAGAATATGGGAATTAAAAACTGTGGAAAGAATATTACAGGTTTTTAACTCCATTATTTTAGCATTAAATAAACTGAGTCTAGTAAGAAGTTGGTATGGCTAAGGTCAGAGAGGTTTGTGCCTGTGTTCTCCTCGAGGGTTTTGATGGTTTCCTTTCTCACATTTAGGTCTTTTATCCATTTTGAATTTATTTTTGTGTATGGTATAAGGAAGTGGTTCAATTTACTGATGAATGAATACCACAGAAGAAGTAGTGTGTGTATACACACACACACACACACACACACACACAAACACACACACAATGGAATAGTATTCAGCCATAAAAAAAGAATGAAATCCTACCATGGGCAATGATATGGATGGAATTAAAATGTATTATGTTAAGTGAAATAAATCAGTTGGAGAAAGACAAATACCATATGATCTCACACATGTGGAATTTAAGAAAGAAAATAGACTGGGCACTGGCTACTTTAGGAGACAGAACCAGAGAATAAGACAATTAGAAAGAGCTCTTCTAGAGTCAGAATAAGTACCAAACATGGACCTTAGAAGCTATTCCGTTAAAGGCGCTAAAATTTGGTTGGATTGGTTGATAGAGCAATTTATGCCTGAGGGCATTTCTGAAAATAGTAGAGTAATCAGCCAGCAATTAGTGGAGTTCAAAAGCTGAGGAGAGAGAGAAAGCCAACTCCATCAATACTACTGTTATCACAGGGTTACTCAGAGCATACTAACAAGTAACATCAGTAATTTCAGACTGTGGGGGGATGGACAGTAAACTCCACAAAAATAATCCAGCCAGTCACCAAAAAAAAAAAAAAAAAAAAAAAAAAAAAGTAAATAACAGTAATAAGCCCTGAAAGGCGAGGGATGCACAACCCAGAGTTAATGCAATATATTACATAAAATGTCCTATTTTGAGAAAAAAAATACAATGTGTGCAATAAAACAGGAAAGTATGATCCAAATGCCAGAAAAAAAGTATTCAAAAAAGCCATTATAAATATAGTAACAACTAAAGGAAAGCATTATTTAAAGAGTAAAGTGATGTATGATGACATTGTTTTATTTAAATAAAGTATTTATTTATTTATTTATTTATTTGACACAGAGAGAGAGATCACAAATAGGCGGAGAGGCAGATAGAGAGAGAGGGGGAAGCAATCCCAGGACCCTGAGATCATGACCTGAGCTGAAGGCAGAGGCTTAACCTACTGAGCCCCCAGGCACCCCAATGACATTGTTTTATCAAATAGGAAATGCCAATAAAGAGAATGTACAAATAATAACCAAATGGAAATTTTGAGTCAAGAAATAAAATAATAACAAAATTTCACTAGAAGAACTCAATAGATTTGAATTGACAGGTGAAAGAATTAATGAACTTGTAGATTGATAGAGGTTATACAATCTGAAATGAAGAGAGCCTTAGAGAAATATGACACACCTTTAAGCACATCAACATATACCTAATAAGAGGGGCAGAAAGAAGAGAGAGATAAAAAGGAGCAGATAAACTATTTGAAGGAATAATGGTAGTAAACCTCCTCAGTTTATTGGAAAACAATAAACTCTATTAGCTCCACATAGGATAAATATAAAGAGAATGACAAATGGACACATCATGTAAAAATGTTGAAAGTCAAAAACAAGGAGAACATCTTGAAGCCGCAAAGAAGAAAAATAGCTTCTCACTCACAAGATAACCCCCAATAAGATTTTCACTGATGTTTCAGCAGAACAGTGTAGGCTAGATAGCAGCAGGATGACATGTTCATTCAGTGCGCTCAAAACAAAACTGTTAACCAAAAACTCTCTATCTAGCAATGCTACCTTTCAAAACTGACGGTGAAATAATCGCTTTTCCAGATAAATGAACACTAAATTTGTAGCTACTTGACCTACCTTAGAAAAATATACTAAGTAAAAAATATTAGTTCTTCAGACTAAAAACAAGTAACTCTAACCCCAGAAAGTAATTTGAATCCATGTGAAAAAACAAAGAGCACCAGTAAAGACAATTAGCTAATCATAAAGAACAGTAGTAGTGTATACATTTTTTCTATTTTTCTCAAAACTGATTTCAAAAATAATCACTAAAATAATATATATACAATGTTACACTGGATCTATATAATATAGAAATAAATGTAATACTGTACTTGCCAAAAACAACAAAAATGAGATGGATAGCAACAAAGCTGTATTAGGTTAAGAAGATGACTATAAATGGTAAAATAATAATTATAACTGTGTATTGTTGGACTTGTAACCTTAAGAGATGAATATGTATAACAAGATTACCATAAAAGAGGAAAAAGGACTGTATAGAAGTAACATATATATATTTCATCAGAATTACATCAGTATATATTGGGAACTTGGATGGCTTACTTGGTTAAGTGTCTGCCTTTGGCTCAGGTCATGATACCAGAGTGCTGGGATGGAGCCCCACATCCAGCTCCCTGCTCAGCAGGGAACCTGCTTCTCCCTCTCCCTCTGCTTGCTACTCTCACTGCTTGTGCTCTCTCTCTCTCCCTGTCGAATAAATAAATAAAGTCTTTTTAAAAAAGTTAATATATATCTGAAGTTTATTCTGATAGTTGATGATATATATGGGAAACCCTAGAACAACTGCTAAAAAAAACAACTAAAAATTTGGGGCTCTTGGGTGGCTCAGTTGGTCAAGTGTCCTACTCCTGATTTTGGCTCAGGTCATGAGCTCAGGGTTGTGAGATCAAGTCCCATGTTAAGCTCCACATTGGGCATGGAGCCTGCTTAAGGTTCTCTCTCCCACTCTCTTAAAAAAAAAAAAGAAAGAAAAGAAAACTAAAAAATATAGTTTAAAAAAATCACTGATAAAATTAAAATATTCACTCAATGCAAAATAAAACAGTTAAAGGAGTAATAGAGGAACAGAAAATGAGACATATAGCAAAAATTTAAATGGCAGATGTAAATTAATTGTATCAATAATAATATTAAATGTAAGTGGTTCAAACAATCCAATCAAAAGGCAGAGATTTCCAGACTAGATTTTAAAAAATGTGATCCAAGTACATCTTGTCCATAAGACACATCCTTTAGACTCACATATACAAATAGATTGAAAGTAAAATTTACAAAACCAGGGTTAAGTCTGTTCTTTGGCTGCCATCAGGATCAGTGCTGATTCATTATAAAGTTCCTGTATGTGCAGTGTTGTAGAAAATGTGAAGATAAATAGCAATCAGTTCTACCCTACAGAAGCTTCTAGTTTATAGAAAGCAGAAAAATAAACTAATAACTCAACTCCAAAGTATGGTCAGATGAGTACCCAAAATGTAAAGCAGAAGTTGTTCTAAGAAAGAGAATTGAAAAAAAAAAAAAGTCATAGAATTATGATGTATCAACATGAGGAACACTCAAGATCGCAAATGTATAGTTTATAGTTTCTGGACCAATCAAGGATCTTGAAGTTGTTTTGGCAAAAAGTTAACTACTTATATCTGTCCTTTAGAAATACCAATCTAGGTTAGAAAATGGTAAAAATGAACCCATATTCAGTTTCATGTTTCATTTTGTGCACACAAAATAAAGAAAAACACCCTGTAATGGGTTGAACTGACGTGTCTTTATTATTGTTTTCTGTCTCCTACCAAGAATGCCACCCTTTATATTTTATATGGCTTTGTAGCAAGGTTGATACTATCCAGATGGGCTCTTACAGAAATCAGAAGTGAAATACTGCTAATGCACTGTAATATCACTTTTAACTATCTTTTTTTTTCTTTTCTTTCCTTTTTTTTTTTTTTAAGAACAAGCATGGTTTAAAAAGAAGTAATCATTCATATCAAAGTGGAGTAATTTGGTGGGGAGACAAGATGGCAGAGAAGTAAGAGGAGGCGCCGTTTCAACCTGTCCCTAAAGTGAGCTGATTACCTACCAAAGAACTTTGATCACCCACGAAATCAGCCTGAGATTAGAATTATACACTTCTGGATCTCTATGGGGACAGAAGATGCCAGTGGGCAGGTAAAGCAGAGTGGGAACATCGGACTGACATCAGAAGATAAACAAAAGGGGAGGGAGCCACCAGAAGAGACCCAATGGAAAGTAATACCCCGATTCAAGAGTGCCCTGTGATTCGGGACCAGCATTAACTTGGAGTCTGGTTGAAAGCACTCAAAAAGAGCAAAGGATCCTGGGGGGAGATTGTGGGAATCCAGTGGTTAGGGACAGGGGCTTAAGTCCAACCCAGGACAGCAACTGCTGGCACTGAGCCAGAGAGAGTGTGGCAAAGAAGCCAGGTCTTGGTCCCTGAGTTGCCAGCGCGCCTGAGAGTGTCTGGGTGGCAGAGCCTATGAGGGTGAGGGAGACTTTCCAGCCAGCAGAACCACAGCCTTTTGCACTCTCCACTTGTGCACCGTGTGACCAGAGTCTGAGTAGTGCCCTACACCCTCCCCTGAGAAAGGTGCGTGCAGGCACCAGCCAGCCCGCACTCTCTCGGACCTGGAGAGTCTGAGCACTCCCAGCCCAGGCCAGCATGAAAATCTCAGTGCTCTCTCTCTCTGCTTGGGACCTCTCTGGTAGTCTGGAGCTGCCCAGAGAGCCGTGGCTACTATTTCTTGTGATTTTGGGTACAAGCGGGAGTTCCTGTGACCCCAGAAACTGTGACAGGGAACGTGCTCTGCCAGCAGCAGAGGGGGAATTTATGTGCTCTGAAGCACCCAGAGGGGAACAGACTGAGGCTTCTCTCTGAGAGGGAGATCTGGGTGCAGTTTGCTTTCCTCTAAACCTCCAAAAACTGTCAAAAGCCACCAAGGGGAGAGAAAACAAACAAACGAACAAACAAAAAACCCTCCAGAGAACAAAAGCCTGAAAAACCTGTTTCCTCAGAACCCACCCCATTGATAGGGGCAGGAGGACTTAACTCAGGGAACAATGCCTGAAAAAGTTCACGGCAGGCCCCTCCCCCAGAAAGCCAACAACAAAAAAAAGACAGACAAGAGGACAACCACCACTACTTCATAGATACAACTTTTATTTTTAATTTGTTCCCACTATTCTGGTTCTTTTCATTTTTTTAAAAAATATATAACTTTTTAACCTATTTACCATCACAATGAGATGTTCAGTACATCAAATTCCATAATAACCTTTTAACCTGAATTTTTTGATATATATATACCTGTGTTTTTCTTTCACTTTTCTATTTTTTAATTTTCAATTTAATTTAATTTAATTTTTAAAAATATTCATATAGAGATAAGCTTCAAGGAAATCCCCTTTCACCAATCAATGCTAACCCTATAGGTAAACCAGTTTTAATCCCTCTTTATCTCAGGAAAATTGAGTCCTTTAACAAAGATATCAAGATACATCCAGGAAGAATCAAAATAACCTTCCTCGCCCACACTGAGAATTTATAACCACTCTCCCATCTTTTTCTTCTGTCAGTTTTTCTGTGTATTTGTTTTGTCCTGGTAGTATACAAATCTTATACTTGGGGTTCTTTTTGACTAGGTTCTTTTTTTTTTTAATTATTATTTATTTATTTTCTCTTGCCATCTACTTTTGTCAGTCTTTTTGTTTGTCTGTTTTTGTTTGTATACTTCATAAATCTTACCTTGGGGCCCAGTTGGGCTGGGCCTTCTCTTTTATTTTATCTTTCTTTTTTTTTCCTATCTCTCTATCTCTTTTTTCTTTTTTCCTTCTTTTTAGTGGGGACTCTTGATTGCTCAGAAGCATTCCAGGGTGCACCTTGCATGCACCACAGTCGATACATTCAGCTACACATCCGTTCTGCCGTCTCTCACCAAAATGACTAGGAGGAGGAATGTCCAACAGAAGAAAAATTCAGAGACTGGGCCTTCTGCATCAGAGCTATTGGATATGGATATAGACAGTATGTCAGAAAGGGAATTCAGACTAACAATTATTCAGGCAATAGCTAGGTTGGAGAAAGCCATGGATGACAAAATGGAATTGATTAGGACAGAAGTGAAAGCCACCAGGGATGAAGTTCACAATGTTCTCAATGAGTTCCAATCTAATCTAAATTCTCTAAAAGCTAGGGTAACTGAGACAGAAGATAGAATTAGTGATCTGGTGGATGAACAGATAGAGAAAAAGGATCAGCAGGAAGCCTGGAACAAATAGCTTAGAAGCCACGTAAACAGAATTAGGGAAATAAACGATGCCATGAAATGTTCCAAGGTCAGAATTATTGGAATCCCTGGGGAGGGGGGGAGAAAGAAAGAAGACTAGAAGATATAGTTGAACAAATTCTCCATGAAAATTTTCCCAATCTCACGAACAGAACCACCGTTCGTGTACTAGAGGCAGAAAGGTCTACACTCAAGGTCATAGAATCTAGAAAGACCTCGAGACAACTGATAGTGAAAATGATGAATCATAATTGTAGACAGGAGCTCTTGAAAGCAGCTAGGGTGAAGAAATTCCTTATATACAGAGGAAAGCCCATCAGAATAACGTCAGACCTGTCCACAGAAACCTGGCAAGCCAGAAAGGGCTGGCAAGACGTAGTCAGGGCACTAAATGAGAAGAACATGCAGCCAAGAATACTTTATCCAGCAAGACTGATATTCAAAATGGATGGAGAGATAAAGAGCTTCAAAGACCGGCAAGGTTTAAAAGAGTATGTGACCACCAAGCTGACACTGCAGGAAATATTAAGGGGGTTCTATAAAAGAGGAAAAATCCTAAGAATATCATTGAACAGAAATATATGGAGACAATCTATAGAAACAAAGACTTCACAGATAACACGATGTCAATAAAAACGTATCTCTCAATAATCACTCTCAACATGAATGGCCTAAATGCACCCATAAAAGACACAGGGTTGCAGATTGGATAAAATGGCAGGACCCATCCGTATGTTGTCTACAAGAGACCCATTTTGAACCTAAAGATACATCCAGACTGAAAGTGAAGGGATGGAGAAGCATCTTTCATGCCAATGGGCCTCAAAAGAAGGCCGGGGTAGTGATTCTCATATCAGATAAATTAGATTTTAAACTAAAGATTTAGACAGAGATACAGAAGGACACTACATCATTCTTAAAGGGACTTTCCACAAGTAGATCTAACAATTGTAAATATTTATGCCCCCAGTATGGGAGCACCAATTACATAAGAAAACTATTAATCAAGATAAAGAGTCTATTGATATGAATACATTAATAGTAGGAGATCTTAACATGACACTCTCAGTAATAGATCATCTAAGCAGAAAATCAATAAAGAAACAAGAGCATTGAATGACACATAGGACCAGATGGACCTCATAGATATATATAGAACATTCCACCCCAAAACAACAGAATACTCATTCTTCTCAAGTGCACATGGAACCTTCTCCAGAATAGACCACCTACTGGGTCACAAATCAGGACTCAACCGATACCAAAAGATTGAGATTATTCCCTGCATATTCTCAGATCACAATGCTTTGAAACTGGAGCTCAACCACAAGGAAAAGTTTGGAAGGAATTCAAACACCTGGAAGCTAAAGACCACCTTGCTTAAGAATGTTTGGATCAACCAGGAAATCAAAGAAGAACTTTAAAAATTCATGGAAACCAATGAGAATGAAGACACTTCGGTCCAAAACCTATGGGATACAGCAAAGGTGGTCCTAAGGGGGAAATACATAGCCATCCTAGCCTCTCTCAAAAAAAAAAAAAAAAAAAAAAAAAGGAAACATCCAGAATATACCAGCTGTCTCTACACCTTAAAGAACTGGCGAATCAACAACAAATTAAGCCAACTCCACATGCAAGAAGGGAAATAATCAAGATAAGAGCAGAGATCAATGAGCTAGAAACTAGAGGTACAATAGAATGCACCAATGAAACTAGAAGCTGGTTTTTTGAAAGAACCAATAAGATCAATGAATCATTTGCCAAACTAATCCAAAAGAAAAGAGAGAAGGCCCAAATTAATAAAATTATGAATGAAAGGGGAGAGATCACAAGTAACACCAAGGGAATAGAAGCAATCATCAGAAGTTATTATCAACAGTTATATGCCAATAAGTTAAGCAACCTGGATGAAATGGATGCATTCCTGGAAAACTATAAACTTCCAAAATTGAACCAGGAAGAAATTGACAACCTGAATAGACTGATATCTAGTAACGAGATTGAAGCAGTGATCAAAAACCTCCCAAAAAACAAGAGCCCAGGACCTGACGGATTCCCTGGAGAATTCTACCAAACTTTCAAAAAAGAAATAACACCTATTCTCCTGAAGCTGTTTCAAAGATTTGAAGCAGAAGGAAAACTTCCAGACTCTTTTTATGAAGCCAGCATTACCCTGATCCCCAAACCAGGCAAAGACCCCACCAAAAAGGAGAATTTCAGACCAATATCACTGATGAATATGGATGGATGCTAAGATTCTCAACAAGATCCCAGCTAGTAGGATCCAATAGCACATTAAAAAGATTATCCACCATGACCAGGTGGGATTCATCCCTGGGTTGCAAGGATGGTTCAACATTCACAAATCAATCAATCTGATAGAACAAATTAATAAGAGAAGAGAGAAGAACCACATGGTCCTCTCAATTGATGCAGAAAAAACATTTGACAAAATACAGCATCTGTTCCAGATTAAAACACTTCAAAATATAGGGATAGAGGGAACATTCCTCAACTTCATAAAACTATCTATGTAAAACCCACAGCAAATATCATCCTCAATGGGCAAAAGCTCACAGCCTTCCCGTTGAGATCAGGAACACAAGAATACCCACTCTCACCACTCTTGTTCAACATAGTACTAGAAGTCCTAGCAACAGCAATCATACAACAAAGAGAAATAAAAGGTATCCAAATTGGCAATGAAGAGGTCAAACTTTCTCTCTTCGCGGATGACATGATACTTTATATGGAAACACAAAAGACTCCACCCCCAAACTACTAGAACTCTTACAGCAATTCATTAATTTGGCAGGATACAAAAGTAATGTACAGAAATCTGTTGCTTTCTTATACACTAACAATGAAAATACAGAAAAGGAAATTAGAGAATCGATTCCATTTACTATAGCACCAAGAACCATAAGATATCTGGGAATAAACCTAACCAAAGAGGTAAAGGATCTGTACTCAAGGAACTACAGAACACTCATGGAAGAAATTGAAGAAGGCACAAAAAGATGGAAGACCATTCCATGCTCATGGATTGGAAGAATAAACATTGTTAAAATGTCTATACTGCCTAGAGCAATCTATACCTTTAATGCCTTTCTGATCAAAATTCCACCGGTATTTTTCAAAGAGCTGGAGCAATCAAGTCTAAAATTTGTATGGAATCAGAAGAGACCCTGAATTGCTAAGGAAATGTTGAAAAAGAAAAACAAAACTGGCAGCATCATGTTGCCTGATTTCAAGATTTACTACAAAGCTGTGATCACCAAGACAGCATGGTGCTGGCATAAAAAAAGACACATAGGGGCACCTGGGTGTCTCAGTGGGTTAAGCCTCTGCCTTTGGCTCAGGTCATGATCCCAGGGTCCTGGGATCGAGCCCCACATCGGGCTCTCTGCTCAGCAGGAAGCCTGCTTCCTCCTCTTTCTCTGTCTGCCTCTCTGCCTACTTGTGATCTCTGTCTGTCAAATAAATAAATAAAATCTTTAAAAAAAAAAAAAAGACACATAGACCAGTGGAACAGAGTAGAGAGCCTAGATATGGACCCTCAACTCTATGGTCAAATAATCTTCGACAAAGCATGAAAGAATATACAGTGGATAAAAGACAGTCTCTTCAATAAATGGTGCTGGGAAAATTGGACAGCTATATGTAGAAGAATGAAACTCGACCATTCTCTTACACCATACACAAAGATAAACTCGAAATGGATAAAAGACCTCAACATGAGGCAGGAATCCATCAGAATTCTAGAGGAGAACATAGGCAGTAACCTCTTCAATCTCAGCCACAGCAACTTCTTTCAAGATACATCTCCAAAGGCAAAGGAAACAAAAGCAAAAATGAATTTTGGGGACTTCATCAAGATCAAAAGCTTCTGCACAGCAAAGGAAATGGTCAACAAATCAAAGAGGCAACCCACGGAATGGGAGAAGATATTTGCAAGTGACAATACAGACAAAAGGCTGATATCCAGGATCTATAAAAAACTTCTCAAACTCAACACACACAAAACAGATTATCATGTCAAAAAATTGGCAGAAGACATGAACAGACACTTCTCCAATGAAGACATACAAATGGCTATCAGACACATGAAAAAATGTTCAATATCACTAGCAATCAGGGAGATTCAAATCAAAACCACATTGAGATACCACCTTACACCCGTTAGAATGGCCAAAATTAACAAGAAAGGAAACAACGTGTGTTGGAGAGGATGTGGAGAAAGGGGAACCCTCTTACACTGTTGGTGGAAATGCACGTTGGTGCAGCCACTTTGGAAAACAGTATGGAGATTCCTTAAGAAATTAAAAATAGAGCTTCCCTATGACCCTGCAATTGCACTACTATTTCCCCCAAAGTTACAGATGTAGTGAAAAGAAGGGCCATCTGTACCCCAATGCTCATAGTAGCAATGGCCACGGTCGCCAAACTGTGGAAAGAACCAAGATGCCCTTCAACGGACGAATGGATAAGGAAGATGTGGTCCATATACACTAAGGAGTAATATGCCTCCATCAGAAAGGATGAATACTCAACTTTTGTATCAACATGGTTGGGACTGAAAGAGATTATGCTGAGTGAAATAAATCAAGCAGAGAGAGTCAATTATCATATGGTTTCACTTATTTGTGGAGCATAAGAAATAACACGGAGGACATGGGGAGATGGAGAGGAAAAGGGAGTTGTGGGAAATTGGAGGGGGAGATGAACCATGAGAGACTATGGACTCTGAAAAACAATCTGAACGTTTTGAAGGGACAGGGGGTGGGAGGTTGGGTGAGCCTTGTGGAGGGTATTATGGAGGGCACGTTTTACATGGAGCACTTGGTGTGGTGCATAAACAATGAATTCTGGTACACTGAAAAGAAATTTAAAAAATTAAAAATTAAGAAAAAATGGAGTAATTTAGATTAATCATAACTCTGTATTTCCTTCCAAAAATAGTTGGCATAAAAATTATCTAATCCTCTAGAAAAAAAGATAAGTTTATTCCAATCAGAAATAACTTACTGTTACATTCCTTGTAAAGAAAAAAAAAGCCATTGATATTTTTAAAAAATATGGTTCCCTGATATCAAAACCTGATTTATGCAGTAAGTTTTCAGAAACTTATTTATGATATAAAGTAAGATTCTGCTGGATTTTTCTTTATAGAAATATATCCTTTAAGATTTAAACTATTTTCCAGTTAGCAGCTTTTTATTCTTCACAATTATTAAAAGCAATCAGTATCAACAGTCATAGAAAAGAGTTGACCTCTTGATGGAGAAGTACTTAGGCATACACTATCCACTTTTCACCTTAGTTGTAAGAAAAAAAAAAAAAAACTGTCTGTCTGTCATAGGGAAAGCATGTATCAGATCAAAAGATCAAGAATTTGCAGTCCTTTCCATGCACAGAGGGAGTTCTTTCTGACACGCCTTACTCTCCTTTTTTTTTTTTGTAGCAAGTGTCTTTTTATGATTCCCTATGACAATTCTTACTAACTAACTAATGGGACTAGAACTATCAAATGATTTCCTTAAGAATGGAATGCCAATATTTTGAAGATTAGTCTGCTTACAGAGAAACAGATGGTTGTGCAGATGAATTTTAAGTCCCTGATTTCAAAATTGGGATTATTGCTTTTGTCAGTAGTGGGCAAATGGAAATCTGTCATTAGAGATGCTCTGCTAATTGATGTGTTGACACACTTCCCAGATTTAGTTGTTGCATATTCTCCCTTAAAGGAACAAATTATGTGACTCCTCACATTGTCCAACATCCAGTGTTTTATAAGTTTTAATAAGACAAACTAACATACTAAGGATAAATAATAAGTCCTAAATAATTGTCTTTTAAAGTCACTGAAAAAATCCATTCAGACATCTATTCCATATCAAGTCCAGTGGGTACTACTCAGGAGAAATCAGAGAAAAAGACTCCATTCCATGCTATATTTATAATTCCTCCTCTTGTTCTGGTCTGTTAGGTGACTCTAGTTATGTTTTCCCTTAAGCCTAAATCTCTTAGGAGGCCCTCAAAGACTGATACTACACACTCCAGTTGATGAGCAAACTTCCCAAGGGATCCAGGACTCATGCCATGTGACCATGGGTGCAGGAGAGGCACATTTGAAGACATGACCATAGCATACCAGGGTTGGCCTATCATACTCTTGTCTCTGAGAACGTCCCAGCCTGAAAGCCTGCCTATGGAGACTTCTCTCTGAAGCCAGGTCTTGTTTCCCTTGCTTGCCCCTTGCAGAGAGCTGCTGTCCGGGGCTTTGATGAATGTCGACTCCAGCGATCCTCATGATGACTCTCAAAGGCAGATTACTTGCAAAATGTACCCTGTGGCTGGTGGTTGTTTTTTGCTTTTGATTTTTTAATCCGGAAGCTGATATAGTAAGCTTGAAAAAATTCCATGAATCCTTCAAGAAATGTTTCTCTTGAGATGCAGTGACCAAATAAAAAGGCATTGCTATTGTGGGAACACTGTACTGGGCTCTTTTGTGTTGATTTTTCCTATATGATCTACACAGAGTCACTTCAGGGGAGCAGGAGAGACTTTTTAACAGATTAGGGAACAGGAGTTCTCAGGGTTCAAATGGTTCCTTTATGTCTGTTCTGACAGTAAGTGGTAGGAAGATAGCAAACTTTCATGTCACGTATCATTAATGAAGTTTTGAGGTAAAAATAATTGCTCACTAGCTTTTTAACGAGGACTAAACATGTTTTTGTAAATGTCAGCTATCTTCTTGGCAGGGCACTTTTTCCTTTAAGGAAATCTCAGGTTTACCTCAGAGTATACTTAGGGCAACTTAAGGTGGGTCTTTCTGTTAGTAGTATTTTTTTATTGGTGCCCATTATCATCCGGGAAAACGAGCACAAAATACAGAACATTGAAATGCAGCAATGTGAGTGACAGACACAGCAATTCTTGTACAACATGGGAATATTTTTCACTGCTGATTTTAAAAACAGTACTTTCCTCCAGGTAAAATAAAGGGCATTCTCCTAAGGCACTGCAAACACTTCAGAAAAGAAAAGGAAAATAAATAAAACAAATGCAATTGCTTTGCTTCGAACTCAGTAGACTGAGAGGGATGTCCTAGCAAGGCATTGCTGTGACATGTATATTTTCATATTTTGAGTTGCAGGGTCAGCATCAGATTGTAACTCACAGATAATAAGCAAAGAGCTCGCATTTCTTCGGAACCCACCATGTCCCAGGCAACGTTCTAGAGGCTTTGCACAACCACCTCATGGAAACTTCATTACAGAGTATGTGGCATAATGCCCATTTTGCAGATGAAGAAAAGACGACTTAGAGAAGCTACCTAACCTTTTCAAGGTCACACAGCTATGAGGCACTGTTTTACTCAATGTATTTATTTTATTCATAAGGAAAACACTTCCCTACCATTGTTTCTGTTTGCATTTGAAGCCTGAGGAGTTGCATCTGGGAATTCAAGTGACTTATAGCCATGGTCACATTTCAAGCAAATGGCTTGAAATGAGCAGATTGATACACCTTTATGTTCTGCTGCTGTACCAGGGGGTCTCTGATCCTTTGTTCTTCCAAGGGTGGTTCAGAGAGGTTGCATGGTCATCCTCTGGGGGCTTGTTAACAAAGCAAGGTCTCAGGCCCTCCCCAGACTATTGGTCTAATAAAATACAGGATCTGTATTTTAGCAGCCCCCCCAGCCCATCAAGTGATTGTCCCACACAGTAATATTTGAGAAGCACTGCCTTCATCACGCTGCTCCCCTCAGACAGCCTGGCAAAACATTGAATATTCTGGTGTTTCTCAGCCAGCTGATGACTATTTCCTGTCGGAGCCATGGACACCTTCCAGAAGCCACCTGGGTTGATGGGCACCCCTGCTCCTGCTCCTCCAGGCCGCAACCCTGCCTGCTCCTGCTCCAGCCCCTCACCCAGACAGCTCTCTCTATCCCGTCTAGAGACTCTTCAGTTCCAGGAGGAGATGAATGGCTAAATTCTTTCAATTCAACTTAACCACATGAAACAGCACTAACCATTCAAAGCTCTTGCTGGTTCAACTGTGGAGAGGTTGATCATCCATTTCTTCCCAGAGAGGCTGCCAGAGAGCTCTTCAGTTCCCTGAAGCTCGCCGTCCCACAAACAGGGAGGCATGCGCTTGTGATCGGGCGGCTCTTTGTGCTGCGCACCTGGCATTTTGCTGAATGGAGTGTTTACTGAAAGACTTCATTATTTCTATCTCATTATCTCTCAATGTGCTTGTTATCATCTGGTTAAGACCTGATTGCAAAGCCTCTTCTGTGTTCACTCTCTTTCCTGTCATTTTCTGTAATGTACATACTATAATGTGTAAATATGATTGGTCATGCCTCCTCCCCCTCCCCCCCCACCCATCAGATTGAAACTATCAGAAACACACATGCTACCTGAAGGAATGGTGGCCGGGGGGGTGGGGGGGCGCCTTCACAGGGAACACTTTAAAGTGTATGTAAAGGATTTTATATGTAGATATAAAGCAAATTCTTGTTTAGCTGTTTGTACAATACAAAACACTTTTTCACTGTCAGTTGCAACAATCTTGCAATCTAATATGTAGTACTTCATTATTCTAAAGGCAAAAAAAAAAATGCCACTAATAAGAAAAATTTCAGTTTTGGCTTTGTTAATGAATCTAATGGTAAAATAGTTTCCTTAGTGGACAAAAAGGGCTGAAGATACATATGACTTATAGTTTCTTCCCTGGATTGGTTAGAATCATAGTGGTTAGACCATAAAATCTGTTTTGTTATTTCTTGTTTTTCTTTCTTTCTTTTTTTTTTTTTAAGATTTTATTTATTTATTTGACAGAGAGAGATATCACAAGTAGGCAGAGAGGCAGGCAGAGAGTGAGAGGGAGAAGCAGGCCTCTTGCTGAGCAGAGAGCCCGACATGGGACTCGATCCCAGGACCCTGAGATCATGATCTGAGCTGAAGGCAGAGGATTAACCCACTGAGCCATCCAGGTACCCCTGTTTTTCTCTATATTATTGAAGTTATTTTAAAATTTATTTTAATGTCTTCATCTTTTATTGTTTCTTTGGTTCAGTGTAAAAGATACGGAAAGTGAGAGGTCATTCATTCAAGCTTTCTCATTAAACCTCTTATCTAAATATTTTAAACAAATACTTTATAACTTACTCCAATTATTTAGAGATTGCCCTTAATCAAATTATTCATGTTTGCATTAATGAACAATTTCTGCAGAACTGCTGTTCAATTATAATTCTAGGCATAAGAGTGATTTCTGTAGATTGTTATTCTTGTAACTTTAAGCCAAAAGCTATTCTAGCCACTTAAAAATATAACTATCAATAGATAGTATGCTTCAAAATGATAAGGGCTGTATCCTCAGTGTACATATAGTATCTAGCATGTAATATTTATTTGATAATTCATTTAATAAATATTTATTGAGCATCAGATACTATAATAGTTTCTAGGGATGCTGTGGAAAACAAGATACATATTACTCATTGTCTCTCCTACTAAAATGTGAACCCTGTGGGGTCAGGGTCTTTTTATCTTGTTCATTGCTTGTTCATTGCCATAGCACTTAGAATAGCACTTGGCACATAATTGTTGCTCAATAATTATATTTTGAATGGATGAATATAGTAAATGAGTAATGTCAGTGGTGTAGTAGAGGAGATAAGTGAAAACGAAATACATGAGATTAAGAAAAACAAACAAAACAAATTGTTGATCAAAAATAACAGAGGAAGATGTTCTTTGTTTTTGTGGTTGGTTTGTTTGTTTGTTTTAAAGATTTTATTTATTTTTCTGACAGAGAAAGCAAGAGAGTAGAAGCCGGCCTTAGCAGCAGAGGGAGAGGGAAAAGCAGGCTCCCCACTGAGCAGGGATCCCAATGTGGGGCTCAGTCCCAGGAGTCTGGGATCATGACCCGAGCTGAAAGCAGTCGCTTAACCAGCTGAGCCACCCAGGTGACCAAGGATGTTCTTGGTTTTTTAATATTTGTCGTAACCACTTTTGGTATTGTCTAATTATGGCTATGGAAGAAGTTATGTCATTTATTGCTTTTTACAGCAGAGAACACTTCTTTTTATAATTTGAAACAGTGGGATAGATTATTGAAAGAGTTTAGGGGGAGTTCTTTTAAAAAATATCGAAGACTTACTTATTCAGCCATGTGTAGTTAACACCAACTAGGTGGCCGGCACTCTCAAGATCCTGGAGTTACAGCAATGGACAACACAAACCTTGTGAGGCTCCTGGGCTCCTGCATCCTCTGGGCATCTCTGCCATAGACTCTTGGGTTGCTTTCCAAGGTTATTTTCTACCAGTATGGGAATCAGGATAAGCACAGGTTTAGAGAGATGATGTAGACCAGAGTTGCCCTAAAAAGGGAGGACTTAGGGCAGATACATGATGAAAACTCTTTAAGACATATTCAAGGTCCAAGATCTTCAAAAAGATAATAATAATTCAAAACCCCTGTATCTTAAACATCTAGCCCAGTGCATATTTTAAATTTTCATTTAAAATGTCTGGGTTTTAATTTTATAATGGGTAAAACAGGAGTGTCAAAATAGTCATCACTTGACTCTGGGACATTTTTAGAAGTATTTTCTCAGCATGGGTCAGTATAATGTTTTAACTATCCCTTCCTTGCATGAAATACTTAGAATATAGTTAGTATTTACTATATACAACTATATAGCTGTATATAGCTTATATGTTATATAACTATATAGTATATATTATAGTTAGTATGAACTAACATGTTAGTATAAATATCTAACTTATGAACAAGACATTAGTTAGGTTCGGCAGAGAATGGAGAGAGTACAAGTTTTCTAAATTCTCACATATTTCTATACTACCACCGTCCCCTCATTAACCTTTCTTATACCCTCAATTTCCTTATTCTTCTGCTCCCCCTTTCTATGTCACACTCACACCTTCTGATAAGCATACATCTCTAAGGTTCCATTTCTCATTTTCTTCTTTTAAATAATCTCTTTAGCATCCTCAAATATAGATTCACTTTGAGCTTCACACAGATTAATTTTTATCTGCCTCTCTATAGAGGTACTCAGTGGGTAAAATCTGCCCCCTCCAAAGTAGCTTGGTTTAACTTTCTTCCTCTGCAAATCTATTATTTAACTCAACAATTATTAATTCAGCATTACCATGTGCCAGGGACAGGGTATAAATTGGTGGGTGCAATGACACAGCCCCCATCTCCCCAGAGGTGATAGAAGAAGATCAGCAGTGAATGTTTAGGCAAATAGGATTATTGAGATAAGTGCTCCAAAGAAAGTAAACAATGCAGAAAGGAGCAGACTGGCATGGGAATGGTCAAGGTGTACTTTCTTAGTTTGTGGCATATAAGCAGACACTGAAAGGATGTGAAGGAGTCAGCCATACTAAAGCCAGATTTAAGTGTATGCAGGGAAGCCACATCAGCCTGTATGAAGCTTTGGGGTAGAAAAGACAGATCTTTTCAAAAACTGTCTACTGAGTCAGATTTCAATGGGAAAGTTAGAAGAAGGGGGATATGAAGATATGCCTAAGATACGAGAAGTTATCTCTCCTTGAATTTTGTATGTACATTTACACCAAGATGATAGAGTAGTATATGCATTTATAGATCTGATCGTATCTTGGGTTCAAGATCTATATCTCTTTTTTTAAGGTTTATTTATTTCAGAAAGAGAGAGAGCAGGTGGAGGGGCAGAGGGAGAGAGAGAGAGAGAATCCTCAAGCAGATGCACCACTGAGCTCAGGTCCCCACACAGCACTCAATCTTACAACCTTGAGACCATGATCTGAGCTGAAATCAAGACCTGGATGCTTACCCGACAGAGGCACTCAGGTGTCCCTCAAGACCTGTATCTTTGCCTGATGTTCCACAGCTAAAATCAGGCTATCCAAACATGGGTTCACTATCTTCTCTTGACACCCCCACTCCACCTCCATTTTTCTCTTGCTGGGGGCACTACTGCCATAAATAAAAAGCATCCAATCAAGACACTTCATTTATTCCTGACATTACTTCTGTCAGTTGCCTACATCAGTCCTACATTTTTACTCCTGAACACCTTAGGATCTGACATCACTTTCTCCACCTGCATTTCCTCTGTCTTGGTTCTGGTTATCCTCAGCTATCATGTGGGTCATTGTAAGTAATGTACAAGCTGGCCTTATCCTCGGTGTCTTTCCATTTCAATCTGTTGTTCTCAGATCATCACCAGGGAAATCTGTTGGATTCATTCTGCTGCATAAGATTACTCCTTAGAAGGACATGCAAAGTACCTTCCAAGTCTTCCAATCCACTGCCACAGCATCATTTTTCTCCCCCAGGATATACTTCATGCTCATGTACAATGTACTTTTCTGTGACCCGGGCATACTGTTGTCTTCAACATTACTGTTCCCTTGTATAGGCTCTTCTGTTTCAATGATGTCTTACATTGCTCTGCCAGAAGAGTGTCTATTCTTCCTTGAAGACCCAGTTGGAATGTTTTTTCCCCTGTACGGTCTGTTTTTGACTCTCCATTAATTGTCGGTGAGAGTTCATTTCTCCCTCATCTATACTCATACTCTGTCTAATTTATCAACTCAGTTTTCTTGACTGAATCTTTCCCAATAGACTGACTGTATAGTCCTGGATACACTATGTATTTATGTATGTATATAATATATATGTATGTATATATAAAATAAATACATATTTATTTTTGTGCCAACACCTAAAATAGTGTCCAATCTGAAATAAAATTTAATATGTATTTAATGAATTAATAACAAAGGATTAGGTTGTCTGCAGGAAGTAGAAATTTACTGGAAAATCTCCTCCCAAACTGTTATCCAGGCAGAAGTCAGCCATTTCCCTATGTCATTATCAAAATGATACAAGGACATAATGATCATATATATATATATATATATATATATATATATATATAGTGCCCTGGTAAAAAAAAAAAAAAACTAGAAAAAGTATTTTTGTCCCGAAGCCTCAGCAAATTCTGAGACTCCTTGTGCCTCAGTCTACTCAAGGAACTGCATGCAAAGAAGCATAGTACAGAGACATAGAAACAGTAAAATGACATATATGCTACCCTCTGCCTGAATCTCTTAGAGAAAAGTGGAAGGGATTTAATTCATAGCAGAGCTATATTTCTCAAATCTCATGCTTCTGCTTCCCCAAAATCCCTACCTTGGTCTTCCACATATTCAATCCATTTCAGTCCATTTTAAAATATTTATTCCACTTGCAACACCTGCTTCTTCTCTTTAGGTCTATTTGGTATAGAATAATTTTGCCTTTTAATGCCTTCCATGTATTTCCTATCCTCTCCTGACTCTAAATTGCATGTAATATGGAAACCAAACTAACAACAACTTTGCATTATGTGAGTGAGAAGAACTCAGAAATAAATACATTTGCTCAATTTTTATACCCCTCAAGCATTGCAGATTAAGATAGGTGTTTGGGAAAAAAAAAAAAAAAAAGGTGTTTGGTTGGCAGAGCATAATTTGATTTTTTTAAATGAAATCAGCTGAAATTCCAGATGAGAGAAGGGTAAAATTCAAAATATGTGTTGAATCTGATTACTTTGTAAATTGGGGGACAATATTTTTTTAATTGGTTGACCACCTTTTTTTTTTATTTTATTTTTAAATTTAATTTTTATAAACATATAATATATTTTTATCCCCAGGGGTACAGGTCTGTGAATCGCCAGGTTTACACAATTCACAGCACTCACCATAGCACATATCCTCCCCAATGTCCATAATCCCACCCTCCCTCCCAACCCCCCTTAACCCATCAACCCTCAGTTTGTTTAGTGAGATTAAGAGTCACTTATGGTTTGTCTCCCTCCCAATCCCATCTTGTTTCATTTACTCTTCTCCTACCCCCTTAA